>NC_135501.1:10992269-11299953 GCF_052857255.1 Amblyomma americanum
GATAGTTGAAACAGGAAGGTGGTGGCGTGTTGCAGAGTAAAATAAAAGCCTCCGTAAGAACGGGCGAAATCATGACCGAGTTCCGAGCGGTGAATTGAACTTAGTGGCTCCAGAGCAGATGCGTCTTTTCTACTCGGTGCGTATCTCCCGAGCTGATAGTTCCGCCTGGTTGCCAGGCGTCATACTTGACAAGGGGCGTTAACGGCGGTGGAAGGCGTGTTTCAATTTCTTCGTCGTCGGTGACGGAAGGGTGCCAAGGTAAGTCGATGAAGTCAAAAAACCCAGGAGGACAATTGAAGCAGGAAGGCGGTGGCATGATGCAGAATAGAATAAAAGCCTGCGTAAGAATGGGCGAATTCATGACCGACATCCGTGCCGTGAAGTGCCCCAAGTGGCTCCAGAGCAGACGCGTCTTTTCTACTCGGTGCTTATCTCCCGAGCTGATGGTTCCGCCAGGTTGCCAGGCGTCATAATTGACAAGAGGCGGGAACGGCGGTGGAAGGCAGGTTTCGAGTTCTTCGTGGTCGGTGACGGAAGGGTACCAAGGTAAATCGATGAAGTATCTGAATCCAGGAGGACAGCTGAAACGAGAAAGCGGTGGCTTGATGCAGAGTAGAATAAAAGCCTACGTAAGAAGGGTCGAAATCATGACCGAGTTCCGAGCGGTGAATTGCCCCAAGTGGCTCCAGAGCAGACGCGTCTTTCCTACTCGATGCGTATCTCCCGAGCTGATGGTTCCGTTAGGTTGGCAGGCGTCATACTTGACGAGGGGCGGGAACGGCGGTGGAAGGCAGGTTTCGAGTCCTTTGTGGTAGGTGACGGAAGGGTACCAAGGTAAGTCGATGAAGTCGATGAATCCAGGAGGACAGTTGAAACAGGAAGGCGGTGGCGTGATGCAGAGTAGAATAAAAGCCTCCGTAAGAAGGGTCGAAATCATGACCGAGTTCCTAGCGGTGAAGTGCCGCTAGTGGCTCCAGAGCAGATGCGTCTTTCCCAGTCGATGCGTATCTCCCGATCTGATAGTTCCGCCAGGTTGCCAGGCGTCATACTTGACAAGGGGCGTTAACGGCGGTGGAAGGCGGGTTTCAAGTTCTTCGTGGTCGGTGACGGAAGGGTTCCAAGGTATGTCGATGAAGTCAAAGAATCCAGGAGGACAATAGAAGCAGGAATGCGGTGGCGTGACGCAGAGTAGAATAAAAGCCTGCGTAAGAATGGGCGAATTCATGACCGAGTTCCGAGCGGTGAATTGCCCCAAGTGGCTCCAGAGCTGACGCGTCTTTCCCGGTCGATGCGTATCTCCCGAGCTGAGGTTCCGCTAAGTTGCCAGGCGCCATACTTGACAAGGAGCGGGAACGGCGATGAAAGGCAGGTTTCGAGCTCTTCGTGGTCGGTGACGGAAGGGTACCAAGGTAAATCGATGAAGTCGAAGAATCCAGGAGGATAGTTGAAGCAGGAAGGCGGTGGCGTGATGCAGAGTAGAATCAAAGCCTCTGTAAGAAGGGGCGAAATTATGACGGAGTTCCGAGCGGTGAATTGCCCGAACTGGCTCCAGAGCAGACGCGTTTTTCACGGTCGATGCGTATCTCCCTAGCTGATGGTGCCGTTAGGTTGGCAGGCGTCATACTTTACGAGGGGCGGGAACGGCTGTGGAAGGCAGGTTACGAGTCCTTCGTGGTCGGTGACGGAAGGGTACCAAGGTAAGTCGATGAAGTCGATGAATCCAGGAGGACAGTTTAAACAGGAAGGCGGTGGCGTGATGCAGAGTAGAATAGAAGCCTGCGTAAGAAGGGGCGAATTCATGACCGAGTTCTTAGCGGTGAAGTGCCCTAAGTGGCTCTAGAGCAGCTGCGTCTTTCCTACTCGATGCGTATTTCCCGAGCTGATGGTTTCGCTAGGTTGCAAGGCGCCATACTTGACAATGGGCGAGAACGGCGGTGGAAGGCAGGTTTCGAGTTCTTCGTGGTCGGTGACGGAACGGTACCAAGGTAAGTCGATGAAGTCGATGAACCCAGGAGGACAGTTGAAACAGGAAGGCGGTGGCGTGATGCAGAGTAGAATAAAAGCCTGTGTAAGAAGGGGCAAATTCATGACCGAGTTCCGAGCGGTGAAGTGCACCAAGTGGCTCCAGAGCTGACGCGTCTTTCCCGGTCGATGCGTATATCCCGAGCTGATGGTTCCGCAAGGTTGCCAGGCGCCATACGTGGCAAGGGTCTTCAACGGCGGTGAAAGGCAGGTTTCGAGTTCTTCGTGGTCGGTGACGGAAGGGTGCCAAGGTAAGTCGATGAAGTAGATGAATCCAGGAGGACAGCTGAAGCAGGAAGGCGGTGGCGTGATGCAGAGTAGGATAAAAGGCTGCGTAAGAAGGGTCGAAATCAAGACCGAGTTCCGAGCGGTGATGTGCCCCAAGTGGCTCCAGAGCAGATGCGTCTTTCCTACTCTATGCGTATCTCCCGAGCTGATGGTTTCGCTATTTTGCCAGGCGCCATACTTGACAAGGGGCGACAACGGCGATGGAAGGCAGGGTTCGGGTTCTTCGTGGTCGGTGATGGAAGGGTTCCAAGGTAAATCGATGAAGTCAAAGAATCCAGGAGGATTGTTGAAGCAGGAAGGCGGTGGCGTGTTGCAGAGTAAAATAAAGCCTCCGTAAGAAGGGGCGAAATCATGACCGAGTTCCGAGCGGTGATGTGCCCCAAGTGGCTCCAGAGCAGATGCGCCATTTCCGGTCGATGCGTATCTCCCGACCTGATGGTTCCGTTAGGTTGGCAGGCGTCATACTTGGCGAGGGGCGGGAACGGTGGTGGAAGGCAGGTTTCGAGTCCTTCGTGGTCGGTGACGGAAGGTTACCAAGGTAGATCGATGAAATCGAAGAATCCATGAGGATAAATGAAGCAGGAAGGCGGTGGCGTGATTCAGAGTAGAATAAAAGCCTCCGTAAGAAGGGGTAAAAGAAGTGTACCAAGGTAAATCGATGAAGTCGAAGAATCCGGGGGGTAGTTGAAGCAGGAAGGCGGTGGAGTGAGGCAAATTAGAATAAAAGCCTCCGTAAGAAGGGCCGAAATCATGACCGAGTTCCGAGCGGTGATGTGCCCCAAGTGGCTCCAGAGCATATGCGTCTTTTTCGGTCGATGCGGATCTCCCGAGCTGATGGATCTGCTACGTTGCCAGGCGCCGTACTTGACAAGGGGCGGCAACGGCGATGGAAGGCAGGTTTCGAGGTCTTCGTGGTCGGCGACGGAAGGGTACCAAGTTAAATCGATGAAGTAGCTGAATCCAGGAGAACAGCTGAAATGAGAAAGCGGTGGCATGATGCAGAGTAGAATAAAAGCCTGCGTAAGAAGGGTCGAAATCATGACCGAGTTCCGAGCGGTGATGTGCCCCAAGTGGCTCCAGATCAGATGCGTCTCTTCCAGTCGATGCCTATCTCCCGAGCTGATAGTTCCGCCAGGTTGCCAGGCGTCATACTTGACAAGGGGCGGGGACGGCGGTAGAAGGCAGTGTTCTAGTTCTTCGTGGTCGGTGATGGAAGGGTTCCATGGTAAATCGATGAAGTCAAAGAATCCCGGAGGATAGTTGAAACAGGAAGGCGGTGGCGGGTTGAAGAGTAAAATAAAAGCCTCCGTAAGAAGGCGCGAAATCATGACCGAGTTCCGAGCGGTGAAGTGCCCCTAGTGGCTCCAGAGCAGATGCGTCTTTTCCAATCGATGCGTATCCCCCGAGCTGATAGTTCCGCCAGGTTGCCAGGCGACATACTTGACAAGGGGCGTTAACGGCGGTGGAAGGCGCGTTTCAATTTCTTCGTCGTCGGTGACGGAAGGGTACCAAGGTAAGTCGATGAAGTCAAAAAACCCTGAAGGACAATTCATGCAGGAAGGCGGGGGCGTGACGCAGAGTAGAATAAAAGCCCGCGTAAGAATGGGCGAATTCATAACCGTGTTCCGAGCGGTGATGTGCCCCAAGTGGCTCCAGAGCAGATGCGTCTTTTTCGGTCGATGCGAGTCTCCCGAGTTGATGGTTCCGCTAGGTTGCCAGGCGCCATACGTGACAAGGGGCGGCAACGACGGTGGAAGGCAGGTTACGAGTTCTTCGTAGTCGGTGAAGGAAGGGTACCAAGGTAAGTCGATGAAGTTGAAGAATCCAGGAGGATAGTTGAAGCAGGAAGGCGGTGGCGTGATGCAGAGTAGAATCAAAGCCTCTGTAAGAAGGGGCGAAATCATGACGGAGTTCCGAGCGGTGAATTGCCCCAACTGGCTCCAGAGCAGACGCGTTTTTCACGGTCGATGCGTATCTCCCGAGCTGATGGTGCCGTTAGGTTGGCAGGCGTCATACTTTACGAGGGGTGGGAACGGCTGTGGAAGGAAGGTTACGAGTCCTTCGTGGTCGGTGACAAAAGGGTACCAAGGTAAGTCGATGAAGTCGATGAATCCAGGAGGACAGTTTAAACAGGAAGGCGGTGGCGTGATGCAGAGTAGAATATAAGCCTGCGTAAGAAGGGGCGAATTCATGACCGAGTTCTTAGCGGTGAAGTGCCCTAAGTGGCTCTAGAGCAGCTGCGTCTTTCCTACTCGATGCGTATCTCCCGAGCTGATGGTTTCGCTAGCTTGCAAGGCGCCATACTTGACAATGGGCGAGAACGGCGGTGGAAGGCAGGTTTCGAGTTCTTCGTGGTCGGTGACGGAACGGTACCAAGGTAAGTCGATGAAGTCGATGAATCCAGGAGGAGAGTTGAAACAGGAAGGCGGTGGTGTGATGCAGAGTAGAATAAAAGCCTGCGTATGAAGGGGCAAATTCATGACCGAGTTCCGAGCGGTGAAGTGCACCAAGTGGCTCCAGAGCTGACGCGTCTTTCCTGGTCGATGCGTATATCCCGAGCTGATGGTTCCGCTAGGTTGCCAGGCGCCATACGTGGCAAGGGTCTTCAACGGCGGTGAAAGGCAGGTTTCGAGTTCTTCGTGGTCGGTGACGGAAGGGTGCCAAGGTAAGTCGATGAAGTAGATGAATCCAGGAGGACAGCTGAAGCAGGAAGGCGGTGGCGTGATGCAGAGTAGGATAAAAGGCTGCGTAAGAAGGGTCGAAATCAAGACCGAGTTCCGAGCGGTGATGTGCCCCAAGTGGCTCCAGAGCAGATGCGTCTTTCCTACTCTATGCGTATCTCCCGAGCTGATGGTTTCGCTATTTTGCCAGGCGCCATACTTGGCGAGGGGCGGGAACGGTGGTGGAAGGCAGGTTTCGAGTCCTTCGTGGTCGGTGACGGAAGGTTACCAAGGTAAATCGATAAAATCGAAGAATCCATGAGGATAAATGAAGCAGGAAGGCGGTGGCGTGATTCAGAGTAGAATAAAAGCCTCCGTAAGAAGGGGTGAAGGAAGTGTACCAAGGTAAATCGATGAAGTCGAAGAATCCGGGGGTAGTTGAAGCAGGAAGGCGGTGGAGTGAGGCAAATTAGAATAAAATCCTGCGTAAGAAGGGGCGAAGTCATGATCGAGTTCTGAGCAGTGACGTGCCCCAAGTGGCTCCAGAGCAGACGTCTCTTTTCCGGTCGATGCGTGTCTCCCGAGCTGATGGTACCGCTAGGTTGCCAGGCGCCATACTTGACAAGGGGCTTCTACGGCGGTAGAAGGCAGGTCTCGAGTTCTTCGTGGTCGGGGACGGAAGGGTGCCAAGATAAGTCGATGAATTTTATGAATCCAGGAGGACAGTTGAAGCAGGAAGGCGGTGGCGTGATGCAGAGTAGGATAAAAGGCTGCGTAAGAAGGGTCGAAATCATGACCGAGTTCCGAGCGGTGATGTGCCCCAAGTGGCTCCAGAGCAGACGCGTCTTTTCTGCTCGGTGCGTATCTCCCGAGCTGATGATTCCGCCAGGTTGCCAGGCGTCATAATTGACAAGAGGCGGGAACGGCGGTGGAAGGCAGCTTTCGAGTTCCTCGTGGTCGGTGACGGAGGGGTACCAAGGTAAATCGATGAAGTCAAAGAATCCAGGAGGATAGTTGAAGAAGGAAGGCGATGGCGTGTTGCAGAGTAAAATAAAAGCCTCCGTAAGAAGGGTCGAAATCATGACCGAGTTCCTAGCGATGAAGTGCCCCTAGTGGCTCCAGAGCAGATGCGTCTTTTCCAGTCGATGCGTATCTCCCGAGCTGATGGTTTCGCTAGGCTGCCAGGCGCCATACTTGACAAGGGGCGGGAACAGCGGTGGAAGGCGGGATTCGAGTTCTTCGATGTCGGAGACGGAATGGTACCAAGGTAAGTCGATGAAGTCCATGAATCCAGGAGGACAGTTGGAACAGGAAGGCGGTGGCGTGATGCAGAGTAGAATAAAAGCCTGCGTAAGAATGGGCGAATTCATGACCGAGTTCCGAACGGTGAATTGCCCCAAGTGGCTCCAGAGCAGACGCGCCTTTCCCGGTCGATGCGTATCCAACGAGCTGAAGGTTCCGCTAGGTTGCCAGGCGCCATACGTGACAAGGGGCGACAACGGCGGTGGAAGGCAGGTTTCGAGTTCATCGTAGTCGGTGAAGGAAGTGTACCAAGGTAAATCGATGAAGTCGAAGAATCCAGGGGGTAGTTGAAGCAGGAAGGCGGTGGAGTGAGGCAGATTAGAATAAAATCCTGCGTAAGAAGGGGCGAAGTCATGAACGAGTTCTAAGAGGTGACGTGCCCCAAGTGGCTCCAGAGCAGACGCGTCTTTTCCGGTCGATGCGTTTCTCCCGAGCTGATGGTACCGCTAGGTTGCCAGGCGCCATACTTGACAAGGGGCTTCCAGGGCGGTGGAAGGCAGGTCTCGAGTTCTTCGTGGTCGGTGACGGAAGGGTGCCAAGATAAGTCGATGAATTATATGAATCCAGGAGGACAGTTGAAGCAGGAAGGCGGTGGCGTGATGCAGAGTAGGATAAAAGGCTGCGTAAGAAGGGTCGAAATCATGACCGAGTTCCGAGCGGTATGTGCCCCAAGTGGCTCCAGAGCAGATTTGTCTTTTCCGGTCGATGCGTATCTCCCGAGCTGATTGTTCCGCTACGTTCCCAGGCGCCATACTTGACAAGGGGCGGCAACGGCTATAGAAAGCAGGTTTCGAGTTCTTCGTGGTCGGCGACGGAAGGGTACCAAGGTAAGTCGATGAAGTCAAAAAGCCCAGGAGGACAATTGAAGCAGGAAGGCGGTGGCATGATGCAGAGTAGAAGAAAAGCCTCCGTAAGAAGGGTCGAAATCATGACCGAGTTCCGAGCGGTGAATTGAACTTAGTGGCTCCAGAGCAGATGCGTCTTTTCTACTCGGTGCGTATCTCCCGAGCTGATAGTTCCGCCTGGTTGCCAGGCGTCATACTTGACAAGGGGCGTTAACGGCGGTGGAAGGCGTGTTTCAATTTCTTCGTCGTCGGTGACGGAAGGGTGCCAAGGTAAGTCGATGAAGTCAAAAAACCCAGGAGGACAATTGAAGCAGGAAGGCGGTGGCATGATGCAGAATAGAATAAAAGCCTGCGTAAGAATGGGCGAATTCATGACCGACATCCGTGCCGTGAAGTGCCCCAAGTGGCTCCAGAGCAGACGCGTCTTTTCTACTCGGTGCTTATCTCCCGAGCTGATGGTTCCGCCAGGTTGCCAGGCGTCATAATTGACAAGAGGCGGGAACGGCGGTGGAAGGCAGGTTTCGAGTTCTTCGTGGTCGGTGACGGAAGGGTACCAAGGTAAATCGATGAAGTATCTGAATCCAGGAGGACAGCTGAAACGAGAAAGCGGTGGCTTGATGCAGAGTAGAATAAAAGCCTACGTAAGAAGGGTCGAAATCATGACCGAGTTCCGAGCGGTGAATTGCCCCAAGTGGCTCCAGAGCAGACGCGTCTTTCCTACTCGATGCGTATCTCCCGAGCTGATGGTTCCGTTAGGTTGGCAGGCGTCATACTTGACGAGGGGCGGGAACGGCGGTGGAAGGCAGGTTTCGAGTCCTTTGTGGTAGGTGACGGAAGGGTACCAAGGTAAGTCGATGAAGTCGATGAATCCAGGAGGACAGTTGAAACAGGAAGGCGGTGGCGTGATGCAGAGTAGAATAAAAGCCTCCGTAAGAAGGGTCGAAATCATGACCGAGTTCCTAGCGGTGAAGTGCCGCTAGTGGCTCCAGAGCAGATGCGTCTTTCCCAGTCGATGCGTATCTCCCGATCTGATAGTTCCGCCAGGTTGCCAGGCGTCATACTTGACAAGGGGCGTTAACGGCGGTGGAAGGCGGGTTTCAAGTTCTTCGTGGTCGGTGACGGAAGGGTTCCAAGGTATGTCGATGAAGTCAAAGAATCCAGGAGGACAATAGAAGCAGGAATGCGGTGGCGTGACGCAGAGTAGAATAAAAGCCTGCGTAAGAATGGGCGAATTCATGACCGAGTTCCGAGCGGTGAATTGCCCCAAGTGGCTCCAGAGCTGACGCGTCTTTCCCGGTCGATGCGTATCTCCCGAGCTGAGGTTCCGCTAAGTTGCCAGGCGCCATACTTGACAAGGAGCGGGAACGGCGATGAAAGGCAGGTTTCGAGCTCTTCGTGGTCGGTGACGGAAGGGTACCAAGGTAAATCGATGAAGTCGAAGAATCCAGGAGGATAGTTGAAGCAGGAAGGCGGTGGCGTGATGCAGAGTAGAATCAAAGCCTCTGTAAGAAGGGGCGAAATTATGACGGAGTTCCGAGCGGTGAATTGCCCGAACTGGCTCCAGAGCAGACGCGTTTTTCACGGTCGATGCGTATCTCCCTAGCTGATGGTGCCGTTAGGTTGGCAGGCGTCATACTTTACGAGGGGCGGGAACGGCTGTGGAAGGCAGGTTACGAGTCCTTCGTGGTCGGTGACGGAAGGGTACCAAGGTAAGTCGATGAAGTCGATGAATCCAGGAGGACAGTTTAAACAGGAAGGCGGTGGCGTGATGCAGAGTAGAATAGAAGCCTGCGTAAGAAGGGGCGAATTCATGACCGAGTTCTTAGCGGTGAAGTGCCCTAAGTGGCTCTAGAGCAGCTGCGTCTTTCCTACTCGATGCGTATTTCCCGAGCTGATGGTTTCGCTAGGTTGCAAGGCGCCATACTTGACAATGGGCGAGAACGGCGGTGGAAGGCAGGTTTCGAGTTCTTCGTGGTCGGTGACGGAACGGTACCAAGGTAAGTCGATGAAGTCGATGAACCCAGGAGGACAGTTGAAACAGGAAGGCGGTGGCGTGATGCAGAGTAGAATAAAAGCCTGTGTAAGAAGGGGCAAATTCATGACCGAGTTCCGAGCGGTGAAGTGCACCAAGTGGCTCCAGAGCTGACGCGTCTTTCCCGGTCGATGCGTATATCCCGAGCTGATGGTTCCGCAAGGTTGCCAGGCGCCATACGTGGCAAGGGTCTTCAACGGCGGTGAAAGGCAGGTTTCGAGTTCTTCGTGGTCGGTGACGGAAGGGTGCCAAGGTAAGTCGATGAAGTAGATGAATCCAGGAGGACAGCTGAAGCAGGAAGGCGGTGGCGTGATGCAGAGTAGGATAAAAGGCTGCGTAAGAAGGGTCGAAATCAAGACCGAGTTCCGAGCGGTGATGTGCCCCAAGTGGCTCCAGAGCAGATGCGTCTTTCCTACTCTATGCGTATCTCCCGAGCTGATGGTTTCGCTATTTTGCCAGGCGCCATACTTGACAAGGGGCGACAACGGCGATGGAAGGCAGGGTTCGGGTTCTTCGTGGTCGGTGATGGAAGGGTTCCAAGGTAAATCGATGAAGTCAAAGAATCCAGGAGGATTGTTGAAGCAGGAAGGCGGTGGCGTGTTGCAGAGTAAAATAAAGCCTCCGTAAGAAGGGGCGAAATCATGACCGAGTTCCGAGCGGTGATGTGCCCCAAGTGGCTCCAGAGCAGATGCGCCATTTCCGGTCGATGCGTATCTCCCGACCTGATGGTTCCGTTAGGTTGGCAGGCGTCATACTTGGCGAGGGGCGGGAACGGTGGTGGAAGGCAGGTTTCGAGTCCTTCGTGGTCGGTGACGGAAGGTTACCAAGGTAGATCGATGAAATCGAAGAATCCATGAGGATAAATGAAGCAGGAAGGCGGTGGCGTGATTCAGAGTAGAATAAAAGCCTCCGTAAGAAGGGGTAAAAGAAGTGTACCAAGGTAAATCGATGAAGTCGAAGAATCCGGGGGGTAGTTGAAGCAGGAAGGCGGTGGAGTGAGGCAAATTAGAATAAAAGCCTCCGTAAGAAGGGTCGAAATCATGACCGAGTTCCGAGCGGTGATGTGCCCCAAGTGGCTCCAGAGCATATGCGTCTTTTTCGGTCGATGCGGATCTCCCGAGCTGATGGATCTGCTACGTTGCCAGGCGCCGTACTTGACAAGGGGCGGCAACGGCGATGGAAGGCAGGTTTCGAGGTCTTCGTGGTCGGCGACGGAAGGGTACCAAGTTAAATCGATGAAGTAGCTGAATCCAGGAGAACAGCTGAAATGAGAAAGCGGTGGCATGATGCAGAGTAGAATAAAAGCCTGCGTAAGAAGGGTCGAAATCATGACCGAGTTCCGAGCGGTGATGTGCCCCAAGTGGCTCCAGATCAGATGCGTCTCTTCCAGTCGATGCCTATCTCCCGAGCTGATAGTTCCGCCAGGTTGCCAGGCGTCATACTTGACAAGGGGCGGGGACGGCGGTAGAAGGCAGTGTTCTAGTTCTTCGTGGTCGGTGATGGAAGGGTTCCATGGTAAATCGATGAAGTCAAAGAATCCCGGAGGATAGTTGAAACAGGAAGGCGGTGGCGGGTTGAAGAGTAAAATAAAAGCCTCCGTAAGAAGGCGCGAAATCATGACCGAGTTCCGAGCGGTGAAGTGCCCCTAGTGGCTCCAGAGCAGATGCGTCTTTTCCAATCGATGCGTATCCCCCGAGCTGATAGTTCCGCCAGGTTGCCAGGCGACATACTTGACAAGGGGCGTTAACGGCGGTGGAAGGCGCGTTTCAATTTCTTCGTCGTCGGTGACGGAAGGGTACCAAGGTAAGTCGATGAAGTCAAAAAACCCTGAAGGACAATTCATGCAGGAAGGCGGGGGCGTGACGCAGAGTAGAATAAAAGCCCGCGTAAGAATGGGCGAATTCATAACCGTGTTCCGAGCGGTGATGTGCCCCAAGTGGCTCCAGAGCAGATGCGTCTTTTTCGGTCGATGCGAGTCTCCCGAGTTGATGGTTCCGCTAGGTTGCCAGGCGCCATACGTGACAAGGGGCGGCAACGACGGTGGAAGGCAGGTTACGAGTTCTTCGTAGTCGGTGAAGGAAGGGTACCAAGGTAAGTCGATGAAGTTGAAGAATCCAGGAGGATAGTTGAAGCAGGAAGGCGGTGGCGTGATGCAGAGTAGAATCAAAGCCTCTGTAAGAAGGGGCGAAATCATGACGGAGTTCCGAGCGGTGAATTGCCCCAACTGGCTCCAGAGCAGACGCGTTTTTCACGGTCGATGCGTATCTCCCGAGCTGATGGTGCCGTTAGGTTGGCAGGCGTCATACTTTACGAGGGGTGGGAACGGCTGTGGAAGGAAGGTTACGAGTCCTTCGTGGTCGGTGACAAAAGGGTACCAAGGTAAGTCGATGAAGTCGATGAATCCAGGAGGACAGTTTAAACAGGAAGGCGGTGGCGTGATGCAGAGTAGAATATAAGCCTGCGTAAGAAGGGGCGAATTCATGACCGAGTTCTTAGCGGTGAAGTGCCCTAAGTGGCTCTAGAGCAGCTGCGTCTTTCCTACTCGATGCGTATCTCCCGAGCTGATGGTTTCGCTAGCTTGCAAGGCGCCATACTTGACAATGGGCGAGAACGGCGGTGGAAGGCAGGTTTCGAGTTCTTCGTGGTCGGTGACGGAACGGTACCAAGGTAAGTCGATGAAGTCGATGAATCCAGGAGGAGAGTTGAAACAGGAAGGCGGTGGTGTGATGCAGAGTAGAATAAAAGCCTGCGTATGAAGGGGCAAATTCATGACCGAGTTCCGAGCGGTGAAGTGCACCAAGTGGCTCCAGAGCTGACGCGTCTTTCCTGGTCGATGCGTATATCCCGAGCTGATGGTTCCGCTAGGTTGCCAGGCGCCATACGTGGCAAGGGTCTTCAACGGCGGTGAAAGGCAGGTTTCGAGTTCTTCGTGGTCGGTGACGGAAGGGTGCCAAGGTAAGTCGATGAAGTAGATGAATCCAGGAGGACAGCTGAAGCAGGAAGGCGGTGGCGTGATGCAGAGTAGGATAAAAGGCTGCGTAAGAAGGGTCGAAATCAAGACCGAGTTCCGAGCGGTGATGTGCCCCAAGTGGCTCCAGAGCAGATGCGTCTTTCCTACTCTATGCGTATCTCCCGAGCTGATGGTTTCGCTATTTTGCCAGGCGCCATACTTGGCGAGGGGCGGGAACGGTGGTGGAAGGCAGGTTTCGAGTCCTTCGTGGTCGGTGACGGAAGGTTACCAAGGTAAATCGATAAAATCGAAGAATCCATGAGGATAAATGAAGCAGGAAGGCGGTGGCGTGATTCAGAGTAGAATAAAAGCCTCCGTAAGAAGGGGTGAAGGAAGTGTACCAAGGTAAATCGATGAAGTCGAAGAATCCGGGGGTAGTTGAAGCAGGAAGGCGGTGGAGTGAGGCAAATTAGAATAAAATCCTGCGTAAGAAGGGGCGAAGTCATGATCGAGTTCTGAGCAGTGACGTGCCCCAAGTGGCTCCAGAGCAGACGTCTCTTTTCCGGTCGATGCGTGTCTCCCGAGCTGATGGTACCGCTAGGTTGCCAGGCGCCATACTTGACAAGGGGCTTCTACGGCGGTAGAAGGCAGGTCTCGAGTTCTTCGTGGTCGGGGACGGAAGGGTGCCAAGATAAGTCGATGAATTTTATGAATCCAGGAGGACAGTTGAAGCAGGAAGGCGGTGGCGTGATGCAGAGTAGGATAAAAGGCTGCGTAAGAAGGGTCGAAATCATGACCGAGTTCCGAGCGGTGATGTGCCCCAAGTGGCTCCAGAGCAGACGCGTCTTTTCTGCTCGGTGCGTATCTCCCGAGCTGATGATTCCGCCAGGTTGCCAGGCGTCATAATTGACAAGAGGCGGGAACGGCGGTGGAAGGCAGCTTTCGAGTTCCTCGTGGTCGGTGACGGAGGGGTACCAAGGTAAATCGATGAAGTCAAAGAATCCAGGAGGATAGTTGAAGAAGGAAGGCGATGGCGTGTTGCAGAGTAAAATAAAAGCCTCCGTAAGAAGGGTCGAAATCATGACCGAGTTCCTAGCGATGAAGTGCCCCTAGTGGCTCCAGAGCAGATGCGTCTTTTCCAGTCGATGCGTATCTCCCGAGCTGATGGTTTCGCTAGGCTGCCAGGCGCCATACTTGACAAGGGGCGGGAACAGCGGTGGAAGGCGGGATTCGAGTTCTTCGATGTCGGAGACGGAATGGTACCAAGGTAAGTCGATGAAGTCCATGAATCCAGGAGGACAGTTGGAACAGGAAGGCGGTGGCGTGATGCAGAGTAGAATAAAAGCCTGCGTAAGAATGGGCGAATTCATGACCGAGTTCCGAACGGTGAATTGCCCCAAGTGGCTCCAGAGCAGACGCGCCTTTCCCGGTCGATGCGTATCCAACGAGCTGAAGGTTCCGCTAGGTTGCCAGGCGCCATACGTGACAAGGGGCGACAACGGCGGTGGAAGGCAGGTTTCGAGTTCATCGTAGTCGGTGAAGGAAGTGTACCAAGGTAAATCGATGAAGTCGAAGAATCCAGGGGGTAGTTGAAGCAGGAAGGCGGTGGAGTGAGGCAGATTAGAATAAAATCCTGCGTAAGAAGGGGCGAAGTCATGAACGAGTTCTAAGAGGTGACGTGCCCCAAGTGGCTCCAGAGCAGACGCGTCTTTTCCGGTCGATGCGTTTCTCCCGAGCTGATGGTACCGCTAGGTTGCCAGGCGCCATACTTGACAAGGGGCTTCCAGGGCGGTGGAAGGCAGGTCTCGAGTTCTTCGTGGTCGGTGACGGAAGGGTGCCAAGATAAGTCGATGAATTATATGAATCCAGGAGGACAGTTGAAGCAGGAAGGCGGTGGCGTGATGCAGAGTAGGATAAAAGGCTGCGTAAGAAGGGTCGAAATCATGACCGAGTTCCGAGCGGTATGTGCCCCAAGTGGCTCCAGAGCAGATTTGTCTTTTCCGGTCGATGCGTATCTCCCGAGCTGATTGTTCCGCTACGTTCCCAGGCGCCATACTTGACAAGGGGCGGCAACGGCGATAGAAAGCAGGTTTCGAGTTCTTCGTGGTCGGCGACGGAAGGGTACCAAGGTAAGTCGATGAAGTCAAAAAGCCCAGGAGGACAATTGAAGCAGGAAGGCGGTGGCATGATGCAGAGTAGAAGAAAAGCCTCCGTAAGAAGGGTCGAAATCATGACCGAGTTCCGAGCGGTGAATTGAACTTAGTGGCTCCAGAGCAGATGCGTCTTTTCTACTCGGTGCGTATCTCCCGAGCTGATAGTTCCGCCTGGTTGCCAGGCGTCATACTTGACAAGGGGCGTTAACGGCGGTGGAAGGCGTGTTTCAATTTCTTCGTCGTCGGTGACGGAAGGGTGCCAAGGTAAGTCGATGAAGTCAAAAAACCCAGGAGGACAATTGAAGCAGGAAGGCGGTGGCATGATGCAGAATAGAATAAAAGCCTGCGTAAGAATGGGCGAATTCATGACCGACATCCGTGCCGTGAAGTGCCCCAAGTGGCTCCAGAGCAGACGCGTCTTTTCTACTCGGTGCTTATCTCCCGAGCTGATGGTTCCGCCAGGTTGCCAGGCGTCATAATTGACAAGAGGCGGGAACGGCGGTGGAAGGCAGGTTTCGAGTTCTTCGTGGTCGGTGACGGAATGGTACCAAGGTAAATCGATGAAGTAGCTGAATCCAGGAGGACAGCTGAAACGAGAAAGCGGTGGCATGATGCAGAGTAGAATAAAAGCCTACGTAAGAAGGGTAGAAATCATGACCGAGTTCCGAGCGGTGAATTGCCCCAAGTGGCTCCAGAGCAGACGCGTCTTTCCTACTCGATGCGTATCTCCCGAGCTGATGGTTCCGTTAGGTTGGCAGGCGTCATACTTGACGAGGGGCGGGAACGGCGGTGGAAGGCAGGTTTCGAGTCCTTCGTGGTCGGTGACGGAAGGGTACCAAGGTAAGCCGATGAAGTCGATGAATCCAGGAGGACAGTTGAAACAGGAAGGCGGTGGCGTGATGCAGAGTAGAATAAAAGCCTCCGTAAGAAGGGTCGAAATCATGACCGAGTTCCTAGCGGTGAAGTGCCCCTAGTGGCTCCAGAGCAGATGCGTCTTTTCCAGTCGATGCGTATCTCCCGAGCTGATAGTTCCGCCAGGTTGCCAGGCGTCATACTTGACAAGGGGCGTTAACGGCGGTGGAAGGCGGGTTTCAAGTTCTTCGTGGTCGGTGACGGAACGGTACCAAGGTAAGTCGATGAAGTCGATGAATCCAGGAGGACAGTTGAAACAGGAAGGCGGTGGCGTGATGCAGAGTAGAATAAAAGCCTGCGTAAGAATGGGCGAATTCATGACCGAGTTCCGAACGGTGAATTGCCCCAAGTGGCTCCAGAGCTGACGCGTCTTTCCCGATCGATGCGTATCTCCCGAGCTGATAGTTCCGCCAGGTTGCCAGGCGTCATACTTTACGAGGGGCGGGAACGGCTGTGGAAGGCATGTTACGAGTCCTTCGTGGTCGGTGACGGAAGGGTACCAAGGTAAGTCGATGAAGTCGATGAATCCAGGAGGACAGTTTAAACAGGAAGGCGGTGGCGTGATGCAGAGTAGAATAGAAGCCTGCGTAAGAAGGGGCGAATTCATGACCGAGTTCTTAGCGGTGAAGTGCCCTAAGTGGCTCTAGAGCAGCTGCGTCTTTCCTACTCGATGCGTATCTCCCGAGCTGATGGTTTCGCTAGCTTGCAAGGCGCCATACTTGACAATGGGCGAGAACGGCTGTGGAAGGCAAGTTACGAGTCCTTCGTGGTCGGTGACGGAAGGGTACCAAGGTAAGTCGATGAAGTAGATGAATCCAGGAGGACAGCTGAAGCAGGAAGGCCGTGGCGTGATGCAGAGTAGGATAAAAGGCTGCGTAAGAAGGGTCGAAATCAAGACCGAGTTCCGAGCGGTGATGTGCCCCAAGTGGCTCCAGAGCAGATGCGTCTTTCCTACTCTATGCGTATCTCCCGAGCTGAGGGTTTCGCTATTTTGCCAGGTGCCATACTTGACAAGGGGCGACAACGGCGATGGAAGGCAGGGTTCGAGTTCCTCGTGGTCGGTGATGGAAGGGTTCCAAGGTAAATCGATGAAGTCAAAGAATCCAGGAGGATAGTTGAAGCAGGAATGCGGTGGCGTGTTGCAGAGTAAAATAAAGCCTCCGTAAGAAGGGGCGAAATCATGACCGAGTTCCGAGCGGTGATGTGCCCCAAGTGGCTCCAGAGCAGATGCGCCTTTTCCGGTCGATGCGTATCTCCCGACCTGATGGTTCCGTTAGGTTGGCAGGCGTCATACTTGGCGAGGGGCGGGAACGGTGGTGGAAGGCAGGTTTCGAGTCCTTCGTGGTCGGTGACGGAAGGTTACCAAGGTAAATCGATAAAATCGAAGAATCCATGAGGATAAATGAAGCAGGAAGGCGGTGGCGTGATTCAGAGTAGAATAAAAGCCTCCGTAAGAAGGGGTGAAGGAAGTGTACCAAGGTAAATCGATGAAGTCGAAGAATCCGGGGGTAGTTGAAGCAGGAAGGCGGTGGAGTGAGGCAAATTAGAATAAAATCCTGCGTAAGAAGGGGCGAAGTCATGAACGAGTTCTGAGCGGTGACGTGCCCCAAGTGGTTCCAGAGCAGACGCGTCTTTTCTACTCGGTGCGTATCTCCCGAGCTGATGGTTCCGCCAGGTTGCCAGGCGTCATAATTGACAAGAGGCGGGAACGCCGGTGGAAGGCAGGTTTCGAGTTCTTCGTGGTCGGTGACGGAAGGGTACCAAGGTAAATCGATGAAGTAGCTGAATCCAGGAGAACAGCTGAAACGAGAAAGCGGTGGCATGATGCAGAGTAGAATAAAAGCCTCCATAAGAAGGGTCGAAATCATGACCGAGTTCCGAGCGGTGATGTGCCCCAAGTGGCTCCAGATCAGATGCGTCTCTTCCAGTCGATGCCTATCTCCTGACCTGATAGTTCCGCCAGGTTGACAGGCGTCATACTTGACAAGGGGCGGGGACGGCGGTAGAAGGCGTGTTCTAGTTCTTCGTGGTCAGTGATGGAAGGGTTCCATGGTAAATCAATGAAGTCAAAGAATCCCGGAGGATAGTTGAAACAGGAAGGCGGTGGCGTGTTGCAGAGTAAAATAAAAACTTCCGTTCTGAGGGGTGACGTGCCCCAAGTGGCTTCAGAGCAGACGCGTCTTTTCCGGTCGATGCGTATCTCCCGAGCTGATGGTACCGCTAGGTGGCCAGGCGCCATACTTGACAAGGGGCTTCAACGGCGGTGGAATGCAGGTCTCGAATTCTTCGTGATCGGTGACGGAAGGGTGCCAAGGTAAGTCGATGAATTATATGAATCCAGGAGGACAGTTGAAGCAGGAAGGCGGTGGCGTGATGCGGAGTAGGATAAAAGGCTGCTTAAGAAGGGTCGAAATCATGACCGAGTTCCGAGCGGTGAAGTGCCCCAAGTGGCTCCAGAGCAGATGCGACTTTTCCAATCGATGCGTATCTCCCGAGCTGATAGTTCCGCCAGGTTGCCAGGCGTCATACTTGACAAGGGGCGTTAACGGCGGTGGATGGCGCGTTTCAATTTCTTCGTCGTCGGTGACGGAAGGGTACCAAGGAATGTCGATGAAGTCAAAAAACCCTGGAGGACAATTGAAGCAGGAAGGCGGTGGCGTGACGCAGAGTAGAATAAAAGCCTGTGTAAGAATGGGCGAATTCATGACTGAGTTCCGTGCCGTGAAGAGCCCCAAGTGGCTCCAGAGCAGACGCGTCTTTTCTACTCGGTGCGTATCTCCCGAGCTGATGGTTCCGCCAGGTTGCCAGGCGTCATATTTGAGAAGAGGCGGAAACTGCGGTGGAAGGCAGGTTTCGAGTTCTTTTGTTCTCGAAATATTGCATAATGAAAATAGACAGCCTATACTCGCACGGCTTGTGTTCGCGTTATAGGATTGAAATAAAAAACAACACTCATTGTCTATTACGGTTGGCATCTCTTTGTAAAAGGACACTAGCTTATGAATATAGAAGCACGCAGCCTTGGTTAGTAAAAACGTGCAGGACAGATTATGGACGACAAATGATAAACAGATTGCTACCACACTTCTTAAATATCTGTTACAGAAACGGTATCAATCCCGAGTTAACTTCAAAAAGAGAACTGAAATTACTGTTCATAGAAAACAATTCCTTCATATGATGGGGTATTTCTAGCATTTTGCATATGTACGCTGTACCTTTCCTTGAGCAACGCTTTTCTGTTCATGCGCATTGTTTTCTCCGTCTCTTTCCATTACTTATGTAACGTACTTGTTTTTTCGGGCTTTTTCCGGCATGTACGATCACTTATTACCGGTGTATCATACAGTTTAATAAGAATTGTTTATTTTCCTTGTACAAGCCGATCTGACTTTGTAGACAAAACATTTCTGTATTTTGATTTGTGTTGTTATTATGCCGCTCTGCCAATATTTTATTTTATTTTATTTTTTTCCTTGTCCTCTTTTTTGTTTCTTGAATTTTTTGTAATCTGGGGAGCTGGGAACTAGTCAAGCTGAATTTTCAGCTTTTTTTCCCGCACTCCCTCACTTCATGAGTGAACTAAAGAATTTATTTATTTATTTATAATTTATTCGTGGTCGGTGACGGAAGGGTACCAAGGTAAATCGATCAAGTAGCTGAATCCAGGAGGACAGCTGAAACGAGAAAGCGGTGGCATGATGCAGAGTAGAATAAAAGCCTCCGTAAGAAGGGTCGAAATCATGACCGAGTTACGAGCGGTGATGTGCTCCAAGTGGCTCCAGATCAGATGCGCCTTTTCCAGTCGATGAGTATCTCCGGAGCTGATAGTTCCGCCAGGTTGCCAGGCGTCATACTTGACAAGGGGCGGGGACGGCGGTAGAAGGCAGGGTTCGAGTTCTTCGTGGTCGGTGATGGAAGAGTTCCAAGGTAAATCGATGATGTCAAAGAATCCAGGAGGATAGTTGAAGAAACAAGGCGGTGGCGAGTTGCAGAGTAAAATAAAAGCATCCGTAAGAAGGGGCGAAATCATGACCGAGTTCCAAGCGGTGAAGTGCCCCTAGTGGCTCCAGAGCAGATGCGTCTTTTCCAGTCGATGCGTATCTCCCGAGCTGATAGTTCAGCCAGGTTGCCAGGCGTCATACTTGACAAGGGTCGTTAACGGCGGTGGAAGGCGGGTTTCAAGTTCTTCGTGGTCGGTGACGGAAGGGTACCAAGGTAAGTCGATGAAGTCAAAGAATCCAGGAGGACAATAGAAGCAGGAATGCGGTGGCGTGACGGAGAGTAAAATAAAAGCCTCCGTAAGAAGGGGCGAAATCATGACCGAGTTCCGAGCGGTGAAGTGCCCCAAGTGGCTCCAAAGCAGACGCGTCTTTCCCGGTCGATGCGTATCCCCCGAGCTGATGGTTCCGCTAGGTTGCCAGGCGCCATACGTGACAAGGGGCGGCAACGGCGGTGGAAGGCAGGTTTCGAGTTCTTCGTAGTCGGTGAAGGAAGTGTACCAAGGTAAATCGATGAAGTCGAAGAATCCAGGGGGTAGTTGAAGCAGGAAGGCGGTGGAGTGAGGCAGATTAGAATAAAATCCTGCGTAAGAAGGGGCGAAGTCATGATCGAGTTCTAAGCGGTGACGTGCCCCAAGTGGCTCCAGAGCAGACGCGTCTTTTCCGGTCGATGCGTTTCTCCCGAGCTGATGGTACCGCTAGGTTGCCAGGCGCCATACTTGACAAGGGGCTTCCAGGGCGGTGGAAGGCAGGTCTCGAGTTCTTCGTGGTCGGTGAGGAAGGGTGCCAAGATAGGTCGATGAATTATATGAATCCAGGAGGACAGTTGAAGCAGGAAGGCGGTGGCGTGATGCAGAGTAGGATAAAAGGCTGCGTAAGAAGGGTCGAAATCATGACCGAGTTCCGAGCGGTATGTGCCCCAAGTGGCTCCAGAGCAGATTTGTCTTTTCCGGTCGATGCGTATCTCCCTAGCTGATGGTTCCGCTACGTTCCCAGGCGCCATGCTTGACAAGGGGCGGCAACGGCGATAGAAGGCAGGTTTCGAGTTCTTCGTGGTCGGCGACGGAAGGGTACCAAGGTAAGTCGATGAAGTCAAAAAACCCAGGAGGACAATTGAAGCAGGAAGGCGGTGGCTTGATGCAGAGTAGAAGAAAAGCCTCCGTAAGAAGGGTGGAAATCATGACCGAGTTCCGAGCGGTGAATTGAACCTAGTGGCTCCAGAGCAGATGCGTCTTTTCTACTCGGTGCGTATCTCCCGAGCTGATAGTTCCGCCTGGTTGCCAGGCGTCATACTTGACAAGGGGCGTTAACGGCGGTGGAAGGCGTGTTTCAATTTCTTCGTCGTCGGTGACGGAACGGTGCCAAGGTAAGTCGATGAAGTCAAAAAACCCAGGAGGACAATTGAAGCAGGAAGGCGGTGGCATGATGCAGAGTAGAATAAAAGCCTACGTAAGAAGGGTCGAAATCATGACCGAGTTCCGAGCGGTGAATTGCCCCAAGTGGCTCCAGAGCAGACGCGTCTTTCCTACTCGATGCGTATCTCCCGAGCTGATGGTTCCGTTAGGTTGGCAGGCGTCATACTTGACGAGGGGCGGGAACGGCGGTGGAAGGCAGGTTTCGAGTCCTTCGTGGTCGGTGACGGAAGGGTACCAAGGTAAGTCGATGAAGTCGATGAATCCAGGAGGACAGTTGAAACAGGAAGGCGGTGGCGTGATGCAGAGTAGAATAAAAGCCTCCGTAAGAAGGGTCGAAATCATGACCGAGTTCCTAGCGGTGAAGTGCCCCTAGTGGCTCCAGAGCAGATGCGTCTTTTCCAGTCGATGCGTATCTCCCGAGCTGATAGTTCCGCCAGGTTGCCAGGCGTCATACTTGACAAGGGGCGTTAACGGCGGTGGAAGGCGGGTTTCAAGTTCTTCGTGGTCGGTGACGGAACGGTACCAAGGTAAGTCGATGAAGTCGATGAATCCAGGAGGACAGTTGAAACAGGAAGGCGGTGGCGAGATGCAGAGTAGAATAAAAGCCTGCGTAAGAATGGGCGAATTCATGACTGAGTTCCGAGCGGTGAATTGCCCCAAGTGGCTCCAGAGCTGACGCGTCTTTCCCGATCGATGCGTATCTCCCGAGCTGAGGTTCCGCTAAGTTGCCAGGCGCCATACTTGACAAGGGGCGGGAACGGCGATGAAAGGCAGGTTTCGAGTTCTTCGTGGTCGGTGACGGAAGGGTACCAAGGTAAATCGATAAAGTCGAAGAATCCAGGAGGATAGTTGAAGCAGGAAGGCGGTGGCGTGATGCAGAGTAGAATCAAAGCCTCTGTAAGAAGGGGCGAAATCATGACGGAGTTCCGAGCGGTGAATTGCCCCAACTGGCTCCAGAGCAGACGCGTTTTTCACGGTCGATGCGTATCTCCCGAGCTGATGGTGCCGTTAGGTTGGCAGGCGTCATACTTTACGAGGGGCGGGAACGGCTGTGGAAGGCAGGTTACGAGTCCTTCGTGGTCGGTGACGGAAGGGTACCAAGGTAAGTCGATGAAGTCGATGAATCCAGGAGGACAGTTTAAACAGGAAGGCGGTGGCGTGATGCAGAGTAGAATAGAAGCCTGCGTAAGAAGGGGTGAATTCATGACCGAGTTCTTAGCGGTGAAGTGCCCTAAGTGGCTCTAGAGCAGCTGCGTCTTTCCTACTCGATGCGTATCTCCCGAGCTGATGGTTTCGCTAGCTTGCAAGGCGCCATACTTGACAATGGGCGAGAACGGCTGTGGAAGGCAAGTTACGAGTCCTTCGTGGTCGGTGACGGAACGGTACCAAGGTAAGTCGATGAAGTCGATGAATCCAGGAGGACAGTTGAAACAGGAAGGCGGTGGCGTGATGCAGAGTAGAATAAAAGCCTGCGTAAGAAGGGGCAAATTCATGACCGAGTTCCGAGCGGTGAAGTGCACCAAGTCGCTCCAGAGCTGACGCGTCTTTCCCAGTCGATGCGTATATCCCGAGCTGATGGTTCCGCTAGGTTGCCAGGCGCCATACGTGGCAAGGGTCTTCAACGGCGGTGAAAGGCAGGTTTCGAGTTCTTCGTGGTCGGTGACGGAAGGGTGCCAAGGTAAGTCGATGAAGTAGATGAATCCAGGAGGACAGCTGAAGCAGGAAGGCGGTGGCGTGATGCAGAGTAGGATAAAAGGCTGCGTAAGAAGGGTCGAAATCAAGGCCGAGTTCCGAGCGGTGATGTGCCCCAAGTGGCTCCAGAGCAGATGCGTCTTTCCTACTCTATGCGTATCTCCCGAGCTGAGGGTTTCGCTATTTTGCCAGGTGCCATACTTGACAAGGGGCGACAACGGCGATGGAAGGCAGGGTTCGAGTTCCTCGTGGTCGGTGATGGAAGGGTTCCAAGGTAAATCGATGAAGTCAAAGAATCCAGGAGGATAGTTGAAGCAGGAAGGCGGTGGCGTGTTGCAGAGTAAAATAAAGCCTCCGTAAGAAGGGGCGAAATCATGACCGAGTTCCGAGCGGTGATGTGCCCCAAGTGGCTCCAGAGCAGATGCGCCTTTTCCGGTCGATGCGTATCTCCCGACCTGATGGTTCCGTTAGGTTGGCAGGCGTCATACTTGGCGAGGGGCGGGAACGGTGGTGGAAGGCAGGTTTCGAGTCCTTCGTGGTCGGTGACGGAAGGTTACCAAGGTAAATCGATGAAATCGAAGAATCCATGAGGATAAATGAAGCAGGAAGGCGGTGGCGTGATTCAGAGTAGAATAAAAGCCTCCGTAAGAAGGGGTGAAGGAAGTGTACCAAGGTAAATCGATGAAGTCGAAGAATCCGGGGGTAGTTGAAGCAGGAAGGCGGTGGAGTGAGGCAAATTAGAATAAAATCCTGCGTAAGAAGGGGCGAAGTCATGAACGAGTTCTGAGCGGTGACGTGCCCTAAGTGGCTCCAGAGCAGACGAGTCTTTTCCGGCCGATGCGTATCTCCCGTGCTGATGGTATCGCTAGGTTGCCAGGCGCCATACTTGACAAGGGGTTTCAACGGCGGTGGAATGCAGGTTTCGAGTTTTTCGGGGTCGGTGACGGAAGGGTGCCAAGGTACGTCGATGAATTATATGAATCCAGGAGGACAGTTGAAGCAGGAAGGTGGTGGCGTGATGCAGAGTAGAATAAAAGCCTCCCTCAGAAGGTGCGAAATCATGACCGAGTTCCACGCCGCGAAGTGCCCCAAGTGGCTCCAGAGCAGACGCGTCTTTTCTACTCGGTGCGTATCTCCCGAGCTGATGGTTCCGCCAGGTTGCCAGGCGTCATAATTGACAAGAGGCGGGAACGGCGGTGGAAGGCATGTTTCGAGTTCTTCGTGGTCGGTGACGGAAGGGTACCAAGGTAAATCGATGAAGTAGCTGAATCCAGGAGAACAGCTGAAACGAGAAAGCGGTGGCATGATGCAGAGTAGAATAAAAGCCTCCATAAGAAGGGTCGAAATCATGACCGAGTTCCGAGCGGTGATGTGCCCCAAGTGGCTCCAGATCAGATGCGTCTCTTCCAGTCGATGCCTATCTCCTGAGCTGATAGTTCCGCCAGGTTGACAGGCGTCATACTTGACAAGGGGCGGGGACGGCGGTAGAAGGCAGTGTTCTAGTTCTTCGTGGTCAGTGATGGAAGGGTTCCATGGTAAATCAATGAAGTCAAAGAATCCCGGAGGATAGTTGAAACAGGAAGGCGGTGGCGTGTTGCATAGTAAAATAAAAACTTCCGTTCTGAGGGGTGACGTGCCCCAAGTGGCTTCAGAGCAGACGCGTCTTTTCCGGTCGATGCGTGTCTCCCGAGCTGATGGTACCGCTAGGTGGCCAGGCGCCATACTTGACAAGGGGCTTCAACGGCGGTGGAATGCCTGTCTCGAATTCTTCGTGATTGGTGACGGAAGGGTGCCAAGGTAAGTCGATGAATTATATGAATCCAGGAGGACAGTTGAAGCAGGAAGGCGGTGGCGTGATGCGGAGTAGGATAAAAGGCTGCTTAGGAAGGGTCGAAATCATGACCGAGTTCCGAGCGGTGAAGTGCCCCTAGTGGCTCCAGAGCAGATGCGACTTTTCCAATCGATGCGTATCTCCCGAGCTGATAGTTCCGCCAGGTTGCCAGGCGTCATACTTGACAAGGGGCGTTAACGGCGGTGGATGGCGCGTTTCAATTTCTTCGTCGTCGGTGACGGAAGGGTCACAAGGAAAGTCGATGAAGTCAAAAAACACTGGAGGACAATTGAAGCAGGAAGGCGGTGGCGTGACGCAGAGTAGAATAAAAGCCTGTGTAAGAATGGGCGAATTCATGACTGAGTTCCGTGCCGTGAAGTGCCCCAAGTGGCTCCAGAGCAGACGCGTCTTTTCTACTCGGTGCGTATCTCCCGAGCTGATGGTTCCGCCAGGTTGCCAGGCGTCATATTTGAGAAGAGGCGGAAACTGCGGTGGAAGGCAGGTTTCGAGTTCTTTTGTTCTCGAAATATTGCATAATGAAAATAGACAGCCTATACTCGCACGGCTTGTGTTCGCGTTATAGGATTGAAATAAAAAACAACACTCATTGTCTATTACGGTTGGCATCTCTTTGTAAAAGGACACTAGCTTATGAATATAGAAGCACGCAGCCTTGGTTAGTAAAAACGTGCAGGACAGATTATGGACGACAAATGATAAACAGATTGCTACCACACTTCTTAAATATCTGTTACAGAAACGGTATCAATCCCGAGTTAACTTCAAAAAGAGAACTGAAATTACTGTTCATAGAAAACAATTCCTTCATATGATGGGGTATTTCTAGCATTTTGCATATGTACGCTGTACCTTTCCTTGAGCAACGCTTTTCTGTTCATGCGCATTGTTTTCTCCGTCTCTTTCCATTACTTATGTAACGTTCTTGTTTTTTCGGGCTTTTTCCGGCATGTACGATCACTTATCACCGGTGTATCATACAGTTTAATTAGAATTGTTTATTTTCCTTGTACAAGCCGATCTGACTTTGTAAACAAAACATTTCTGTATTTTGATTTGTGTTGTTATTATGCCGCTCTGCCAATATTTTATTTTATTTTATTTTTTTCCTTGTCCTCTTTTTTGTTTCTTGAATTTTTTGTAATCTGGGGAGCTGGGAACTAGTCAAGCTGAATTTTCAGCTTTTTTTCCCGCACTCCCTCACTTCATGAGTGAAATAAAGAATTTATTTATTTATTTATAATTTATTCGTGGTCGGTGACGGAAGGGTACCAAGGTAAATCGATCAAGTAGCTGAATCCAGGAGGACAGCTGAAACGAGAAAGCGGTGGCATGATGCAGAGTAGAATAAAAGCCTCCGTAAGAAGGGTCGAAATCATGACCGAGTTACGAGCGGTGATGTGCTCCAAGTGGCTCCAGATCAGATGCGCCTTTTCCAGTCGATGAGTATCTCCGGAGCTGATAGTTCCGCCAGGTTGCCAGGCGTCATACTTGACAAGGGGCGGGGACGGCGGTAGAAGGCAGGGTTCGAGTTCTTCGTGGTCGGTGATGGAAGAGTTCCAAGGTAAATCGATGATGTCAAAGAATCCAGGAGGATAGTTGAAGAAACAAGGCGGTGGCGAGTTGCAGAGTAAAATAAAAGCATCCGTAAGAAGGGGCGAAATCATGACCGAGTTCCTAGCGGTGAAGTGCCCCTAGTGGCTCCAGAGCAGATGCGTCTTTTCCAGTCGATGCTTATCTCCCGAGCTGATAGTTCAGCCAGGTTGCCAGGCGTCATACTTGACAAGGGTCGTTAACGGCGGTGGAAGGCGGGTTTCAAGTTCTTCGTGGTCGGTGACGGAAGGGTACCAAGGTAAGTCGATGAAGTCAAAGAATCCAGGAGGACAATAGAAGCAGGAATGCGGTGGCGTGACGGAGAGTAAAATAAAAGCCTCCGTAAGAAGGGGCGAAATCATGACCGAGTTCCGAGCGGTGAAGTGCCCCAAGTGGCTCCAAAGCAGACGCGTCTTTCCCGGTCGATGCGTATCCCCCGAGCTGATGGTTCCGCTAGGTTGCCAGGCGCCATACGTGACAAGGGGCGGCAACGGCGGTGGAAGGCAGGTTTCGAGTTCTTCGTAGTCGGTAAAGGAAGTGTACCAAGGTAAATCGATGAAGTCGAAGAATCCAGGGGATAGTTGAAGCAGGAAGGCGGTGGAGTGAGGCAGATTAGAATAAAATCCTGCGTAAGAAGGGGCGAAGTCATGATCGAGTTCTAAGCGGTGACGTGCCCCAAGTGGCTCCAGAGCAGACGCGTCTTTTCCGGTCGATGCGTATCTCCCGAGCTGATGGTACCGCTAGGTTGCTAGGCGCCATACTTGACAAGGGGCTTCCACGGCGGTGGAAGGCAGGTCTCGAGTTCTTCGTGGTCGGTGACGGAAGGGTGCCAAGATAAGTCGATGAATTATATGAATCCAGGAGGACAGTTGAAGCAGGAAGGCGGTGGCGTGATGCAGAGTAGGATAAAAGGCTGCGTAAGAAGGGTCGAAATCATGACCGAGTTCCGAGCGGTATGTGCCCCAAGTGGATCCAGAGCAGATGCGTCTTTTCCGGTCGATGCGTATCTCCCGAGCTGATGGTTCCGCTACGTTGCCAGGCGCCATACATGACAAGGGGCGGCAACGGCGATGGAAGGCAGGTTTCGAGTTCTTCGTGGTCGGCGACGGAAGGGTACCATGGTAAATCGATGAACTCGAAGAATCCAGGAGGACAGTTGAAGCAGGAAGGAGGTGGCGTGATGCAGAGTAGAATAAAAGCCTCCGTAAGAAGGGGCGAAATCATGACCGAGTTCCGCGCCGTGAAGTGCCCCAAGTGGCTCCAGAGCAGACGCGTCTTTTATACTCGGTGCGTATCTCCCGAGCTGAAGGTACCGCTAGGTTGCCAGGCGCCATACTTGACCAGGGGCTTCAACGGCGGTGGAAGGCAGGTCTCGAGTTCTTCGTGGTCGGTGACGGAAGGGTACCAAGGTAAATCGATGAAGAAGCTGAATCCAGGAGGACAGCTGAAACGAGAAAGCGGTGGCATGATGCAGAGTAGAATAAAAGCCTCCGTAAGAAGGGTCGAAATCATGACCGAGTTACGAGCGGTGATGTGCTCCAAGTGGCTCCAGATCAGATGCGCCTTTTCCAGTCGATGAGTATCTCCGGAGCTGATAGTTCCGCCAGGTTGCCAGGCGTCATACTTGACAAGGGGCGGGGACGGCGGTAGAAGGCAGGGTTCGAGTTCTTCGTGGTCGGTGATGGAAGAGTTCCAAGGTAAATCGATGATGTCAAAGAATGCAGGAGGATAGTTGAAGAAACAAGGCGGTGGCGAGTTGCAGAGTAAAATAAAAGCATCCGTAAGAAGGGGCGAAATCATGACCGAGTTCCTAGCGGTGAAGTGCCCCTAAGTGGCTCCAGAGCAGATGCGTCTTTTCCAGTCGATGCGTATCTCCCGAGCTGATAGTTCAGCCAGGTTGCCAGGCGTCATACTTGACAAGGGTCGTTAACGGCGGTGGAAGGCGGGTTTCAAGTTCTTCGTGGTCGGTGACGGAAGGGTACCAAGGTAAGTCGATGAAGTCAAAGAATCCAGGAGGACAATAGAAGCAGGAATGCGGTGGCGTGACGGAGAGTAAAATAAAAGCCTCCGTAAGAAGGGGCGAAATCATGACCGAGTTCCGAGCGGTGAAGTGCCCCAAGTGGCTCCAAAGCAGACGCGTCTTTCCCGGTGGATGCGTATCCCCCGAGCTGATGGTTCCGCTAGGTTGCCAGGCGCCATACGTGACAAGGGGCGGCAACGGCGGTGGAAGGCAGGTTTCGTGTTCTTCGTAGTCGGTGAAGGAAGTGTACCAAGGTAAATCGATGAAGTCGAAGAATCCAGGGGGTAGTTGAAGCAGGAAGGCGGTGGAGTGAGGCAGATTAGAATAAAATCCTGCGTAAGAAGGGGCGAAGTCATGATCGAGTTCTAAGCGGTGACGTGCCCCAAGTGGCTCCAGAGCAGACGCTTCTTTTCCGGTCGATGCGTTTCTCCCGAGCTGATGGTACCGCTAGGTTGCCAGGCGCCATACTTGACAAGGGGCTTCCAGGGCGGTGGAAGGCAGGTCTCGAGTTCTTCGTGGTCGGTGACGGAAGGGTGCCAAGATAAGTCGATGAATTATATGAATCCAGGAGGACAGTTGAAGCAGGAAGGCGGTGGCGTGATGCAGAGTAGGATAAAAGGCTGCGTAAGAAGGGTCGAAATCATGACCGAGTTCCGAGCGGTATGTGCTCCAAGTGGCTCCAGAGCAGATTTGTCTTTTCCGGTCGATGCGTATCTCCCGAGCTGATGGTTCCGCTACGTTCCCAGGCGCCATGCTTGACAAGGGGCGGCAACGGCGATAGAAGGCAGGTTTCGAGTTCTTCGTGGTCGGCGACGGAAGGGTACCAAGGTAAGTCGATGAAGTCAAAAAACCCAGGAGGACAATTGAAGCAGGAAGGCGGTGGCTTGATGCAGAGTAGAAGAAAAGCCTCCGTAAGAAGGGTCGAAATCATGACCGAGTTCCGAGCGGTGAATTGAACCTAGTGGCTCTAGAGCAGATGCGTCTTTTCTACTCGGTGCGTATCTCCCGAGCTGATAGTTCCGCCTGGTTGCCAGGCGTCATACTTGACAAGAGGCGGGAACGGCGGTGGAAGGCAGGTTTCGAGTTCTTCGTGGTCGGTGACGGAAGGGTACCAAGGTAAATCGATGAAGTAGCTGAATCCAGGAGGACAGCTGAAACGAGAAAGCGGTGGCATGATGCAGAGTAGAATAAAAGCCTACGTAAGAAGGGTCGAAATCATGACCGAGTTCCGAGCGGTGAATTGCCCCAAGTGGCTCCAGAGCAGACGCGTCTTTCCTACTCGATGCGTATCTCCCGAGCTGATGGTTCCGTTAGGTTGGCAGGCGTCATACTTGACGAGGGGCGGGAACGGCGGTGGAAGGCAGGTTTCGAGTCCTTCGTGGTCGGTGACGGAAGGGTACCAAGGTAAGTCGATGAAGTCGATGAATCCAGGAGGACAGTTGAAACAGGAAGGCGGTGGCGTGATGCAGAGTAGAATAAAAGCCTCCGTAAGAAGGGTCGAAATCATGACCGAGTTCCTAGCGGTGAAGTGCCCCTAGTGGCTCCAGAGCAGATGCGTCTTTTCCAGTCGATGCGTATCTCCCGAGCTGATAGTTCCGCCAGGTTGCCAGGCGTCATACTTGACAAGGGGCGTTAACGGCGGTGGAAGGCGGGTTTCAAGTTCTTCGTGGTCGGTGACGGAACGGTACCAAGGTAAGTCGATGAAGTCGATGAATCCAGGAAGACAGTTGAAACAGGAAGGCGGTGGCGTGATGCAGAGTAGAATAAAAGCCTGCGTAAGAATGGGCGAATTCATGACCGAGTTCCGAGCGGTGAATTGCCCCAAGTGGCTCCAGAGCTGACGCGTCTTTCCCGATCGATGCGTATCTCCCGAGCTGAGGTTCCGCTAAGTTGCCAGGCGCCATACTTGACAAGGGGCGGGAACGGCGATGAAAGGCAGGTTTCGAGTTCTTCGTGGTCGGTGACGGAAGGGTACCAAGGTAAATCGATAAAGTCGAAGAATCCAGGAGGATAGTTGAAGCAGGAAGGCGGTGGCGTGATGCAGAGTAGAATCAAAGCCTCTGTAAGAAGGGGCGAAATCATGACGGAGTTCCGAGCGGTGAATTGCCCCAACTGGCTCCAGAGCAGACGCGTTTTTCACGGTCGATGCGTATCTCCCGAGCTGATGGTGCCGTTAGGTTGGCAGGCGTCATACTTTACGAGGGGCGGGAACGGCTGTGGAAGGCAGGTTACGAGTCCTTCGTGGTCGGTGACGGAAGGGTACCAAGGTAAGTCGATGAAGTCGATGAATCCAGGAGGACAGTTTAAACAGGAAGGCGGTGGCGTGATGCAGAGTAGAATAGAAGCCTGCGTAAGAAGGGGCGAATTCATGACCGAGTTCTTAGCGGTGAAGTGCCCTAAGTGGCTCTAGAGCAGCTGCGTCTTTCCTACTCGATGCGTATCTCCCGAGCTGATGGTTTCGCTAGCTTGCAAGGCGCCATACTTGACAATGGGCGAGAACGGCTGTGGAAGGCAAGTTACGAGTCCTTCGTGGTCGGTGACGGAACGGTACCAAGGTAAGTCGATGAAGTCGATGAATCCAGGAGGACAGTTGAAACAGGAAGGCGGTGGCGTGATGCAGAGTAGAATAAAAGCCTGCGTAAGAAGGGGCAAATTCATGACCGAGTTCCGAGCGGTGAAGTGCACCAAGTCGCTCCAGAGCTGACGCGTCTTTCCCGGTCGATGCGTATATCCCGAGCTGATGGTTCCGCTAGGTTGCCAGGCGCCATACGTGGCAAGGGTCTTCAACGGCGGTGAAAGGCAGGTTTCTAGTTCTTCGTGGTCGGTGACGGAAGGGTGCCAAGGTAAGTCGATGAAGTAGATGAATCCAGGAGGACAGCTGAAGCAGGAAGGCGGTGGCGTGATGCAGAGTAGGATAAAAGGCTGCGTAAGAAGGGTCGAAATCAAGACCGAGTTCCGAGCGGTGATGTGCCCCAAGTGGCTCCAGAGCAGATGCGTCTTTCCTACTCTATGCGTATCTCCCGAGCTGAGGGTTTCGCTATTTTGCCAGGTGCCATACTTGACAAGGGGCGACAACGGCGATGGAAGGCAGGGTTCGAGTTCCTCGTGGTCGGTGATGGAAGGGTTCCAAGGTAAATCGATGAAGTCAAAGAATCCAGGAGGATAGTTGAAGCAGGAAGGCGGTGGCGTGTTGCAGAGTAAAATAAAGCCTCCATAAGAAGGGGCGAAATCATGACCGAGTTCCGAGCGGTGATGTGCCCCAAGTGGCTCCAGAGCAGATGCGCCTTTTCCGGTCGATGCGTATCTCCCGACCTGATGGTTCCGTTAGGTTGGCAGGCGTCATACTTGGCGAGGGGCGGGAACGGTGGTGGAAGGCAGGTTTCGAGTCCTTCGTGGTCGGTGACGGAAGGTTACCAAGGTAAATCGATGAAATCGAAGAATCCATGAGGATAAATGAAGCAGGAAGGCGGTGGCGTAATTCAGAGTAGAATAAAAGCCTCCGTAAGAAGGGGTGAAGGAAGTGTACCAAGGTAAATCGATGAAGGCGAAGAATCCGGGGGTAGTTGAAGCAGGAAGGCGGTGGAGTGAGGCAAATTAGAATAAAATCCTGCGTAAGAAGGGGCGAAGTCATGAACGAGTTCTGAGCGGTGACGTGCCCTAAGTGGCTCCAGAGCAGACGAGTCTTTTCCGGTCGATGCGTATCTCCCGAGCTGATGGTATCGCTAGGTTGCCAGGCGCCATACTTGACAAGGGGTTTCAACGGCGGTGGAATGCAGGTTTCGAGTTCTTCGGGGTCGGTGACGGAAGGGTGCCAAGGTACGTCGATGAATTATATGAATCCAGGAGGACAGTTGAAGCAGGAAGGTGGTGGCGTGATGCAGAGTAGAATAAAAGCCTCCGTCAGAAGGTGCGAAATCATGACCGAGTTCCACGCCGCGAAGTGCCCCAAGTGGCTCCAGAGCAGACGCGCCTTTTCTACTCGGTGCGTATCTCCCGAGCTGATGGTTCCGCCAGGTTGCCAGGCGTCATAATTGACAAGAGGCGGGAACGGCGGTGGAAGGCATGTTTCGAGTTCTTCGTGGTCGGTGACGGAAGGGTACCAAGGTAAATCGATGAAGTAGTTGAATCCAGGAGAACAGCTGAAACGAGAAAGCGGTGGCATGATGCAGAGTAGAATAAAAGCCTCCATAAGAAGGGTCGAAATCATGACCGAGTTCCGAGCGGTGATGTGCCCCAAGTGGCTCCAGATCAGATGCGTCTCTTCCAGTCGATGCCTATCTCCTGAGCTGATAGTTCCGCCAGGTTGACAGGCGTCATACTTGACAAGGGGCGGGGACGGCGGTAGAAGGCAGTGTTCTAGTTCTTCGTGGTCAGTGATGGAAGGGTTCCATGGTAAATCAATGAAGTCAAAGAATCCCGGAGGATAGTTGAAACAGGAAGGCGGTGGCGTGTTGCAGAGTAAAATAAAAACTTCCGTTCTGAGGGGTGACGTGCCCCAAGTGGCTTCAGAGCAGACGCGTCTTTTCCGGTCGATGCGTATCTCCCGAGCTGATGGTACCGCTAGGTGGCCAGGCGCCATACTTGACAAGGGGCTTCAACGGCGGTGGAATGCAGGTCTCGAATTCTTCGTGATCGGTGACGGAAGGGTGCCAAGGTAAGTCGATGAATTATATGAATCCAGGAGGACAGTTGAAGCAGGAAGCCGGTGGCGTGATGCGGAGTAGGATAAAAGGCTGCTTAAGAAGGGTCGAAATCATGACCGAGTTCCGAGCGGTGAAGTGCCCCTAGTGGCTCCAGAGCAGATGCGACTTTTCCAATCGATGCGTATCTCCCGAGCTGATAGTTCCGCCAGGTTGCCAGGCGTCATACTTGACAAGGGGCGTTAACGGCGGTGGATGGCGCGTTTCAATTTCTTCGTCGTCGGTGACGGAAGGGTCACAAGGAAAGTCGATGAAGTCAAAAAACACTGGAGGACAATTGAAGCAGGAAGGCGGTGGCGTGACGCAGAGTAGAATAAAAGCCTGTGTAAAAATGGGCGAATTCATGACTGAGTTCCGTGCCGTGAAGTGCCCCAAGTGGCTCCAGAGCAGACGCGTCTTTTCTACTCGGTGCGTATCTCCCGAGCTGATGGTTCCGCCAGGTTGCCAGGCGTCATATTTGAGAAGAGGCGGAAACTGCGGTGGAAGGCAGGTTTCGAGTTCTTTTGTTCTCGAAATATTGCATAATGAAAATAGACAGCCTATACTCGCACGGCTTGTGTTCGCGTTATAGGATTGAAATAAAAAACAACACTCATTGTCTATTACGGTTGGCATCTCTTTGTAAAAGGACACTAGCTTATGAATATAGAAGCACGCAGCCTTGGTTAGTAAAAACGTGCAGCACAGATTATGGACGACAAATGATAAACAGATTGCTACCACACTTCTTAAATATCTGTTACAGAAACGGTATCAATCCCGAGTTAACTTCAAAAAGAGAACTGAAATTACTGTTCATAGAAAACAATTCCTTCATATGATGGGGTATTTCTAGCATTTTGCATATGTACGCTGTACCTTTCCTTGAGCAACGCTTTTCTGTTCATGCGCATTGTTTTCTCCGTCTCTTTCCATTACTTATGTAACGTTCTTGTTTTTTCGGGCTTTTTCCGGCATGTACGATCACTTATCACCGGTGTGTCATACAGTTTAATTAGAATTGTTTATTTTCGTTGTACAAGCCGATCTGACTTTGTAAACAAAACATTTCTGTATTTTGATTTGTGTTGTTATTATGCCGCTCTGCCAATATTTTATTTTATTTTATTTTTTTCGTTGTCCTATTTTTTGTTTCTTGAATTTTTTGTAATCTGGGGAGCTGGGAACTAGTCAAGCTGAATTTTCAGCTTTTTTTCCCGCACTCCCTCCCTTCATGAGTGAAATAAAGAATTTGTTTATTTATTTATTATTTATTCGTGGTCGGTGACGGAAGGGTACCAAGGTAAATCGATCAAGTAGCTGAATCCAGGAGGACAGCTGAAACGAGAAAGCGGTGGCATGATGCAGAGTAGAATAAAAGCCTCCGTAAGAAGGGTCGAAATCATGACCGAGTTACGAGCGGTGATGTGCTCCAAGTGGCTCCAGATCAGATGCGCCTTTTCCAGTCGATGAGTATCTCCGGAGCTGATAGTTCCGCCAGGTTGCCAGGCGTCATACTTGACAAGGGGCGGGGACGGCGGTAGAAGGCAGGGTTCGAGTTCTTCGTGGTCGGTGATGGAAGAGTTCCAAGGTAAATCGATGATGTCAAAGAATCCAGGAGGATAGTTGAAGAAACAAGGCGGTGGCGAGTTGCAGAGTAAAATAAAAGCATCCGTAAGAAGGGGCGAAATCATGACCGAGTTCCTAGCGGTGAAGTGCCCCTAGTGGCTCCAGAGCAGATGCGTCTTTTCCAGTCGATGCGTATCTCCCGAGCTGATAGTTCAGCCAGGTTGCCAGGCGTCATACTTGACAAGGGTCGTTAACGGCGGTGGAAGGCGGGTTTCAAGTTCTTCGTGGTCGGTGACGGAAGGGTACCAAGGTAAGTCGATGAAGTCAAAGAATCCAGGAGGTCAATAGAAGCAGGAATGCGGTGGCGTGACGGAGAGTAAAATAAAAGCCTCCGTAAGAAGGGGCGAAATCATGACCGAGTTCCGAGCGGTGAAGTGCCCCAAGTGGCTCCAAAGCAGACGCGTCTTTCCCGGTCGATGCGTATCCCCCGAGCTGATGGTTCCGCTAGGTTGCCAGGCGCCATACGTGACAAGGGGCGGCAACGGCGGTGGAAGGCAGGTTTCGAGTTCTTCGTAGTCGGTGAAGGAAGTGTACCAAGGTAAATCGATGAAGTCGAAGAATCCAGGGGGTAGTTGAAGCAGGAAGGCGGTGGAGTGAGGCAGATTAGAATAAAATCCTGCGTAAGAAGGGGCGAAGTCATGATCGAGTTCTAAGCGGTGACGTGCCCCAAGTGGCTCCAGAGCAGACGCGTCTTTTCCGGTCGATGCGTATCTCCCGAGCTGATGGTACCGCTAGGTTGCTAGGCGCCATACTTGACAAGGGGCTTCCACGGCAGTGGAAGGCAGGTCTCGAGTTCTTCGTGGTCGGTGACGGAAGGGTGCCAAGATAAGTCGATGAATTATATGAATCCAGGAGGACAGTTGAAGCAGGAAGGCGGTGGCGTGATGCAGAGTAGGATAAAAGGCTGCGTAAGAAGGGTCGAAATCATGACCGAGTTCCGAGCGGTATGTGCCCCAAGTGGATCCAGAGCAGATGCGTCTTTTCCGGTCGATGCGTATCTCCCGAGCTGATGGTTCCGCTACGTTGCCAGGCGCCATACATGACAAGGGGCGGCAACGGCGATGGAAGGCAGGTTTCGAGTTCTTCGTGGTCGGCGACGGAAGGGTACCATGGTAAATCGATGAACTCGAAGAATCCAGGAGGACAGTTGAAGCAGGAAGGCGGTGGCGTGATGCAGAGTAGAATAAAAGCCTCCGTAAGAAGGGGCGAAATCATGACCGAGTTCCGCGCCGTGAAGTGCCCCAAGTGGCTCCAGAGCAGACGCGTCTTTCATACTCGGTGCGTATCTCCCGAGCTGATGGTACCGCTAGGTTGCCAGGCGCCATACTTGACCAGGGGCTTCAACGGCGGTGGAAGGCAGGTCTCGAGTTCTTCGTGGTCGGTGACGGAAGGGTACCAAGGTAAATCGATGAAGAAGCTGAATCCAGGAGGACAGCTGAAACGAGAAAGCGGTGGCATGATGCAGAGTAGAATAAAAGCCTCCGTAAGAAGGGTCGAAATCATGACCGAGTTCCGAGCGGTGATGTGCCCAAACTGGCTCCAGATCAGATGCGTCTCTTCCAGTCGATGCGTATCTCCCGAGCTGTTAGTTCCGCCAGGCTGCCAGGCGTCATACTTGACAAGGGCGGGGACGGCGGTAGAAGGCAGTGTTCTAGTTCTTCGTGGTCGGTGATGGAAGCGTTCCATGGTAAATCGATGAAGTCAAAGAATCCCGGAGGATAGTTGAAACAGGAAGGCGGTGGCGTGTTGCAGAGTAAAATAAAAGCCTCCGTAAGAAGGGGCGAAATCATGACCGAGTTCCGAGCGGTGAAGTGAACCTAGTGGCTCCAGAGCAGATGCGTCTTTTCCAATCGATGCGTATCTCCCGAGCTGATAGTTCCGCCAGGTTGCTAGGCGTCATACTTGACAAGGGGCGTTAACGGCGGTGGATGGCGCGTTTCAATTTCTTCGTCGTCGGTGACGGAGGGGTACCAAGGAAAGTCGATGAAGTCAAAAAACCCTGGAGGACAATTGAAGCAGGAGGGCGGTGGCGTGACGCAGAGTAGAATAAAAGCCTGTGTAAGAATGGGCGAATTCATGACTGAGTTCCGTGCCGTGAAGTGCCCCAAGTGGCTCCAGAGCAGACGCGTCTTTTCTACTCGGTGCGTATCTCCCGAGCTGATGGTTCCGCCAGGTTGCCAGGCGTCATATTTGAGAAGAGGCGGAAACTGCGGTGGAAGGCAGGTTTCGAGTTCTTTTGTTCTCGAAATATTGCATAATGAAAATAGACAGCCTATACTCGCACGGCTTGTGTTCGCGTTATAGGATTGAAATAAAAAACAACACTCATCGTCTATTACGGTTGGCATCTCTTTGTAAAAGGACACTAGCTTATGAATATAGAAGCACGCAGTCTTGGTTAGTAAAAACGTGCAGGACAGATTATGGACGACAAATGATAAACAGATTGCTACCACACTTCTTAAATATCTGTTACAGAAACGGTATAAATCCCGAGTTAACTTCAAAAAGAGAACTGAAATTACTGTTCTTAGAAAACAATTCCTTCATATGATGGGGTATTTCTAGCATTTTGCATATGTACGCTGTACCTTTCCTTGAGCAACGCTTTTCTGTTCATGCGCATTGTTTTCTCCGTCTCTTTTCATTACTTATGTAACGTTCTTGTTTTTTCGGGCTTTTTCCGGCATGTACGATCACTTATCACCGGTCTATCATACAGTTTACTTAGAATTGTTTATTTTCCTTGTACAAGCCGATCTGACTTTGTAAACAAAACATTTCTGTATTTTGATTTGTGTTGTTATTATGCCGCTCTGCCAATATTTTATTTTATTTTATTTTTTTTCCTTGTCCTCTTTTTTGTTTCTTGAATTTTTTGTAATCTGGGGAGCTGGGAACTAGTCAAGCTGAATTTTCAGCTTTTTTTCCCGCACTCCCTCACTTCATGAGTGAAATAACGAATTTGTTTATTTATTTATTATTTATTCGTGGTCGGTGACGGAAGGGTACCAAGGTAAATCGATCAAGTAGCTGAATCCAGGAGGACAGCTGAAACGAGAAAGCGGTGGCATGATGCAGAGTAGAATAAAAGCCTCCGTAAGAAGGGTCGAAATCATGACCGAGTTACGAGCGGTGATGTGCTCCAAGTGGCTCCAGATCAGATGCGCCTTTTCCAGTCGATGAGTATCTCCGGAGCTGATAGTTCCGCCAGGTTGCCAGGCGTCATACTTGACAAGGGGCGGGGACGGCGGTAGAAGGCAGGGTTCGAGTTCTTCGTGGTCGGAGATGGAAGAGTTCCAAGGTAAATCGATGATGTCAAAGAATCCAGGAGGATAGTTGAAGAAACAAGGCGGTGGCGAGTTGCAGAGTAAAATAAAAGCATCCGTAAGAAGGGGCGAAATCATGACCGAGTTCCTAGCGGTGAAGTGCCCCTAGTGGCTCCAGAGCAGATGCGTCTTTTCCAGTCGATGCGTATCTCCCGAGCTGATAGTTCAGCCAGGTTGCCAGGCGTCATACTTGACAAGGGTCGTTAACGGCGGTGGAAGGCGGGTTTCAAGTTCTTCGTGGTCGGTGACGGAAGGGTACCAAGGTAAGTCGATGAAGTCAAAGAATCCAGGAGGACAATAGAAGCAGGAATGCGGTGGCGTGACGGAGAGTAAAATAAAAGCCTCCGTAAGAAGGGGCGAAATCATGACCGAGTTCCGAGCGGTGAAGTGCCCCAAGTGGCTCCAAAGCAGACGCGTCTTTCCCGGTCGATGCGTATCCCCCGAGCTGATGGTTCCGCTAGGTTGCCAGGCGCCATACGTGACAAGGGGCGGCAACGGCGGTGGAAGGCAGGTTTCGAGTTCTTCGTAGTCGGTGAAGGAAGTGTACCAAGGTAAATCGATGAAGTCGAAGAATCCAGGGGGTAGTTGAAGCAGGAAGGCGGTGGAGTGAGGCAGATTAGAATAAAATCCTGCGTAAGAAGGGGCGAAGTCATGATCGAGTTCTAAGCGGTGACGTGCCCCAAGTGGCTCCAGAGCAGACGCGTCTTTTCCGGTCGATGCGTATCTCCCGAGCTGATGGTACCGCTAGGTTGCTAGGCGCCATACTTGACAAGGGGCTTCCACGGCGGTGGAAGGCAGGTCTCGAGTTCTTCGTGGTCGGTGACGGAAGGGTGCCAAGATAAGTCGATGAATTATATGAATCCAGGAGGACAGTTGAAGCAGGAAGGCGGTGGCGTGATGCAGAGTAGGATAAACGGCTGCGTAAGAAGGGTCGAAATCATGACCGAGTTCCGAGCGGTATGTGCCCCAAGTGGATCCAGAGCAGATGCGTCTTTTCCGGTCGATGCGTATCTCCCGAGCTTATGGTTCCGCTACGTTGCCAGGCGCCATACATGACAAGGGGCGGCAACGGCGATGGAAGGCAGGTTTCGAGTTCTTCGTGGTCGGCGACGGAAGGGTACCATGGTAAATCGATGAACTCGAAGAATCCAGGAGGACAGTTGAAGCAGGAAGGCGGTGGCGTTATGCAGAGTAGAATAAAAGCCTCCGTAAGAAGGGGCGAAATCATGACCGTGTTCCGCGCCGTGAAGTGCCCCAAGTGGCTCCAGAGCAGACGCGTCTTTTATACTCGGTGCGTATCTCCCGAGCTGATGGTACCGCTAGGTTGCCAGGCGCCATACTTGACCAGGGGCTTCAACGGCGGTGGAAGGCAGGTCTCGAGTTCTTCGTGGTCGGTGACGGAAGGGTACCAAGGTAAATCGATGAAGAAGTTGAATCCAGGAGGACAGCTGAAACGAGAAAGCGGTGGCATGATGCAGAGTAGAATAAAAGCCTCCGTAAGAAGGGTCGAAATCATGACCGAGTTCCGAGCGGTGATGTGCCCAAAGTGGCTCCAGATCAGATGCGTCTCTTCCAGTCGATGCGTATCTCCCGAGCTGTTAGTTCCGCCAGGCTGCCAGGCGTCATACTTGACAAGGGCGGGGACGGCGGTAGAAGGCAGTGTTCTAGTTCTTCGTGGTCGGTGATGGAAGCGTTCCATGGTAAATCGATGAAGTCAAAGAATCCCGGAGGATAGTTGACACAGGAAGGCGGTGGCGTGTTGCAGAGTAAAATAATAGCCTCCGTAGGAAGGGGCGAAATCATGACCGAGTTCCGAGCGGTGAAGTGAACCTAGTGGCTCCAGAGCAGATGCGTCTTTTCCAATCGATGCGTATCTCCCGAGCTGATAGTTCCGCCAGGTTGCCAGGCGTCATACTTGACAAGGGGCGTTAACGGCGGTGGAAGGCGTGTTTCAATTTCTTCGTCGTCGGTGACGGAAGGGTACCAAGGTAAGTCGATGAAGTAAAAAGCCCAGGAGGACAATTGAAGCAGGAAGGCGGTGGCGTGACGCAGAGTAGAATAAAAGCCTGCGTAAGAATGGGCGAATTCATGACCGAGTTCCGTGCCGTGAAGTGCCCCAAGTGGCTCCAGAGCAGACGCGTCTTTTCTACTCGGTGCGTATCTCTCGAGCTGATGGTTCCGCCAGGTTGCCAGGCGTCATACTTGACAAGGGGCGTTAACGGCGTTGGAAGGCGCGTTTCAATTTCTTCGTCGTCGGTGACGGAAGGGTACCAAGGAAAGTCGAAGTCAGAAAACCCTGGAGGACAATTGAAGCAGGAAGGCGGTGGCGTGACGCAGAGTAGAATAAAAGCCTGCGTAAGAATGGGCGAATTCATGACCGAGTTCCGTGCCGTGAAGTGCCCCAAGTGGCTCCAGAGCAGACGCGTCTTTTCTACTCGGTGCGTATCTCCCGAGCTGATGGTTCCGCCAGGTTGCCAGGCGTCATAATTGACAAGAGGCGGGAACGGCGGTGGAAGGCAGGATTCGAGTTCTTCGTGGTCGGTGACGGAAGGGTACCAAGGTAAATCGATGAAGTAGCTGAATCCAGGAGGACAGCTGAAACGAGAAAGCGGTGGCATGATGCAGAGTAGAATAAAAGCCTCCGTAAGAAGGGTCGAAATCATGACCGAGTTACGAGCTGTGATGTGCCCCAAGTGGCTCCAGATCAGATGCGTCTTTTCCAGTCGATGAGTATCTCCGGAGCTGATAGTTCCGCCAGGTTGCCAGGCGTCATACTTGACAAGGGGCGGGGACGGCGGTAGAAGGCAGGGTTCGAGTTCTTCGTGGTCGGTGATGGAAGGGTTCCAAGGTAAATCGATGAAGCAAAGAATCCAGGAGGATAGTTGAAGAAGGAAGGCGGTGGCGTGTTGCAGAGTAGAATAAAAGCCTGCGTAAGAAGGGGCAAATTCAAGACCGAGTTCCGAGCGGTGATGTGCCCCAAGTGGCTCCAGAGCAGATGCGTCTTTCCTACTCTATGCGTATCTCCCGAGCTGATGGTTTCGCTATTTTGCCAGGCGCCATACTTGACAAGGGGCGACAACGGCGATGGAAGGCAGGGTTCGAGTTCTTCGTGGTCGGTGATGGAAGGGTTCCAAGGTAAATCGATGAAGTCAAAGAATCCAGCAGGATAGTTGAAGCAGGAAGGCGGTGGCGTGTTGCAGAGTAAAATAAAGCCTCCGTAAGAAGGGGCGAAATCATGACCGAGTTCCGAGCGGTGATGTGCCCCAAGTGGCTCCAGAGCAGATGCGCCTTTTCCGGTCGATGCGTATCTCCCGACCTGATGGTTCCGTTAGGTTGGCAGGTGTCATACTTGGCGAGGGGCGGGAACGGTGGTGGAAGGCAGGTTTCGAGTCCTTCGTGGTCGGTGACGGAAGGTTACCAAGGTAAATCGATGAAATCGAAGAATCCATGAGGATAAATGAAGCAGGAAGGCGCTGGCGTGATTCAGAGTAGAATAAAAGCCTCCGTAAGAAGGGGTGAAGGAAGCGTACCAAGGTAAATCGATGAAGTCGAAGAATCCGGGGGGTAGTTGAAGCAGGAATGCGGTGGAGTGAGGCAAATTTGAATACAATCCTCCGTCAGAAGGTGCGAAATCATGACCGAGTTCCACGCCGTGAAGTGCCCCAAGTGGCTCCAGAGCAGACGCGTCTTTTCTACTCGGTGCGTATCTCCCGAGCTGATGGTTCCGCCAGGTTGCCAGGCATCATAATTGACAAGAGGCGGGAACGGCGGTGGAAGGCAGGTTTCGAGTTCTTCATGGTCGGTGACGGAAGGGTACCAAGGTAAATCGATGACGTAGCTGAATCCAGGAGAACAGCTGAAACGAGAAAGCGGTGGCATGACGCAGAGTAGAATAAAAGCCTCCATAAGAAGGGTCGAAATCATGACCGAGTTCCGAGCGGTGATGTGCCCCAAGTGGCTCCAGATCAGATGCGTCTCTTCCAGTCGATGCCTATCTCCTGAGCTGATAGTTCCGCCAGGTTGACAGGCGTCATACTTGACAAGGGGCGGGGACGGCGGTAGAAGGCAGTGTTCTAGTTCTTCGTGTTCGGTGATGGAAGGGTTCCATGTTAAATCGATGAAGTCAAAGAATCCCGGAGGATAGTTGAAACAGGAAGGCGGTGGCGTGTTGCAGAGTAAAATAAAAGCCTCCGTAAGAAGGGGCGAAATCATGACCGAGTTCCACGCCGTCAAGTGCCCCAAGTGGCTCCAGAGCAGACGCGTCTTTTCTACTCGGTGCGTATCTCCCGAGCTGATGGTTCCGCCAGGTTGCCAGGCGTCATAATTGAGAAGAGGCGGAAACGGCGGTGGAAGGCAGGTTTCGAGTTCTTCATGGTCGGTGACGGAAGGGTACCAAGGTAAATCGATGAAGTAGCTGAATCCAGGAGGACAGCTGAAACGAGAAAGCGGTGGCATGATGCAGAGTAGAATAAAAGCCTCCGTAAGAAGGGTCGAAATCATGACCGAGTTACGAGCGGTGATGTGCTCCAAGTGGCTCCAGATCAGATGCGCCTTTTCCAGTCGATGAGTATCTCCGGAGTTGATAGTTCCGCCAGGTTGCCAGGCGTCATACTTGACAAGGGGCGTTGACGGCGGTAGAAGGCAGGGTTCGAGTTCTTCGTGGTCGGTGATGGAAGAGTTCCAAGGTAAATCGATGATGTCAAAGAATCCAGGAGGATAGTTGAAGAAACAAGGCGGTGGCGAGTTGAAGAGTAAAATAAAAGCATCCGTAAGAAGGGGCGAAATCATGACCGAGTTCCGAGCGGTTTTTTCCCCGAAGTGGATCCAGAGCAGATGCGTCTTTTCCGGTCGATGCGTATCTCCCGAGCTGATGGTTCCGCTACGTTGCCAGGCGCCATACATGAAAAGGGGCGGCAACGGCGATGGAAGGCAGGTTTCGAGTTCTTTGTGGTCGGCGACGGAAGGGTACCATGGTAAATCGATGAACTCGAAGAATCCAGGAGGACAGTTGAAGCAGGAAGATGGTGGCGTGATGCAGAGTAGAATAAAAGCCTCCGTAAGAAGGGGCGAAATCATGACCGAGTTCCGCGCCGTGAAGTGCCCCAAGTGGCTCCAGAGCAGACGCGTCTTTTCTACTCGGTGCGTATCTCCCGAGCTGATGGTACCGCTAGGTTGCCAGGCGCCATACTTGACCAGGGGCTTCAACGGCGGTGGAAGGCAGGTCTCGAGTTCTTCGTGGTCGGTGACGGAAGGGTACCAAGGTAAATCGATGAAGTAGCTGAATCCAGGAGGACAGCTGAAACGAGAAAGCGGTGGCATGATGCAGAGTAGAATAAAAGCCTCCGTAAGAAGGGTCGAAATCATGACCGAGTTCTGAGCGGTGATGTGCCCAAAGTGGCTCCAGATCAGATGCGTCTCTTCCAGTCGATGCGTATCTCCCGAGCTGTTAGTTCCGCCAGGCTGCCAGGCGTCATACTTGACAAGGGCGGGGACGGCGGTAGAAGGCAGTGTTCTAGTTCTTCGTGGTCGGTGATGGAAGGGTTCCATGGTAAATCGATGAAGTCAAAGAATCCTGGAGGATAGTTGAAACAGGAAGGCGATGGCGTGTTGCAGAGTAAAATAAAAGCCTCCGTAAGAAGGGGCGAAATCATGACCGAGTTCCGAGCGGTGAAGTGAACCTAGTGGCTCCAGAGCAGATGCGTCTTTTCTACTCGGTGCGTCTCTCTCGAGCTGATGGTTCCGCCAGGTTGCCGGGCGTCATAATTGACAAGAGGCGGGAACGGCGGTGGAAGGCAGGTTTCGAGTTCTTCGTGGTCGTTGACGGAAGGGTACCAAGGTAAGTCGATGAAGTCAAAAAACCCAGGAGGACAATTGAAGCAGGAAGGCGGTGGCGTGACGCAGAGTAGAATAAAAGCCTGCGTAAGAATGGGCGAATTCATGACCGAGTTCCGTGCCGTGAAGTGCCCCAAGTGGCTCCAGACAGACGCGTCTTTTCTACTCGGTGCGTATCTCTCGAGCTGATGGTTCCGCCAGGTTGCCGGGCGTCATAATTGACAAGAGGCGGGAACGGCGGTGGAAGGCAGGTTTCGAGTTCTTCGTGGTCGTTGACGGAAGGGTACCAAGGTAAATCGATGAAGTAGCTGAATCCAGGAGGACAGCTGAAACGAGAAAGCGGTGGCATGATGCAGAGTAGAATAAAAGCCTCCGTAAGAAGGGTCGAAATCATTACCGAGTTCCGAGCGGTGATGTGCCCCAAGTGGCTCCAGATCAGATGCGTCTTTTCCAGTCGATGCGTATATCCCGAGCTGATAGTTCCGCCAGGTTGCCAAGCGTCATACTTGACAAGGGTCGGGGACGGCGGTAGACGGCAGGGTTCGAGTTCGTCGTGGTCGGTGATGGAAGGGTGCCAAGGTAAATCGATGAAGTCAAAGAATCCACGAGGATAGTTGAAGAAGGAAGGCGGTGGCGTGTTGCGGAGTAAAATAAAAGCCTCCGTAAGAAGGGGCGAAATCATGACCTAGTTCCGAGCGGTCAATTGCCCCAAGTGGCTCCAGAGCAGACGCGTCTTTCACGGTCGATGCGTATCTCCCGAGCTGATGGTGCCGTTAGGTTGGCAGGCGTCATATTTGACGAGGGGCGGGAACGGCTGTGGAAGGCAGGATACGAGTCCTTCGTGGTCGGTGACGGAAGGGTACCAAGGTAAGTCTATGAAGTCGATGAATCCAGGAGGACTGCTGAAACGAGAAAGCGGTGGCATTATGCAGAGTAGAATAAAAGCCTCCGTAAGAAGGCTCGAAATCATGACCGAGTTACGAGCGGTGATGTGCTCCAAGTGGCTCCAGATCAGATGCGCCTTTTCCAGTCGATAAGTATCTCCGGAGCTGATAGTTCCGCCAGGTTGCCAGGCGTCATACTTGACAAGGGGCGGGGACGGCGGTAGAAGGCAGGGTTCGAGTTCTTCGTGGTCGGTGATGGAAGAGTTCCAAGGTAAATCGATGATGTCAAAGAATCCAGGAGGATAGTTGAAGAAACAAGGCGGTGGCGAGTTGCAGAGTAAAATAAAAGCATCCGTAAGAAGGGGCGAAATCATGACCGAGTTCCTAGCAGTGAAGTGCCCCTAGTGGCTCCAGAGCAGATGCGTCTTTTCCAGTCGATGCGTATCTCCCGAGCTGATAGTTCCGCCAGGTTGCCAGGCGTCATACTTGACAAGGGTCGTTAACGGCGGTGGAAGGCGGGTTTCAAGTTCTTCGTGGTCGGTGACGGAAGGGTACCAAGGTAAGTCGATGAAGTCAAAGAATCCAGGAGGACAATAGAAGCAGGAATGCGGTGGCGTGACGGAGAGTAAAATAAAAGCCTCCGTAAGAAGGGGCGAAGTCATGATCGAGTTCTAAGAGGTGACGTGCCCCAAGTGGCTCAAGAGCAGACGCGTCTTTTCCGGTCGATGCGTATCTCCCGAGCTGATGGTACCGCTAGGTTGCCAGGAGCCATACTTGACAAGGGGCTTCGACGGCGGTGGAACTCAGGTCTCGAGTTCTTCGTGGTCGGTGACGGAAATCTACAAAGGTAAGGCGATGAAGTCGATGAATCCAGGAGGACAGTTGAAACAGGAAGGCGGTGGCGTGTTGCAGAGTAGAATAAAAGCCTGCGTAAGAAGGGGCGAATTCATGACCGAGTTCCGAGCGGTGAATTGCCCCAAGTGGCTCCAGCGCAGATGCGTCTTTCCTACTCGATGCGTATCTCCCGAGCTGATGGTTTCGCTAGGTTGCCAGGCGCCATACTTGACGAGGTGCGGGAAAGGCGGTGGAAGGCAGGTTTCGAGTTTTTCGCGGTCGGTGACGGAAGGGTACCAAGGTAAATCGATGAAGTAGCTGAATCCAGGAGGACAGCTGAAACGATAAGGCAGTGGCATGATGCACAGTAGAATAAAAGCCTGCGTAAGAAAGGTCGAAATCAGGACCGCGTTCCGAGCGGTGATGTGCCCCAAGTGGCTCTAGATCAGATGCGTCTTTCCTACTCTATGCGTATCTCCCGAGCTGATGGTTTCGGTATTTTGCCAGGCGCCATACTTGACAAGGGGCGACAACGGCGATGGAAGGCAGGTTTCGAGTTCTGCGTGGTCGGTGACGGAAATGTACCAAGGTAAGGCGATGAAGTCGATGAATCCAGGAGGACAGTTGAAACAGGAAGGCGGTGGCGTGTTGCAGAGTAGAATAAAAGCCTGCGTAAGAAGGGGCGAATTCATGACCGAGTTCCGAGCGGTGAATTGCCCCAAGTGGCTCCAGAGCAGATGCGCCTTTTCCGGTCGATGCGTATCTCCCGACCTGATGGTTCCGTTAGGTTGGCAGGTGTCATACTTGGCGAGGGGCGGGAACGGTGGTGGAAGGCAGGTTTCGAGTCCTTCGTGGTCGGTGACGGAAGGTTACCAAGGTAAATCGATGAAATCGAAGAATCCATGAGGATAAATGAAGCCGGAAGGCGCTGGCGTGATTCAGAGTAGAATAAAAGCCTCCGTAAGAAGGGGTGAAGGAAGTGTACCAAGGTAAATCGATGAAGTCGAAGAATCCGGGGGGTAGTTGAAGCAGGAATGCGGTGGAGTGAGGCAAATTTGAATAAAATCCTCCGTCAGAAGGTGCGAAATCATGACCGAGTTCCACGCCGTGAAGAGTAGAATAAAATCCTGCGTAAGAAGGGGCGAATTCATGACCGTGTTCCGTGCCGTGAAGTGCCCCAAGTGGCTCCAGAGCAGACGCCTCTTTTCTACTCGGTGCGTATCTCCCGAGCTGATGGTTCCGCCAGGTTGCCAGGCGTCATAATTGACAAGAGGCGGGAACGGCGGTGGAAGGCAGTGTTCTAGTTCTTCGTGGTCGGTGATGGAAGGGCTCCATGGTAAATCGATGAAGTCAAAGAATCCCGGCGGATAGTTGAAACAGGAAGGCGGTGGCGTGTTGCAGAGTAAAATAAAAGCCTCCGTAAGAAGGGGCGAAATCATGACCGAGGTCCGAGCGGTGAAGTGCCCCAAGTGGCTCCAGAGCAGACGCGTCTTTCCCGGTCGATGCGTATCTCCCGAGCTGATAGTTCCGCCAGGTTGCCAGGCGTCATACTTGACAAGGGGCGTTAACTGCGGTGGAAGGCGCGTTTCAATTTCTTCGTCTTCGGTGACGGAAGGGTACCAAGGAAAGTCGATGAAGTCAAAAAACCCTGGAGGACAATTGAAACAGGAAGGCGGTGGCGTGTTGCAGAGTAAAATAAAAGCCTCTGTAAGAAGGGTCGAAATCATGACCGAGTTACGAGCGGTGATGTGCCCCAAGTGGCTCCAGATCAGATGCGTCTTTTCCAGTCGATGAGTATCTCCGGAGCTGATAGTTCCGCCAGGTTGCCAGGCGCCATACGTGACAAGGGTCTTCAACGGCGGTGAAAGGCAGGTTTCGAGTTCTTCGTGGTCGGTGACGGAAGGGTGCCAAGGTAAGTCGATGAAGTAGATGAATCCAGGAGGACAGCTGAAGCAGGAAGGCGGTGGCGTGATGCAGAGTAGGATAAAAGGCTGCGTAAGAAGGGTCGAAATCAAGACCGAGTTCCGAGCGGTGATGTGCCCCAAGTGGCTCCAGAGCAGATGCGTCTTTCCTACCCTATGCGTATCTCCCGAGCTGATGGTTTCGCTATTTTGCCAGGCGCCATACTTGACAAGGGGCGACAACGGCGATGGAAGGCAGGGTTCGAGTTCTTCGTGGTCGGTGATGGAAGGGTTCCAAGGTAAATCGATGAAGTCAAAGAATCCAGGAGGATAGTTGAAGCAGGAAGGCGGTGGCGTGTTGCAGAGTAAAATAAAGCCTCCGTAAGAAAGGGCGAAATCATGACCGAGTTCCGAGCGGGGATGTGCCCCAAGTGGCTCCAGAGCAGATGCGCCTTTTCCGGTCGATGCGTATCTCCCGACCTGATGATTCCGTTAGGTTGGCAGGCATCATACTTGGCGAGGGGCGGGAACGGTGGTGGAAGGCAGGTTTCGAGTCCTTCGTGGTCGGTGACGAAAGGTTACCAAGGTAAATCGATGAAATCGAAGAATCCATGAGGATAAATGAAGCAGGAAGGCGGTGGCGTGATTCAGAGTAGAATAAAAGCCTCCGTAAGAAGGGGTGAAGGAAGTGTACCATGGTAAATCGATGAAGTCGAAGAATCCGGGGGGTAGTTGAAGCAGGAAGGCGGTGGAGTGAGGCAAATTAGAATAAAATCCTTCGTAAGAAGGGGCGAAGTCATGAACGAGTTCTGAGCGTTGACGTGCCCCAAGTTGCTCCAGAGCAGACGAGTCTTTTCCGGTCGATGCGTATTTCCCGAGCTGATGGTATCGCTAGGTTGCCAGGCGCCATACTTGACAAGCGGTTTCAACGGCGGTGGAATGCAGGTTTCGAGTTCTTCGGGGTCGGTGACGGAAGGGTGCCAAGGTACGTCGATGAATTATATGAATCCAGGAGGACAGTTGACGCAGGAAGGTGGTGGCGTGATGCAGAGTTGAATAAAAGCCTCCGTCAGAAGGTGCGAAATCATGACCGAGTTCCACGCCGTGAAGTGCCCCAAGTGGCTCCAGAGCAGACGCGTCTTTTCTACTCGGTGCGTATCTCCCGAGCTGATGGTTCCGCCAGGTTGCCAGGCGTCATAATTGACAAGAGGCGGGAACGGCGGTGGAAGGCAGGTTTCGAGTTCTTCGTGGTCGGTGACGGAAGGGTACCAAGGTAAATCGATGAAGTAGCTGAATCCAGGAGGACAGCTGAAACGAGAAAGCGGTGGCATGATGCAGAGTAGAATAAAAGCCTCCGTAAGAAGGGTCGAAATTATGACCGAGTTCCGAGCGGTGATGTGCCCCAAGTGGCTCCAGATCAGATGCGTCTCTTCCAGTCGATGCCTATCTCCTGAGCTGATAGTTCCGCCAGGTTGACAGGCGTCATACTTGACAAGGGGCGGGGACGGCGGTAGAAGGCAGTGTTCTAGTTCTTCGTGGTCGGTGATGGAAGGGTTCCATGGTAAATCGATTAAGTCAAAGAATCCCGGAGGATAGTTGAAACAGGAAGGCGGTGGCGTGTTGCAGAGTAAAATAAAAACCTCCGTAAGAAGGGGCGAAATCATGACCGAGTTCCGAGCGGTGAAGTGCCCCTAGTGGCTCCAGAGCAGATGCGACTTTTCCAATCGATGCGTATCTCCCGAGCTGATAGTTCCGCCAGGTTGCCAGGCGTCATACTTGACAAGGGGCTTTAACGGCGGTGGATGGCGCGTTTCAATTTCTTCGTCGTCGGTGACGGAAGGGTACCAAGGAAAGTCGATGAAGTCAAAAAACCCTGGAGGACAATTGAAGCAGGAAGGCGGTGGCGTGACGCAGAGTAGAATAAAAGCCTTCGTAAGAATGGGCGAATTCATGACCGAGTTCCGTGCCGTGAAGTGCCCCAAGTGGCTCCAGAGCAGACGCGTCTTTTCTACTCGGTGCGTATCTCCCGAGCTGATAGTTCCGCCAGGTTTCCAGGCGTCATACTTGACAAGGGGCGGCAACGGCGGTGCAAGGCAGGTTTCGAGTTCTTCGTGGTCGGCGACGGAAGGGTACCAAGGTAAGTCGATGAATTATATGAATCCAGGAGGACAGTTGAAGCAGGAAGGCGGTGGCGTGATGCAGAGTAGGATAAAAGGCTGCGTAAGAAGGGTCGAAATCATGACCGAGTTCCGAGCGGTATGTGCCCCAAGTGGATCCAGAGCAGATGCGTCTTTTCCGGTCGATGCGTATCTCCCGAGCTGATTGATGGTTCCGCTACGTTGCCAGGCGCCATACATGACAAGGGGCGGCAACGGCGATGGAAGGCAGGTTTCGAGTTCTTCGTGGTCGGCGACGGAAGGGTACCATGATAAATCGATGAACTCGAAGAATCCAGGAGGACAGTTGAAGCAGGAAGGCGGTGGCGTGATGCAGAGTAGAATAAAAGCGTGCGTAAGAAGGGGCGAAATCATGACCGAGTTCCGCGCCGTGAAGTGCCCCAAGTGGCTCCAGAGCAGACGCGTCTTTTCTACTCGGTGCGTATCTCCCGAGCTGATGGTACCGCTAGGTTGCCAGGCGCCATACTTGACCAGGGGCTTCAACGGCGGTGGAAGGCAGGTCTCGAGTTCTTCGTGGTCGGTGACGGAAGGGTACCAAGGTAAATCGATGAAGTAGCTGAATCCAGGAGGACAGCTGAAACGAGAAAGCGGTGGCATGATGCAGAGTAGAATAAAAGCCTCCGTAAGAAGGGTCGAAATCATGACCGAGTTCCGAGCGGTGATGTGCCCAAAGTGGCTCCAGATCAGATGCGTCTCTTCCAGTCGATGCGTATATCCCGAGGTGTTAGTTCCGCCAGGCTGCCAGGCGTCATACTTGACAAGGGGCGTTAACGGCGGTGGAAGGCGTGTTTCAATTTCTTCGTCGTCGGTGACGGAAGGGTACCAAGGTAAGTCGATGAAGTAAAAAAACCCAGGAGGACAATTGAAGCAGGAAGGCGGTGGCGTGACGCAGAGTAGAATAAAAGCCTGCGTAAGAATGGGCGAATTCATGACCGAGTTCCGTGCCGTGAAGTGCCCCAAGTGGCTCCAGAGCAGACGCGTCTTTTCTACTCGGTGCGTATCTCTCGAGCTGATGGTTCCGCCAGGTTGCCAGGCGTCATAATTGACAAGAGGCGGGAACGGCGGTGGAAGGCAGGTTTCGAGTTCTTCGTGGTCGGTGACGGAAGGGTACCAAGGTAAATCGATGAAGTAGCTGAATCCAGGAGGAACGAGAAAGCGGTGGCATGATGCAGAGTAGAATAAAAGCCTCCGTAAGAAGGGTCGAAATCATTACCGAGTTCCGAGCGGTGATGTGCCCCAAGTGGCTCCAGATCAGATGCGTCTTTTCCAGTCGATGCGTATATCCCGAGCTGATAGTTCCGCCAGGTTGCCAAGCGTCATACTTGACAAGGGGCGGGGACGGCGGTAGAAGGCAGGGTTCGAGTTCGTCGTGGTCGGTGATGGAAGGCTGCCAAGGTAAATCGATGAAGTCAAAGAATCCAGGAGGACAGTTGAAACAGAAAGGAGATGGCGTGATGCAGAGTTGAATAAAGGCCTGCGTAAGAATTGGCGAATTCATGGCCGAGTTCCGAGCGGTGAAGTGCCCCAAGTGGCTCCAGAGCAGACGCGTCTTTTCCATTCGATGCGTATCTCCCGAGCTGATGGTTTCGCTATTTTGCCAGGCGCCATACTTGACAAGGGGCGACAACGGCGATGGAAGGCAGGTTTCGAGTTCTGCGTGGTCGTTGACGGAAATGTACAAAGGTAAGTCGATGAAGTCGATGAATCCAGGAGGACAGTTGAAACAGGAAGGCGGTGGCGTGATGCAGAGTAGAATAAAATCCCGCGTAAGAAGGGGCGAATTCATGACCGAGTTCCGTGCCGTGAAGTGCCCCAAGTGGCTCCAGAGCAGACGCCTCTTTTCTACTCGGTGCGTATCTCCCGAGCTGATGGTTCCGCCAGGTTGCCAGGCGTCATAATTGACAAGAGGCGGGAACGGCGGTGGAAGGCAGTGTTCTAGTTCTTCGTGGTCGGTGATGGAAGGGCTCCATGGTAAATCGATGAAGTCAAAGAATCCCGGCGGATAGTTGAAACAGGAAGGCGGTGGCGTGTTGCAGAGTAAAATAAAAGCCTCCGTAAGAAGGGGCGAAATCATGACCGAGGTCCGAGCGGTGAAGTGCCCCAAGTGGCTCCAGAGCAGACGCGTCTTTCCCGGTCGATGCGTATCTCCCGAGCTGATAGTTCCGCCAGGTTGCCAGGCGTCATACTTGACAAGGGGCGTTAACTGCGGTGGAAGGCGCGTTTCAATTTCTTCGTCTTCGGTGACGGAAGGGTACCAAGGAAAGTCGATGAAGTCAAAAAACCCTGGAGGACAATTGAAACAGGAAGGCGGTGGCGTGTTGCAGAGTAAAATAAAAGCCTCTGTAAGAAGGGTCGAAATCATGACCGAGTTACGAGCGGTGATGTGCCCCAAGTGGCTCCAGATCAGATGCGTCTTTTCCAGTCGATGAGTATCTCCGGAGCTGATAGTTCCGCCAGGTTGCCAGGCGCCATACGTGACAAGGGTCTTCAACGGCGGTGAAAGGCAGGTTTCGAGTTCTTCGTGGTCGGTGACGGAAGGGTGCCAAGGTAAGTCGATGAAGTAGATGAATCCAGGAGGACAGCTGAAGCAGGAAGGCGGTGGCGTGATGCAGAGTAGGATAAAAGGCTGCGTAAGAAGGGTCGAAATCAAGACCGAGTTCCGAGCGGTGATGTGCCCCAAGTGGCTCCAGAGCAGATGCGTCTTTCCTACCCTATGCGTATCTCCCGAGCTGATGGTTTCGCTATTTTGCCAGGCGCCATACTTGACAAGGGGCGACAACGGCGATGGAAGGCAGGGTTCGAGTTCTTCGTGGTCGGTGATGGAAGGGTTCCAAGGTAAATCGATGAAGTCAAAGAATCCAGGAGGATAGTTGAAGCAGGAAGGCGGTGGCGTGTTGCAGAGTAAAATAAAGCCTCCGTAAGAAAGGGCGAAATCATGACCGAGTTCCGAGCGGGGATGTGCCCCAAGTGGCTCCAGAGCAGATGCGCCTTTTCCGGTCGATGCGTATCTCCCGACCTGATGATTCCGTTAGGTTGGCAGGCATCATACTTGGCGAGGGGCGGGAACGGTGGTGGAAGGCAGGTTTCGAGTCCTTCGTGGTCGGTGACGAAAGGTTACCAAGGTAAATCGATGAAATCGAAGAATCCATGAGGATAAATGAAACAGGAAGGCGGTGGCGTGATTCAGAGTAGAATAAAAGCCTCCGTAAGAAGGGGTGAAGGAAGTGTACCATGGTAAATCGATGAAGTCGAAGAATCCGGGGGGTAGTTGAAGCAGGAAGGCGGTGGAGTGAGGCAAATTAGAATAAAATCCTTCGTAAGAAGGGGCGAAGTCATGAACGAGTTCTGAGCGTTGACGTGCCCCAAGTTGCTCCAGAGCAGACGAGTCTTTTCCGGTCGATGCGTATTTCCCGAGCTGATGGTATCGCTAGGTTGCCAGGCGCCATACTTGACAAGCGGTTTCAACGGCGGTGGAATGCAGGTTTCGAGTTCTTCGGGGTCGGTGACGGAAGGGTGCCAAGGTACGTCGATGAATTATATGAATCCAGGAGGACAGTTGAAGCAGGAAGGTGGTGGCGTGATGCAGAGTTGAATAAAAGCCTCCGTCAGAAGGTGCGAAATCATGACCGAGTTCCACGCCGTGAAGTGCCCCAAGTGGCTCCAGAGCAGACGCGTCTTTTCTACTCGGTGCGTATCTCCCGAGCTGATGGTTCCGCCAGGTTGCCAGGCGTCATAATTGACAAGAGGCGGGAACGGCGGTGGAAGGCAGGTTTCGAGTTCTTCGTGGTCGGTGACGGAAGGGTACCAAGGTAAATCGATGAAGTAGCTGAATCCAGGAGAACAGCTGAAACGGGAAAGCGGTGGCGTGATGCAGAGTAGAATAAAAGCCTCCATAAGAAGGGTCGAAATTATGACCGAGTTCCGAGCGGTGATGTGCCCCAAGTGGGCGGGGGAAATCTAAACGTGAGCGTGAGCTATTGGAGGCATTCATGATCAGAAAGAATAAGCAGAAATGCGTCAGCGAGCCGTCTGTGATTATCACTGAAAAGGAGTACAAGTTTTTATCGTTATAGTAGGCATGTCATCATGTGGTGCGCGAAGTGTATTGTCTGTAGGGTGGGTGCGCAGGCAGGAAATTCCTTTAAAATGAGCGATTTTTCATCGCAATAAACCAGTTGTAAGTCCAGCGTTGTGGTGTGTGCCTCCTTTGTTCTTGTCTTGCGTCTATTTTCGCTGGTTCCTTTTCTATGCAATATGAACCAACTAGCCCAGCAGTTTGCACTCCTGAACTACTATTCTTCTACACCGGGCTCTTTTATGTGTCTTCGTACATCTACTGATGGTTTATCTTCCTGCGTCAACGCTATTGTTCTCACTACTTGCAAGGCACGAGCGCTGTCACATGGACTGAAGTGCGGAATCCCACCATTAGAAGTCTGCCAGCTTTTCGGACCTCTGCAACCTTCTACAGGACACTGGAAGCGTGTTTGCAAAATCTTGAAATCGGAGCTCTACCGACAGGTCCGACACTTGAGGGAATGGATGCGACTTATGTGCCTTCAAGCCGGAAAACCTTGGGCGGCTGCAAGTAGGCTTCGGGAGCATCTTCGTCTCGCTTCACTACTCACTGAAGCCTACTGGAATGACTTTCGGCGATTTCTGCCCAGGAAAAGGGTACAAAAAGCAACTGGTACAGCTGTCACGTACCTGGGCGAAGCCACTCTTCCCTCAGTTTTCGACGACATCCTGAAGCGCGGACCTAAGTTCTCCCTTGAACCAAGGTCCCGCAAGCACGAGCTTCTGGCAGTGGTTCACAGAGTGGCTGACAAGGCCCCTTTTGAGGAGAAAGCTCGTTGCGTCTCAGAGGGTGTTGACTGTCTCATGAGAACCTGGACGGGCCGACGTCAACCAAGCAGGGATCTGCGCCCTTTGGTCGCCCACTTCCAACAAGAAGGCCTCAGTCTCCTTCAAGCTGACAAGGAAGGTGGGTTCGCGGTGCTGCCCTCTTCCCTTTTTAAGACGAAAGCGGCCGAAGCTATAGAAAAGAACTTCAAAAAGGCAGAAGTAAAACCGCGCAAGGCCAAGGCGTTGGCCTTAAGGCTTCTCAATAAGTTGAATTTGGGCAGCATTGAGAAGCAAGTTCGTAAATGCCAGCAAGACTCCCTGCGTGTGTTCTTCACAGCAAAGACACATAAGCCTGACAACCCTTTCAGGGCGATCGTCACGGAAGAAGGTTCATGGCAAAAAGTGATTTCAAACTACCTAAAGTGTTCCTTCGAGGGCCTGGTGCCTGCGGATCCTTTTGTTGTGCAGGGTTCGATGAGCCTGGTGGAGTGCCTCAATCGCGGTTTCCCCGACGCTAATGCAGCCTCCTCGGTGGACATTGTGGACTTGTTTTATTCTGTGCCCCATGACGAACTTTTTGTTGCTGTGCGCGAATTCATTGAAAGATCTGGGACAATTTCCTTCCAGAATAAGTGTGGCATCACTTTAGAGTCCTTTCTCGAACTTTTAAAAGTGTACTTGAATTCTACGATAGCACAGCATGAAGATGAGTATGTCGTGCAAAAACATGGAATCTGTATCGGCTCCTGTGTTGCGCCGGTGCTGTGCAACATATTTTTAGCAAAGTTTGACTCGATGCTACAAAGATCTCTAAACGACACACGTGTTGTAAGGGTTTTTAGATATGTTGACGATTTTTTAGTAATTTTGAACTTAACCGAAACTGACCAGTTCACCCTTGTGGCAGACCAGATTTTAAATATTTTTAGCACTTGTTCTAAGAACTTGGTTTTTACGCATGAGATTCCTTCTGACAAGACCATTAGGTTCCTGGATTTAGAATTGACTTTTTTACCCAATCAACACGTGTGCTGGAAATATGCGCCCAGGTCTAAGAAGGCACTGTTGCCGTATGATTCGGCCCATTCAAAGTTAGTGAAGCGCAGCATTGCAAACTTATGTTTTTTGAATGCCTTAAAGAAGAGTTGCCCTCATGTGATGCAGCAAAGTCTGGCGGAGCAGGTTGAACGGCTACAATGTTCTGGGTTTCCTCCCTCGGTTTTGCTGGCGGTGGCGGAATCTTTGGGGAAAAAACTGAAGTTATCTTCAAAGGATGCCAGGCCAGTAGAAGTGCCAACAAGAAAGTTGGAAGTCATGCCTTACTTCCACAAGACTTCACATGGTCTGAAAAAAGTGGCTCAGAAGTTTGGTGTCACTATGGCATTTTCTGCTCCTTGCAAACTGTCCGGTTTGTGCGCCCAAACCTTTGCAGACATGCGCAGAACTGGTGTTTGCAACACGAAACACCAGACTATGTTCACCACATGCGCAGTGGGCGTGGTGTATTCAATCCCATTGTCATGCGGGAAAATCTACATAGGCCAAACTGGAGCATGCCTAAATGAGCGCCTGAGGCAACATCGCACAACTTTGGGCACTGGCACAGGCAGCAATCTAGCCTTACATGTAAGGGACTGCAAATGTTCTCCTAGTTTTCACATTGCCAGCATTATCGGGCGGGGGAAATCTAAACGTGAGCGTGAGCTATTGGAGGCATTCATGATCAGAAAGAATAAGCAGAAATGCGTCAGCGAGCCGTCTGTGATTATCACTGAAAAGGAGTACAAGTTTTTATCGTTATAGTAGGCATGTCATCATGTGGTGCGCGAAGTGTATTGTCTGTAGGGTGGGTGCGCAGGCAGGAAATTCCTTTAAAATGAGCGATTTTTCATCGCAATAAACCAGTTGTAAGTCCAGCGTTGTGGTGTGTGCCTCCTTTGTTCTTGACTTGCGTCTATTTTCGCTGGTTCCTTTTCTATGCAATATGAACCAACTAGCCCAGCAGTTTGCACTCCTCCAGATCAGATGCGTCTCTTCCAGTCGATGCCTATCTCCTGAGCTGATAGTTCCGCCAGGTTGACAGGCGTCATACTTGACAAGGGGCGGGGACGGCGGTAGAAGGCAGTGTTCTAGTTCTTCGTGGTCGGTGATGGAAGGGTTCCATGGTAAATCGATTAAGTCAAAGAATCCCGGAGGATAGTTGAAACAGGAAGGCGGTGGCGTGTTGCAGAGTAAAATAAAAACCTCCGTAAGAAGGGGCGAAATCATGACCGAGTTCCGAGCGGTGAAGTGCCCCTAGTGGCTCCAGAGCAGATGCGACTTTTCCAATCGATGCGTATCTCCCGAGCTGATAGTTCCGCCAGGTTGCCAGGCGTCATACTTGACAAGGGGCTTTAACGGCGGTGGATGGCGCGTTTCAATTTCTTCGTCGTCGGTGACGGAAGGGTACCAAGGAAAGTCGATGAAGTCAAAAAACCCTGAAGGACAATTGAAGCAGGAAGGCGGTGGCGTGACGCAGAGTAGAATAAAAGCCTTCGTAAGAATGGGCGAATTCATGACCGAGTTCCGTGCCGTGAAGTGCCCCAAGTGGCTCCAGAGCAGACGCGTCTTTTCTACTCGGTGCGTATCTCCCGAGCTGATAGTTCCGCCAGGTTTCCAGGCGTCATACTTGACAAGGGGCGGCAACGGCGGTGCAAGGCAGGTTTCGAGTTCTTCGTGGTCGGCGACGGAAGGGTACCAAGGTAAGTCGATGAATTATATGAATCCAGGAGGACAGTTGAAGCAGGAAGGCGGTGGCGTGATGCAGAGTAGGATAAAAGGCTGCGTAAGAAGGGTCGAAATCATGACCGAGTTCCGAGCGGTATGTGCCCCAAGTGGATCCAGAGCAGATGCGTCTTTTCCGGTCGATGCGTATCTCCCGAGCTGATTGATGGTTCCGCTACGTTGCCAGGCGCCATACATGACAAGGGGCGGCAACGGCGATGGAAGGCAGGTTTCGAGTTCTTCGTGGTCGGCGACGGAAGGGTACCATGATAAATCGATGAACTCGAAGAATCCAGGAGGACAGTTGAAGCAGGAAGGCGGTGGCGTGATGCAGAGTAGAATAAAAGCGTGCGTAAGAAGGGGCGAAATCATGACCGAGTTCCGCGCCGTGAAGTGCCCCAAGTGGCTCCAGAGCAGACGCGTCTTTTCTACTCGGTGCGTATCTCCCGAGCTGATGGTACCGCTAGGTTGCCAGGCGCCATACTTGACCAGGGGCTTCAACGGCGGTGGAAGGCAGGTCTCGAGTTCTTCGTGGTCGGTGACGGAAGGGTACCAAGGTAAATCGATGAAGTAGCTGAATCCAGGAGGACAGCTGAAACGAGAAAGCGGTGGCATGATGCAGAGTAGAATAAAAGCCTCCGTAAGAAGGGTCGAAATCATGACCGAGTTCCGAGCGGTGATGTGCCCAAAGTGGCTCCAGATCAGATGCGTCTCTTCCAGTCGATGCGTATCTCCCGAGCTGTTAGTTCCGCCAGGCTGCCAGGCGTCATACTTGACAAGGGGCGTTAACGGCGGTGGAAGGCGTGTTTCAATTTCTTCGTCGTCGGTGACGGAAGGGTACCAAGGTAAGTCGATGAAGTAAAAAAACCCAGGAGGACAATTGAAGCAGGAAGGCGGTGGCGTGACGCAGAGTAGAATAAAAGCCTGCGTAAGAATGGGCGAATTCATGACCGAGTTCCGTGCCGTGAAGTGCCCCAAGTGGCTCCAGAGCAGACGCGTCTTTTCTACTCGGTGCGTATCTCTCGAGCTGATGGTTCCGCCAGGTTGCCAGGCGTCATAATTGACAAGAGGCGGGAACGGCGGTGGAAGGCAGGTTTCGAGTTCTTCGTGGTCGGTGACGGAAGGGTACCAAGGTAAATCGATGAAGTAGCTGAATCCAGGAGGAACGAGAAAGCGGTGGCATGATGCAGAGTAGAATAAAAGCCTCCGTAAGAAGGGTCGAAATCATTACCGAGTTCCGAGCGGTGATGTGCCCCAAGTGGCTCCAGATCAGATGCGTCTTTTCCAGTCGATGCGTATATCCCGAGCTGATAGTTCCGCCAGGTTGCCAAGCGTCATACTTGACAAGGGGCGGGGACGGCGGTAGAAGGCAGGGTTCGAGTTCGTCGTGGTCGGTGATGGAAGGCTGCCAAGGTAAATCGATGAAGTCAAAGAATCCAGGAGGAAAGTTGAAACAGAAAGGAGATGGCGTGATGCAGAGTAGAATAAAGGCCTGCGTAAGAATTGGCGAATTCATGGCCGAGTTCCGAGCGGTGAAGTGCCCCAAGTGGCTCCAGAGCAGACGCGTCTTTTCCATTCGATGCGTATCTCCCGAGCTGATGGTTTCGCTATTTTGCCAGGCGCCATACTTGACAAGGGGCGACAACGGCGATGGAAGGCAGGTTTCGAGTTCTGCGTGGTCGTTGACGGAAATGTACAAAGGTAAGGCGATGAAGTCGATGAATCCAGGAGGACAGTTGAAACAGGAAGGCGGTGGCGTGTTGCAGAGTAGAATAAAAGCCTGCGTAAGAAGGGGCGAATTCATGACCGAGTTCTGAGCGGTGAATTGCCCCAAGTGGCTCCAGAGCAGATGCGTCTTTCCTACTCGATGCGTATCTCCCGAGCTGATGACTTCCCTAGGTCGCCAGGCGCCATACTTGACGAGGGGCGGGAACGGCGGTGGAAGGCAGGTTTCGAGTTCTTCGTGGTCGCTGACTGAAGAGTACCAAGGTAAGTCGATGAAGTCGATGAATCCAAGAGGACACTTGAAACAGGAAGGCGGTGGCGTGATGCAGAGTAGAATAAAATCCTGCATAAGAAGGGGCGAATTCATGACCGTGTTCCGAGCGGTGAATTGCCCCAAGTGGCTCCAGAGCAGACGCGTCTCTTCCAGTCGATGCCTATCTCCTGAGCTGATAGTTCCGCCAGGTGTCCAGGCGTCATACTTGACAAGAGGTGGGGACGGCGGTAGAAGGCAGTGTTCTAGTTCTTCGTGGTCGGTGATGGAAGGGTTCCATTGTAAATCGATGAAGTCAAAGAATCCCGGCGGATAGTTGAAACAGGAAGGCGGTGGCGTGTTGCAGAGTAAAATAAAAGCCTCCGTAAAAAGGGGCGAAATCATGACCGAGGTCCGAGCGGTGAAGTGCCCCAAGTGGCTCCAGAGCAGACGCGTCTTTTCTACTCGGTGCGTATCTCCCGAGCTGATGGTTCCGCCAGGTTGCCAGGCGTCATAATTGACAAGAGGCGGGAACGGCGGTGGAAGGCAGGTTTCGAGTTCTTCGTGGTCGGTGACGGAAGGGTACCAAGGTAAATCGATGAAGTAGCTGAATCCAGGAGGACAGCTGAAACGAGAGAGCGGTGGCATGATGCAAAGTAGAATAAAAGCCTCCGTAAGAAGGGTCGAAATCATGACCGAGTTACGAGCGGTGATGTGCCCCAAGTGGCTCCAGATCAGATGCGTCTTTTCCAGTCGATGAGTATCTCCGGAGCTGATAGTTCCGCCAGGTTGCCAGGCGTCATACTTGACAAGGGGCGGGGACGGCGGTAGAAGGCAGGGTTCGAGTTCTTCGTTGTCGGAGACGGACTGGTACCAAGGTAAGTCGATGAAGTCGATGAATCAGGGAGGACAGTTGAAACAGGAAGGCGGTGGCGTGATGCAGAGTAGAATAAAAGCCTGCGTAAGAAGGGGCGAATTCATGACCGAGTTCCGAGCGGTGAAGTGCCCCAAGTGGCTCCAGAGCAGATGCGTCTTTCCTACCCGATGCGTATCTCCCGAGCTGATGGTTTCGCTAGGTTGCCAGGCGCCATACTTGACAAGGGGCGGGAACGACGGTGGAATTCAAGTTTCGAGTTCTTCGTGGTCGGTGACAGAAGCGTACCAAGGTAAGTCGATGAAGTCGATGAATCCAGGAGGACAGTTGAAACAGGAAGGCGGTGGCTTGATGCAGAGTAGATTCAAAGCCTCCGTAAGAAGGGGCGAATTCATGACCGAGTGCTGAGCGGTGAATTGCCCCAAGTGGCTCCAGAGCAGACGCGTCTTTCCCGGTCGATGCGTATCTCTCGAGCTGATGGTTCCGCTACGTTTCCAGGCGCCATACTTGACAAGGGGCGGCAACGGCGGTGGAACGCAGGTTTCGAGTGCTTTGTGATCGGCGACGGAAGGGTACCAAGGTAAGTCGATGAAGTTGAAGAATCCAGGAGGACAGTTGAAACAGGAAGGAGATGGCGTGATGCAGAGTAGATAAAAGCCTGCGTAAGAATTGGCGAATTCATGGCCGAGTTCCGAGCGGTGAAGTGCCCCAAGTGGCTCCAGAGCAGATGCGTCTTTTTTATTCTATGCGTATCTCCCGAGCTGATGGTTGCGCTACGTTTCCAGGCGCCATACTTGACAAGGGGCGGGAACGGCGATGCAAGGCATGTTTCGAGTTTTTCGCGGTTGGTGACGGAAGGGTACCATGGTAAATCGATGAAGTAGCTGAATCCAGGAGGACAGCTGAAACGATAAGGCAGTGGCATGATGCACAGTTGAATAAAAGCCTCCGTAAGAAAGGTCGAAATCAGGACCGAGTTCCGAGCGGTGATGTGCCCCAAGTGGCTCTAGATCAGATGTGTCTTTCCTACTCTATGCGTATCTCCCGAGCTGATGGTTTCGCTATTTTGCCAGGCGCCATACTTGACAAGGGGCGACAACGGCGATGGAAGGCAGGTTTCGAGTTCTGCGTGGTCGGTGACAGAAATGTACCAAGGTAAGGCGATGAAGTCGATGAATCCAGGAGGACAGTTGAAACAGGAAGGCGGTGGCGTGTTGCAGAGTAGAATAAAAGCCTCCGTAAGAAGGGTCGAAATCATGACCGAGTTCCTAGCGGTGAAGTGCCCCTAGTGGCTCCAGAGCAGATGCGTCTTTTCCAGTCGATGCGTATCTCCCGAGCTGATAGTTCCGCCAGGTTGCCAGGTGTCATACTTGACAAGGGGCGTTAACGGCGGTGGAAGGCGGGTTTCAAGTTCTTCGTGGTCGGTGACGGAAGGGTACCAAGGTAAATCGATGAAGTCGACGAATCCAGGAGGATAGTTGAAACAGGAAGGCGGTGGCGTGATGCAGAGTAGAATCAAAGCCTCTGTAAGAAGGGGCGAAATCATGACCGAGTTCCGAGCGGTGAATTGCTTCAACTGGCTCCAGAGCAGACGCGTTTTTCACGGTCGATCCGTATCTCCCGAGCTGATGGTGCCGTTAGGTTGGCAGGCGTCATACTTGACGAGGGGCGGGAACGGCTGTGGAAGGCAGGTTACGAGTCCTTCGTGGTCGGTGACGGAAGGGTACCAAGGTAAGTCGATGAAGTCGATGAATCCAGGAGGACAGTTTAAACAGGAAGGCGGTGGCGTGATGCAGAGTAGAATAGAAGCCTGCGTAAGAAGGGGCGAATTCATGACCGAGTTCTTAGCGGTGAAGTGCCCTAAATGGCTCTAGAGCAGCTGCGTCTTTCCTACTCGATGCGTATCTCCCGAGCTGATAGTTCCGCCAGGTTGCCAGGCGTCATACTTGACAAGGGGCGGGAACGGCGATGCAAGGCATGTTTCGAGTTTTTCGCGGTCGGTGACGGAAGGGTACCAAGGTAAATCGATGAAGTAGCTGAATCCAGGAGGACAGCTGAAACGATAAGGCAGTGGCATGATGCACAGTAGAATAAAAGCCTCCGTAAGAAAGGTCGAAATCAGGACCGAGTTCCGAGCGGTGATGTGCCCCAAGTGGCTCTAGATCAGATGTGTCTTTCCTACTCTATGCGTATCTCCCGAGCTGATGGTTTCGCTAGGTTGCAAGGCGCCATACTTGACAATGGGCGAGAACTGCGGTGGAAGGCAGGTTTCGAGTTCTTCGGGGTCGGTGACGGAACGGTACCAAGGTAAGTCGATGAAGTCGATGAATCCAGGAGGACAGTTGAAACAGGAAGGCGGTGGCGTGATGCAGAGTAGATTAAAAGCCTGCGTAAGAAGGGGCAAATTCATGACCGAGTTCCGAGCGGTGAAGTGGACCAAGTGGCTCCAGAGCTGACGCGTCTTTCCCGGTCGATGCGTATATCCCGAGCTGATGGTTCCGCTAGATTGCCAGGCGCCATACGTGACAAGGGTCTTCAACGGCGGTGAAAGGCAGGTTTCGAGTTCTTCGTGGTCGGTGATGGAAGGGTTCCAAGGTAAATCGATGAAGTCAAAGAATCCAGGAGGATAGTTGAAGCAGGAAGGCGGTGGCGTGTTGCAGAGTAAAATAAAGCCTCCGTAAGAAGGGGCGAAATCATGACCGAGTTCCGAGCGGTGATGTGCCCCAAGTGGCTCCAGAGCAGATGCGCCTTTTCCGGTCGATGCGTATCTCCCGACCTGATGGTTCCGTTAGGTTGGCAGGCGTCATACTTGGCGAGGGGCGGGAACGGTGGTGGAAGGCAGGTTTCGAGTCCTTCGTGGTCGGTGACGGAAGGTTGCCAAGGTAAATCGATGAAATCGAAGAATCCATGAGGATAAATGAAGCAGGAAGGCGGTGGCGTGATTCAGAGTAGAATAAAAGCCTCCGTAAGAAGGGGTGAAGGAAGTGTACCAAGGTAAATCGATGAAGTCGAAGAATCCGGGGGGTAGTTGAAGCAGGAAGGCGGTGGAGTGAGGCAAATTAGAATAAAATCCTGCGTAAGAAGGGGCGAAGCCATGAACGAGTTCTGAGCGGTGACGTGCCCCAAGTGGCTCCAGAGCAGACGCGTCTTTTCCGGTCGATGCGTATCTCCCGAGCTGATGGTATCGCTAGGTTGCCAGGCGCCATACTTGACAAGGGGTTTCAACGGCGGTGGAAGGCAGGTTTCGAGTTCTTCGTGGTCGGTGACGGAAGGGTGCCAAGGTACGTCGATGAATTATATGAATCCAGGAGGACAGTTGAAGCAGGAAGGTGGTGGCGTGATGCAGAGTAGAATAAAAGCCTCCGTCAGAAGGTGCGAAATCATGACCGGGTTCCACGCCGTGAAGTGCCCCAAGTGGCTCCAGAGCAGACGCGTCTTTTCTACTCGGTGCGTATCTCCCGAGCTGATGGTTCCGCCAGGTTGCCAGGCGCCATAATTGACAAGAGGCGGGAACGGCGGTGGTAGGCAGGTTTCGAGTTCTTCGTGGTCGGTGACGGAAGGGTACCAAGGTAAATCGATGAAGTAGCTGAATCCAGGAGAACAGCTGAAACGAGAAAGCGGTGGCATGATGCAGGGTAGAATAAAAGCCTCCATAAGAAGGGTCGAAATCATGACCGAGTTCCGAGCGGTGATGTGCCCCAAGTGGCTCCAGATCAGATGCGTCTCTTCCAGTCGATGCCGATCTCCTGAGCTGAGAGTTCCGCCAGGTTGGCAGGCGTCATACTTGACAAGGGGCGGGGACGGCGGTAGAAGGCAGGGTTCGAGTTCTTCATGGTCGGTGATAGAAGGGTTCCAAGGTAAATCGATGAAGCAAAGAATCCAGGAGGATAGTTGAAGAAGGAAGGCGGTGGCGTGTTGCAGAGTAAAATAAAAGCCTCCGTAAGAAGGGTCGAAATCATGACCGAGTAACTAGCGGTGAAGTGCCCCTAGTGGCTCCAGAGCAGATGCGCCTTTTCCAGTCGATGCGTATCTCCCGAGCTGATAGTTCCGCCAGGTTGCCAGGCGTCATACTTGACAAGGGGCGTTAACGGTGGTGGAAGGCGGGTTTCAAGTTCTTCGTGGTCGGTGACGGAAGGGTACCAAGGTAAGACGATGAAGTCAAAGAATCCAGGAGGACAATAGAAGCAGGAATGCGGTGGCGTGAGGCAGAGTAGAATAAAAGCCTCCGTAAGAAGGGGCGAAATCATGACCGAGTTCCGAGCGGTGAAGTGCCCCAAGTGGCTCCAAAGCAGGAGCGTCTTTCCTACTCGATGCGTATCTCTCGAGCTGATGGTTCCGCTACGTTTCCAGGCGCCATACTTGACAAGGGGCGGCAACGGCGGTGGAAGGCAGGTTTCGAGTTCTTCGTGGTCGGCGACGGAAGGGTACCAAGGTAAGTCGATGAAGTCGAAGAATCCAGGAGGACAGTTGAAACAGGAAGGAGATGGCGTGATGCAGAGTAGATAAAAGCCTGCGTAAGAATTGGCGAATTCATGGCCGAGTTCCGAGCGGTGAAGTGCCCCAAGTGGCTCCAGAGCAGACGCGTCTTTTCCATTCGATGCGTATCTCTCGAGCTGATGGTTGCGCTACGTTTCCAGGCGCCATACTTGACAAGGGGCGGGAACGGCGAGGCAAGGCAGGTTTCAAGTTTTTCGCGGTCGGTGACGGAAGGGTACCAAGGTAAATCGATGAAGTATCTGAATCCAGGATGACAGCTGAAACGATAAGGCAGTGGCATGATGCACAGTAGAATAAAAGCCACCGTAAGAAGGGTCGAAATCAGGACCGAGTTCCGAGCTGTGATGTGCCCCAAGTGGCTATAGATCAGATGCGTCTTTCCTACTCTATGCGTATGTCCCGAGCTGATGGTTTCGCTATTTTGCCAGGCGCCATACTTGACAAGGGGCGACAACGGCGATGGAAGGCAGGTTTCGAGTTCTGCGTGGTCGGTGACGGAAATGTACCAAGGTAAGGCGATGAAGTCGATGAATCCAGGAGGACAGTTGAAACAGGAAGGCGGTGGAGTGTTGCAGAGTAGAATAAAAGCCTGCGTAAGAAGGGGCGAATTCATGACCGAGTACCGAGCGGTGAATTGCCCCAAGTGGCTCCAGAGCAGACGCGTCTCTTCCAGTCGATGCTTATCTCCTGAGCTGATAGTTCCGCCAGGTTGCCAGGCGTCATACTTGACAAGGGGCGGGGACGGCGGTAGAAGGCAGCTTTCGAGTTCTTCGTGGTCGGTGACGGAAGGGTACCAAGGTAAGTCGATGAAGTCGATGAATCCAAAAGGACAGTTGAAACAGGAAGGCGGTGGCGTGTTGCAGAGTAAAATAAAAGCCTCCGTAAGAAGGGGCGAAATCATGACCGAGGTCCGAGCGGTGAAGTGCCCCTAGTGGCTCCAGAGCAGATGCGTCTTATCCAATCGATGCGTATCTCCCGAGCTGATAGTTCCGCCAGGTTGCCAGGCGTCATACTTGACAAGGGGCGTTTACGGCGGTGGAAGGCGCGTTTCAATTTCTTCGTCGTCGGTGACGGAAGGGTACCAAGGAAAGTCGATGAAGTCAAAAAACCCTGGAGGACAATTGAAGCAGGAAGGCGTTGGCGTGGCGCAGAGTAGATTAAAAGCCTTGGTAAGAATGGGCGAATTCATGACCGAGTTCCGTGCCGTGAAGTGCCCCAAGTGGCTCCAGAGCAGACGCGTCTTTTCTACTCGGTGCGTATCTCCCGAGCTGATGGTTCCGCCAGGTTGCCAGGCGTCATAATTGACAAGAGGCGGGAACGGCGGTGGAAGGCAGGTTTCGAGTTCTTCGTGGTCGGTGACGGAAGGATACCAAGGTAAATCGATGAAGTAGCTGAAGGAGGGCAGCGGAAACGAGAAAGCGGGGGCATGATGCAGAGTAGAATAAAAGCCTCCGTAAGAAGGGTCGAAATCATGACCGAGTTACGAGCGGTGATGTGCCCCAAGTGGCTCCAGATCAGATGCGTCTTTTCCAGTCGATGAGTATCTCCGGAGCTGATAGTTCCGCCAGGTTGCCAGGCATCATACTTGACAAGGGGCGTTAACGGCGGTGGAAGGCGGGTTTCAAGTTCTTCGTGGTCGGTGACAGAAGGCTACCAAGGTAAGTTCATGAAGTCCAAGAATCCAGGAGGACAATAGAAGCAGGAATGCGGTGGCGTGACGCAGAGTAGAATAAAAGCCTCCGTAAGAAGGGGCGAAATCATGACCGAGTTCCGAGCGGTGAAGTGCCCCAAGTGGCTCCAAAGCAGGAGCGTCTTTCCTACTCGATGCGTATCTCCCGAGCTGATGGTGTCGCTAGGTTGCCAGGCGCCATACTTGACAAGGGGCGGGAACAGCTGTGGAAGGCGGGTTTCGAGTTCTTCGTTGTCGGTGACGGAATGGTACCAAGGTAAGTCGATGAAGTCGATGAATCCAGGAGGACAGTTGAAACAGGAAGGCGGTGGCGTGATGCAGATTAGAATAAAAGCCTGCGTAAGAATGGGCGAATTCATGACCGAGTTCCGAGCGGTGAATTGCCCCAAGTGGCTCCAGAGCAGACGCGTCTCTTCCAGTCGATGCTTATCTCCTGAGCTGATAGTTCCGCCAGGTTGCCAGGCGTCATACTTGACAAGGGGCGGCAACGGCGGTGGAAGGCAGGTTTCGAGTTCGTAGTTGGTGAAGGAAGTGTACCAAGGTCAATCGATGAAGTCGAAGAATCCATTGGGTAGTTGAAGCAGGAAGGCGGTGGAGTGAGGCAGATTAGAATCAAAGCCTCTGTAAGAAGGGGCGAAATCATGACCGAGTTCCGAGCGGTGAATTGCCCCAAGTGGCTCCAGAGCAGACGCGTCTTTCACGGTCGATGCGTATCTCCCGAGCTGATGGTGCCGTTAGGTTGGCAGGCGTCATACTTGACGAGGGGCGGGAACGGCTGTGGAAGGCAGGTTACGAGTCCTTCGTTGTCGGAGACGGAATGGTACCAAGGTAAGTCGATGAAGTCGATGAATCCAGGAGGACAGTTGAAACACGAAGGCGGTGGCGTGATGCAGAGTAGAATAAAAGCCTGCGTAAGAATGGGCGAATTCATGACCGAGTTCCGTGCCGTGAAGTGCCCCAAGTGGCTCCAGAGCAGACGCGTCTTTTCTACTGGGTGCGTATCTCCCGAGCTGATGGTTCCGCCAGGTTGCCAGGCGTCATAATTGACAAGAGGCGGGAACGGTGGTGGAAGGCAGGTTTCGAGTTCTTCGTGGTCGGTGACGGAAGGGTACCAAGGTAAATCGATGAAGCAGCTGAATCCAGGAGGACAGCTGAAACGAGAATTGTAGAATGAAAGAATCAGTAAGAAGGATCGAAATCATGACCGAGTTCCGAGCGGTGATGTGCCCCAAGTGGCTCCAGATCAGATGCGTCTTTTCCAGTCGATGCGTATCTCCCGAGCTGATGGTTTCGCTAGGTTGCCAGGCGCCATACTTGACAAGGGGCAGGAACAGCGGTGGAAGGCGGGTTTCGAGTTCTTCGTTTTAGGAGACGGAACGGTACCAAGGTAAGTCGATGAAGTCGATGAATCCAGGAGGACAGTTGAAACAGGAAGGCGGTGGCGTGATGCAGAGTAGAATAAAAGCCTGCGTAAGAATGGGCGAATTCATGACCGAGTTCCGAGCGGTGATTTGCCCCAAGTGGCTCCAGAGCAGACGCGTCTTTTCCGGTCGATGCGTATCTCCCGAGCTGATGGTTCCGCTAAGTTGCCAGGCGCCATACTTGACAAAGGGCGGGAAAGGCGATGAAAGGCAGGTTTCGAGTTCTTCGTGGTCGGTGACGGAAGGGTACCAGGGTAAATCGATGAAGTCAAAGAATCCAGGAGGATATTTGAACCGGGAAGGAGGTGGCGTGATGCAGAGCATAAAAACAGCCTCCGTTAGAAGGGGCGAAATCATGACCGAGTTCCGAGCGGTGAGTTGCCCCAAGTGGCTCTAGAGCAGATCCCCCTTTTCCGGTCGATGCGTATCTCCCGAGCTGATAGTTCCGCCTAGTTGTCAGGCGCCATAATTGACAAGGGGCGGGAACGGTGGTTGAAGGCAGGTTTCGAGTTCTTCGTGGTCGGTGACGGAAGGGTGCCAAGCTAAGTCGATGAAGTAGATTAATTCAGGAGGATAGTTGAAGCAGAAAGGCGGTGGCGTGATGCAGAGTTGACTAAAGGCTGCGTAAGGAGGGTCGAAATCATGACCGTGTTCCGAGCGGTGATGTGCCCCAAGTGGCTTCAGAGCAGATGCGTCTTTTCCGGTCGATGCGTATCTCCCGAGCTGATGGTTCCGTTAGGTTGGCAGGCGTCATACTTGACGATGGGCGGGAACGGCTGTGGAAGGCAGGTTACGAGTCCTTCGTGGTCATTGACGGAAGGGTACCAAGGTAAGTCTATGAAGTCGATGAATCCAGGAGGACAGTTGAAACAGGAAGGCGGTGGCGTGATGCAGAGTAGAATAAAAGCCTGCGTAAGAAGGGGCGAATTCATGACCGAGTTCCGAGCGGTGAAGTGCCCCAAGTGACTCCAGAGCAGATGCGTCGTTCCTACTCGATGCGTATCTCCCGAGCTGATGGTTTCGCTAGGTTGCCAGGTGCCATACTTGACAAGGGGCGAGAACGGCGGTGGAAGGCAGGTTTCGAGTTCTTCGTGGTCGGTGACGGAACGGTACCAAGGTAAATCGATGAAGTCGATGAATCCAGGAGTACAGTTGAAACAGAAAGGCGGTGGCGTGATGCAGAGTAGAATAAAAGCCTGCGTAAGAAGGGGCGAATTCATGACCGAGTTCCGAGCGGTGAAGTGCCCCAAGTGGCTCCAGAGCAGAAGCGTCTTTCCTACTCGATGCGTATCTCCCGAGCTGATGGTTTGGCTAGGTTGCCAGGCGCCATACTTGACGAGGGGTGGGAACGGCGATGTAAGGCAGGTTTCGAGTTCTTCGTGGTCGGTGACGGAAGGGTACCAAGGTAAGTCGATGAAGTCGATGAATCCAGGAGGACAGTTGAAACAGGAAGGCGGTGGCGTGATGCAGAGTAGAATAAAAGCCTGCGTAAGAAGGGGAGAATTCATGACCGAGTTCCGACCGGTGAATTGCCCCAAGTGGCTCCAGAGCCGAAGCGTCTTTCCTACTCGATGCGTATCTCCCGAGCTGATGGTTCCGTTAGGTTGGCAGGCGTCATATTTGACGAGGGGCGGGAACGGCGGTGGCAGGCAGGAGGGCGGTGGCGTGATGCAGAGAAGAAAAAAAGCCTCCGTAAGAAGGGGTGAAGGAAGTGTACAAAGGTAAATCGATGAAGTCGAAGAATCCAGGGGCTAGTTGAAGCAGGAAGGCGGTGGTGTGATGCAGAGAATAAAGTCCTGCGTAAGAAGGGGCGAAATCATGACCGAGTTCCGAGCGGTGAAGTACCCCATGTGGCTACAAATCAGACGCGTCTTTTCCAGTCGTTGCGTATCTCCGGATCTGATGTTTCCGCTAGGGCCGCGTACGGTGGTGGAAGGCAGGTTTCGAGATCGTCGTAGTCGGTGATGGAAGGGTACCAAGGTAAGTCGATGAAGTCGGAGATTCGAAGAGGATAGTTGACCCAGGAAGGCGGTGGCGGGTTGCAGAGTAGAATAAGAGCCTCCGTAAGAAGGGGCGAAATCATGATCGATTTCCGAGCGGTGACGTGCCCCAATTGGCTCCAGAGCTGACGCGTCCTTCCCGGTCGATGCGTATATCCCGAGCTGATGGTTCCGCTAGGTTGCCAGGCGCCATACGTGACAAGGGTCTTCAACGGCGGTGAAAGGCACGTTTCGAGTTCTTCGTGGTCGGTGACGGAAGGGTGCCAAGGTAAGTCGATGAAGCAGCTGAGTCCAGGAGGACAGCTGAAACGAGAAAGCGGTGGCATGATGCAGAGTAGAATAAAAGCCTCCGTAAGAAGGGTCGAAATCATGACCGAGTTCCGAGCGGTGATGTGCCCCAAGTGGCTCCAGAGCAGATGCGTCTTTTCCGGTCGATGCGTATCTCCCGAGCTGATACTTCCGCCAGGTTGCCAGGCGTCATACTTGACAAGGGACGGAGATGGCGGTGGAAGGCAGGGTTCGAGTTCTTCGTGGTCGGTGATGAAAGGGTTCCAAGGTAAATCGATGAAGTCAAAGAATCCAGGAGGATAGTTGAAGCAGGAAGGCGGTGGCGTGTTGCAGAGTAAAATAAAGCCTCCGTAAGAAGGGGCAAAATCATGACCGAGTTTCGAGCGGTGAAGTGCCCCTAGTGGCTCCAGAGCAGATGCGTCTTTTTCAATCGCTGTGTATCTCCCGAGCTGATAGTTCCGCCAGGTTTCCAGGCGTCATACTTGACAAGGGGCGTTAACGGCGGTAGAAGGCGCGTTTCAATTTCTTCGTCGTCGGTGACCGAAAGGTACCAAGGTAAGTTTATGAAGTCAAAAAACCCTGGAGGACAGTTGAAACAGGAAGGCGGTGGCGTAACGCAGAGTAGAATAAAAGCCTGCGTAAGAATGGGCGAATTCATGACCGAGTTCCGTGCCGTGAAGTGCCCCAAGTGGCTCCAGAGCAGATGCGTCTTTTCTACTGGGTGCGTATCTCCTGAGCTGATGGTTCCGCCAGGTTGCCAGGCGTCATAATTGACAAGAGGCGGGAACGGTGGTGGAAGGCAGGTATCGAGTTATTCGTGGTCGGTGACGGAAGGGTAAAAAGGTAAATCGATGAAGTAGCTGAATCCAGGAGGACAGCTGAAACAAGAAAGCGGTGGCATGATGCAGTGTAGAATGAAAGAATCAGTAAGAAGGATCGAAATCATGACCGAGTTCCGAGCGGTGATGTGCCCCAAGTGGCTCCAGATCAGATGCGTCTTTTCCAGTCGATGCGTATCTCCCGAGCTGACGGTTTCGCTAGGTTGCCAGGCGCCATACTTGACAAGGGGCAGGAACAGCGGTGGAAGGCGGGTTTCGAGTTCTTCGTTTTAGGAGACGGAACGGTACCAAGGTAAGTCGATGAAGTCGATGAATCCAGGAGGACAGTTGAAACAGGAAGGCGGTGGCGTGATGCAGAGTAGAATAAAAGATTGCGTAAGAATGGGCGAATTCATGACCGAGTTCCGAGCGGTGATTTGCCCCAAGTGGCTCCAGAGCAGACGCGTCTTTTCCGGTCGATGCGTATCTCCCGAGCTGATGGTTCCGCTAAGTTGCCAGGCGCCATACTTGACAAAGGGCGGGAAAGGCGATGAAAGGCAGGTTTCGAGTTCTTCGTGGTCGGTGACGGAAGGGTACCAGGGTAAATCGATGAAGTCAAAGAATCCAGGAGGATATTTGAACCGGGAAGGAGGTGGCGTGATGCAGAGCATAAAAACAGCCTCCGTTAGAAGGGGCGAAATCATGACCGAGTTCCGAGCGGTGAGTTGCCCCAAGTGGCTCTAGAGCAGATCCCCCTTTTCCGGTCGATGCGTATCTCCCGAGCTGATAGTTCCGCCTAGTTGTCAGGCGCCATAATTGACAAGGGGCGGGAACGGTTGTTGAAGGCAGGTTTCGAGTTCTTCGTGGTCGGTGACGGAAGGGTGCCAAGCTAAGTCGATGAAGTAGATTAATTCAGGAGGATAGTTGAAGCAGAAAGGCGGTGGCGTGATGCAGAGTTGACTAAAGGCTGCGTAAGGAGGGTCGAAATCATGACCGTGTTCCGAGCGGTGATGTGCCCCAAGTGGCTTCAGAGCAGATGCGTCTTTTCCGGTCGATGCGTATCTCCCGAGCTGATGGTTCCGTTAGGTTGGCAGGCGTCATACTTGACGATGGGCGGGAACGGCGGTGGAAGGCAGGTTACGAGTCCTTCGTGGTCATTGACGGAAGGGTACCAAGGTAAGTCTATGAAGTCGATGAATCCAGGAGGACAGTTGAAACAGGAAGGCGGTGGCGTGATGCAGAGTAGAATAAAAGCCTCTGTAAGAAGGGTCAAAATCATGACCGAGTTCCGAGCGGTGATGTGCCCCAAGTGGCTCCAGATCAGATGTGTCTCTTCCAGTCGATGCGTATCTCCAGAGCTGATGATAGCTCCGCCAGGTTCCCAGGCGTCATACTTGACAAGGGGCGGGGACGGCGGTAGAAGGCAGTGTTCTAGTTCTTCGTGGTCGGTGATGGAAGGGTTCCATGGTAAATCGATGAAGTCAAAGAATCCCGGAGGATAGTTGAAACAGGAAGGCGGTGGCGTGATGCAGAGTAGAATAAAAGCCTGCGTAAGAAGGGGAGAATTCATGACCGAGTTTCGACCGGTGAATTGCCCCAAGTGGCTCCAGAGCCGAAGCGTCTTTCCTACTCGATGCGTATCTCCCGAGCTGATGGTTCCGTTAGGTTGGCAGGCGTCATATTTGACGAGGGGCGGGAACGGCGGTGGCAGGCAGGAGGGCGGTGGCGTGATGCAGAGAAGAAAAAAAGCCTCCGTAAGAAGGGGTGAAGGAAGTGTACAAAGGTAAATCGATGAAGTCGAAGAATCCAGGGGCTAGTTGAAGCAGGAAGGCGGTGGTGTGATGCAGAGAAAAAAGTCCTGCGTAAGAAGGGGCGAAATCATGACCGAGTTCCGAGCGGTGAAGTACCCCATGTGGCTACAAATCAGACGCGTCTTTTCCAGTCGTTGCGTATCTCCGGATCTGATGTTTCCGCTAGGGCCGCGTACGGTGGTGGAAGGCAGGTTTCGAGATCGTCGTAGTCGGTGATGGAAGGGTACCAAGGTAAGTCGATGAAGTCGTAGATTCGAAGAGGATAGTTGACCCAGGAAGGCGGTGGCGGGTTGCAGAGTAGAATAAGAGCCTCCGTAAGAAGGGGCGAAATCATGATCGATTTCCGAGCGGTGACGTGCCCCAATTGGCTCCAGAGCTGACGCGTCTTTCCCGGTCGATGCGTATATCCCGAGCTGATGGTTCCGCTAGGTTGCCAGGCGCCATACGTGACAAGGGTCTTCAACGGCGGTGAAAGGCACGTTTCGAGTTCTTCGTGGTCGGTGACGGAAGGGTGCCAAGGTAAGTCGATGAAGCAGCTGAGTCCAGGAGGACAGCTGAAACGAGAAAGCGGTGGCATGATGCAGAGTAGAATAAAAGCCTCCGTAAGAAGGGTCGAAATCATGACCGAGTTCCGAGCGGTGATGTGCCCCAAGTGACTCCAGAGCAGATCCGCCTTTTCAAGGTCAATGCGTATCCCCCGAGCTGATAGTTCCGCCAGGTTGGCAGGCGTCATACTTGACAAGGGGCGGGGACGGCGGTGGAAGGCAGGGTTCGAGTTCTTCGTGGTCGGTGATGGAAGGGTTCCAAGGTAAATCGATGATGTCAAAGAATCCAGGAGGATAGTTGAAGCAGGAAGGCGGTGGTGTGATGCAGAGAATAAACTCCTGCGTAAGAAGGGGCGAAATGATGACCGAGTTCCAAGCGGTGAAGTGCCCCATGTGGCTACAAATCAGACGCGTCTTTTCTACTCGGTGCGTATCTCCCGATCTGATGTTTCCGCTAGGTTGCCAGGCGTCATACTTGACGAGGGCCGGGAACGGTGGTGGAAGGCAGGTTTCGAGATCGTCGTAGTCGGTGACGGAAGGGTACCAAGGTAAGTCGATGAAATCGGAGATTCCAGGAGGATAGTTGACCCAGGAAGGCGGTGGCGGGTTGCAGAGTAGAATAAGAGCCTCCGTAAGAAGGGGCGAAATCATGATCGATTTCCGAGCGGTGACGTGCCCCAATTGGCTCCAGAGCTGACGCGTCTTTCCCGGTCGATGCTTATATCCCGAGCTGATGGTTCCGCTAGGTTGCCAGGCGCCATACGTGACAAGGGTCTTCAACGGCGGTGAAAGGCAGGTTTCGAGTTCTTCGTGGTCGGTGACGGAAGGGTGCCAAGGTAAGTCGATGAAGTAGATGAATCCAGGAGGACAGTTGAAGCAGGAAGGCGGTGGCGTGATGCAGAGTAGGAAAAAAGGCTGCGTAAGAGGGGTCGAAATCAAAACCGAGTTCCGAGTGGTGATGTGCCCCAAGTGGCTCCAGAGCAGATGCGTCTTTTCCGGTCGATGCGTATCTCCCGAGCTGATACTTCCGCCAGGTTGCCAGGCGTCATACTTGACAAGGGACGGGGATGGCGGTGGAAGGCAGGGTTCGAGTTCTTCGTGGTCGGTGATGAAAAGGTTCCAAGGTAAATCGATGAAGTCAAAGAATCCAGGAGGATAGTTGAAGCAGGAAGGCGGTGGCGTGTTGCAGAGTAAAATAAAGCCTCCGTAAGAAGGGGCGAAATCATGACCGAGTTACTAGCGGTGATGTGCCCCATGTGGCTCCAGAGCAGATGCGTCTTTTCCGGTCGATGCGCTACTCCCGACCTGATGGTTCCGTTAGGTTGGCAGGCGTCATACTTGGCGAGGGGCGGGAACGGCGATGGAAGACAGGTTTCGAGTCCTTCGTGGTCGGTGACGGAAGGTTACCAAGGTAAATCGATGAAATCGAAGAATCCATGAGGATAAATGAAGCAGGAAGGCGGTGGCGTGATTCAGAGTAAAATAAAAGCCTCCGTAAGAAGGGGTGAAGGAAGTGTACTAAGGTAAATCGATGAAGTCGAAGAATCCAGGGGGTAGTTGAAGCAGGAAGGCGGTGGAGTAAGGCAGAGTAGAATAAAAGCCTGCGTATGAAGGGGCGAATTCAAGACCGAGTTCTGCGCCGTGAAGTGCCCCAAGTGGCTCCAGAGCAGACGCGTCTTTTCTACTCGGTGCGTATCTCCCGAGCTGATGGCTCCGCCAGGTTGCCAGGCGACATAATTGACAAGAGGCGGAAACGGCGGTGGAAGGCAGGTTTCGAGTTCTTCGTGGTCGGTGACGGAAGGGTACCAAGGTAAATCGATGAAGTAGCTGAATCCAGGAGAACAGCTGAAACAAGAAAGCGGTGGCATGATGCAGTGTAGAATGAAAGAATCAGTAAGAAGGATCGAAATCATGACCGAGTTCCGAGCGGTGATGTGCCCCAAGTGGCTCCAGATCAGATGCGTCTTTTCCAGTCGATGCGTATCTCCCGAGCTGACGGTTTCGCTAGGTTGCCAGGCGCCATACTTGACAAGGGGCAGGAACAGCGGTGGAAGGCGGGTTTCGAGTTCTTCGTTTTAGGAGACGGAACGGTACCAAGGTAAGTCGATGAAGTCGATGAATCCAGGAGGACAGTTGAAACAGGAAGGCGGTGGCGTGATGCAGAGTAGAATAAAAGATTGCGTAAGAATGGGCGAATTCATGACCGAGTTCCGAGCGGTGATTTGCCCCAAGTGGCTCCAGAGCAGACGCGTCTTTTCCGGTCGATGCGTATCTCCCGAGCTGATGGTTCCGCTAGTTTGCCAGGCGCCATACTTGACAAAGGGCGGGAAAGGCGATGAAAGGCAGGTTTCGAGTTCTTCGTGGTCGGTGACGCAAGGGTACCAGGGTAAATCGATGAAGTAAAAGAATCCAGGAGGATATTTGAACCGGGAAGGAGGTGGCGTGATGCAGAGCATAAAAACAGCCTCCGTTAGAAGGGGCGAAATCATGACCGAGTTCCGAGCGGTGAGTTGCCCCAAGTGGCTCTAGAGCAGATCCCCCTTTTCCGGTCGATGCGTATCTCCCGAGCTGATAGTTCCGCCTAGTTGTCAGGCGCCATAATTGACAAGGGGCGGGAACGGTGGTTGAAGGCAGGTTTCGAGTTCTTCGTGGTCGGTGACGGAAGGGTGCCAAGCTAAGTCGATGAAGTAGATTAATTCAGGAGGATAGTTGAAGCAGAAAGGCGGTGGCGTGATGCAGAGTTGACTAAAGGCTGCGTAAGGAGGGTCGAAATCATGACCGTGTTCCGAGCGGTGATGTGCCCCAAGTGGCTTCAGAGCAGATGCGTCTTTTCCGGTCGCTGCGTATCTCCCGAGCTGATGGTTCCGTTAGGTTGGCAGGCGTCATACTTGACGATGGGCGGGAACGGCTGTGGAAGGCAGGTTACGAGTCCTTCGTGGTCATTGACGGAAGGGTACCAAGGTAAGTCTATGAAGTCGATGAATCCAGGAGGACAGTTGAAACAGGAAGGCGGTGGCGTGATGCAGAGTAGAATAAAAGCCTCTGTAAGAAGGGTCAAAATCATGACCGAGTTCCGAGCGGTGATGTGCCCCAAGTGGCTCCAGATCAGATGCGTCTCTTCCAGTCGATGCGTATCTCCAGAGCTGATGATAGCTCCGCCAGGTTCCCAGGCGTCATACTTGACAAGGGGCGGGGACGGCGGTAGAAGGCAGTGTTCTAGTTCTTCGTGGTCGGTGATGGAAGGGTTCCATGGTAAATCGATGAAGTCAAAGAATCCCGGAGGATAGTTGAAACAGGAAGGCGGTGGCGTGATGCAGAGTAGAATAAAAGCCTGCGTAAGAAGGGGAGAATTCATGACCGAGTTTCGACCGGTGAATTGCCCCAAGTGGCTCCAGAGCCGAAGCGTCTTTCCTACTCGATGCGTATCTCCCGAGCTGATGGTTCCGTTAGGTTGGCAGGCGTCATATTTGACGAGGGGCGGGAACGGCGGTGGCAGGCAGGAGGGCGGTGGCGTGATGCAGAGAAGAAAAAAAGCCTCCGTAAGAAGGGGTGAAGGAAGTGTACAAAGGTAAATCGATGAAGTCGAAGAATCCAGGGGCTAGTTGAAGCAGGAAGGCGGTGGTGTGATGCGGAGAAAAAAGTCCTGCGTAAGAAGGGGCGAAATCATGACCGAGTTCCGAGCGGTGAAGTACCCCATGTGGCTACAAATCAGACGCGTCTTTTCCAGTCGTTGCGTATCTCCGGATCTGATGTTTCCGCTAGGGCCGCGTACGGTGGTGGAAGGCAGGTTTCGAGATCGTCGTAGTCGGTGATGGAAGGGTACCAAGGTAAGTCGATGAAGTCGGAGATTCGAAGAGGATAGTTGACCCAGGAAGGCGGTGGCGGGTTGCAGAGTAGAATAAGAGCCTCCGTAAGAAGGGGCGAAATCATGATCGATTTCCGAGCGGTGACGTGCCCCAATTGGCTCCAGAGCTGACGCGTCTTTCCCGGTCGATGCGTATATCCCGAGCTGATGGTTCCGCTAGGTTGCCAGGCGCCATACGTGACAAGGGTCTTCAACGGCGGTGAAAGGCACGTTTCGAGTTCTTCGTGGTCGGTGACGGAAGGGTGCCAAGGTAAGTCGATGAAGCAGCTGAGTCCAGGAGGACAGCTGAAACGAGAAAGCGATGGCATGATGCAGAGTAGAATAAAAGCCTCCGTAAGAAGGGTCGAAATCATGACCGAGTTCCGAGCGGTGATGTGCCCCAAGTGACTCCAGAGCAGATCCGCCTTTTCAAGGTCGATGCGTATCCCCCGAGCTGATAGTTCCGCCAGGTTGGCAGGCGTCATACTTGACAAGGGGCGGGGACGGCGGTGGAAGGCAGGGTTCGAGTTCTTCGTGGTCGGTGATGGAAGGGTTCCAAGGTAAATCGATGATGTCAAAGAATCCAGGAGGATAGTTGAAGCAGGAAGGCGGTGGTGTGATGCAGAGAATAAACTCCTGCGTAAGAAGGGGCGAAATGATGACCGAGTTCCAAGCGGTGAAGTGCCCCATGTGGCTACAAATCAGACGCGTCTTTTCTACTCGGTGCGTATCTCCCGATCTGATGTTTCCGCTAGGTTGCCAGGCGTCATACTTGACGAGGGCCGGTAACGGTGGTGGAAGGCAGGTTTCGAGATCGTCGTAGTCGGTGACGGAAGGGTACCAAGGTAAGTCGATGAAATCGGAGATTCCAGGAGGATAGTTGACCCAGGAAGGCGGTGGCGGGTTGCAGAGTAGAATAAGAGCCTCCGTAAGAAGGGGCGAAATCATGATCGATTTCCGAGCGGTGACGTGCCCCAATTGGCTCCAGAGCTGACGCGTCTTTCCCGGTCGATGCTTATATCCCGAGCTGATGGTTCCGCTAGGTTGCCAGGCGCCATCTGTGACAAGGGTCTTCAACGGCGGTGAAAGGCAGGTTTCGAGTTCTTCGTGGTCGGTGACGGAAGGGTGCCAAGGTAAGTCGATGAAGTAGATGAATCCAGGAGGACAGTTGAAGCAGGAAGGCGGTGGCGTGATGCAGAGTAGGAAAAAAGGCTGCGTAAGAGGGGTCGAAATCAAAACCGAGTTCCGAGTGGTGATGTGCCCCAAGTGGCTCCAGAGCAGATGCGTCTTTTCCGGTCGATGCGTATCTCCCGAGCTGATACTTCCGCCAGGTTGCCAGGCGTCATACTTGACAAGGGACGGGGATGGCGGTGGAAGGCAGGGTTCGTGTTCTTCGTGGTCGGTGATGAAAAGGTTCCAAGGTAAATCGATGAAGTCAAAGAATCCAGGAGGATAGTTGAAGCAGGAAGGCGGTGGCGTGTTGCAGAGTAAAATAAAGCCTCCGTAAGAAGGGGCGAAATCATGACCGAGTTACTAGCGGTGATGTGCCCCATGTGGCTCCAGAGCAGATGCGTCTTTTCCGGTCGATGCGTATCTCCCGACCTGATGGTTCCGTTAGGTTGGCAGGCGTCATACTTGGCGAGGGGCGGGAACGGCGATGGAAGACAGGTTTCGAGTCCTTCGTGGTCGGTGACGGAAGGTTACCAAGGTAAATCGATGAAATCGAAGAATCCATGAGGATAAATGAAGCAGGAAGGCGGTGGCGGGATTCAGAGTAAAATAAAAGCCTCCGTAAGAAGGGGTGAAGGAAGTGTACTAAGGTAAATCGATGAAGTCGAAGAATCCAGGGGGTAGTTGAAGCAGGAAGGCGGTGGAGTAAGGCAGAGTAGAATAAAAGCCTGCGTATGAAGGGGCGAATTCAAGACCGAGTTCTGCGCCGTGAAGTGCCCCAAGTGGCTCCAGAGCAGACGCGTCTTTTCTACGCGGTGCGTATCTCCCGAGCTGATGGCTCCGCCAGGTTGCCAGGCGACATAATTGACAAGAGGCGGAAACGGCGGTGGAAGGCAGGTTTCGAGTTCTTCGTGGTCGGTGACGGAAGGGTACCAAGGTAAATCGATGAAGTAGCTGAATCCAGGAGAACAGCTGAAACGAGAAAGCGGTGGCATGATGCAGAGTAGAATAAAAGCCTCTGTAAGAAGGGTCAAAATCATGACCGAGTTCCGAGCGGTGATGTGCCCCAAGTGGCTCCAGATCAGATGCGTCTCTTCCAGTCGATGCGTATCTCCAGAGCTGATGATAGCTCCGCCAGGTTCCCAGGCGTCATACTTGACAAGGGGCGGGGACGGCGGTAGAAGGCAGTGTTCTAGTTCTTCGTGGTCGGTGATGGAAGGGTTCCATGGTAAATCGATGAAGTCAAAGAATCCCGGAGGATAGTTGAAACAGGAAGGCGGTGGCGTGATGCAGAGTAGAATAAAAGCCTGCGTAAGAAGGGGAGAATTCATGACCGAGTTTCGACCGGTGAATTGCCCCAAGTGGCTCCAGAGCCGAAGCGTCTTTCCTACTCGATGCGTATCTCCCGAGCTGATGGTTCCGTTAGGTTGGCAGGCGTCATATTTGACGAGGGGCGGGAACGGCGGTGGCAGGCAGGAGGGCGGTGGCGTGATGCAGAGAAGAAAAAAAGCCTCCGTAAGAAGGGGTGAAGGAAGTGTACAAAGGTAAATCGATGAAGTCGAAGAATCCAGGGGCTAGTTGAAGCAGGAAGGCGGTGGTGTGATGCAGAGAAAAAAGTCCTGCGTAAGAAGGGGCGAAATCATGACCGAGTTCCGAGCGGTGAAGTACCCCATGTGGCTACAAATCAGACGCGTCTTTTCCAGTCGTTGCGTATCTCCGGATCTGATGTTTCCGCTAGGGCCGCGTACGGTGGTGGAAGGCAGGTTTCGAGATCGTCGTAGTCGGTGATGGAAGGGTACCAAGGTAAGTCGATGAAGTCGGAGATTCGAAGAGGATAGTTGACCCAGGAAGGCGGTGGCGGGTTGCAGAGTAGAATAAGAGCCTCCGTAAGAAGGGGCGAAATCATGATCGATTTCCGAGCGGTGACGTGCCCCAATTGGCTCCAGAGCTGACGCGTCTTTCCCGGTCGATGCGTATATCCCGAGCTGATGGTTCCGCTAGGTTGCCAGGCGCCATACGTGACAAGGGTCTTCAACGGCGGTGAAAGGCACGTTTCGAGTTCTTCGTGGTCGGTGACGGAAGGGTGCCAAGGTAAGTCGATGAAGCAGCTGAGTCCAGGAGGACAGCTGAAACGAGAAAGCGGTGGCATGATGCAGAGTAGAATAAAAGCCTCCGTAAGAAGGGTCGAAATCATGACCGAGTTCCGAGCGGTGATGTGCCCCAAGTGACTCCAGAACAGATCCGCCTTTTCAAGGTCGATGCGTATCCCCCGAGCTGATAGTTCCGCCAGGTTGGCAGGCGTCATACTTGACAAGGGGCGGGGACGGCGGTGGAAGGCAGGGTTCGAGTTCTTCGTGGTCGGTGATGGAAGGGTTCCAAGGTAAATCGATGATGTCAAAGAATCCAGGAGGATAGTTGAAGCAGGAAGGCGGTGGTGTGATGCAGAGAATAAACTCCTGCGTAAGAAGGGGCGAAATGATGACCGAGTTCCAAGCGGTGAAGTGCCCCATGTGGCTACAAATCAGACGCGTCTTTTCTACTCGGTGCGTATCTCCCGATCTGATGTTTCCGCTTGGTTGCCAGGCGTCATACTTGACGAGGGCCGGGAACGGTGGTGGAAGGCAGGTTTCGAGATCGTCGTAGTCGGTGACGGAAGGGTACCAAGGAAAGTCGATGAAATCGGAGATTCCAGGAGGATAGTTGACCCAGGAAGGCGGTGGCGGGTTGCAGAGTAGAATAAGAGCCTCCGTAAGAAGGGGCGAAATCATGATCGATTTCCGAGCGGTGACGTGCCCCAATTGGCTCCAGAGCTGACGCGTCTTTCCCGGTCGATGCTTATATCCCGAGCTGATGGTTCCGCTAGGTTGCCAGGCGCCATACGTGACAAGGGTCTTCAACGGCGGTGAAAGGCAGGTTTCGAGTTCTTCGTGGTCGGTGACGGAAGGGTGCCAAGGTAAGTCGATGAAGTAGATGAATCCAGGAGGACAGTTGAAGCAGGAAGGCGGTGGCGTGATGCAGAGTAGGATAAAAGGCTGCGTAAGAGGGGTAGAAATCAAAACCGAGTTCCGAGTGGTGATGTGCCCCAAGTGGCTCCAGAGCAGATGCGTCTTTTCCGGTCGATGCGTATCTCCCGAGCTGATACTTCCGCCAGGTTGCCAGGCGTCATACTTGACAAGGGACGGGGATGGCGGTGGAAGGCAGGGTTCGAGTTCTTCATGGTCGGTGATGAAAAGGTTCCAAGGTAAATCGATGAAGTCAAAGAATCCAGGAGGATAGTTGAAGCAGGAAGGCGGTGGCGTGTTGCAGAGTAAAATAAAGCCTCCGTAAGAAGGGGCGAAATCATGACCGAGTTACTAGCGGTGATGTGCCCCATGTGGCTCCAGAGCAGATGCGTCTTTTCCGGTCGATGCGTATCTCCCGATCTGATGGTTCCGTTAGGTTGGCAGGCGTCATACTTGGCGAGGGGCGGGAACGGCGATGGAAGACAGGTTTCGAGTCCTTCGTGGTCGGTGACGGAAGGTTACCAAGGTAAATCGATGAAATCGAAGAATCCATGAGGATAAATGAAGCAGGAAGGCGGTGGCGTGATTCAGAGTAAAATAAAAGCCTCCGTAAGAAGGGGTGAAGGAAGTGTACTAAGGTAAATCGATGAAGTCGAAGAATCCAGGGGGTAGTTGAAGCAGGAAGGCGGTGGAGTAAGGCAGAGTAGAATAAAAGCCTGCGTATGAAGGGGCGAATTCAAGACCGAGTTCTGCGCCGTGAAGTGCCCCAAGTGGCTCCAGAGCAGACGCGTCTTTTCTACTCGGTGCGTATCTCCCGAGCTGATGGCTCCGCCAGGTTGCCAGGCGACATAATTGACAAGGGTCTTCAACGGCGGTGAAAGGCACGTTTCGAGTTCTTCGTGGTCGGTGACGGAAGGGTGCCAAGGTAAGTCGATGAAGCAGCTGAGTCCAGGAGGACAGCTGAAACGAGAAAGCGGTGGCATGATGCAGAGTAGAATAAAAGCCTCCGTAAGAAGGGTCGAAATCATGACCGAGTTCCGAGCGGTGATGTGCCCCAAGTGACTCCAGAACAGATCCGCCTTTTCAAGGTCGATGCGTATCCCCCGAGCTGATAGTTCCGCCAGGTTGGCAGGCGTCATACTTGACAAGGGGCGGGGACGGCGGTGGAAGGCAGGGTTCGAGTTCTTCGTGGTCGGTGATGGAAGGGTTCCAAGGTAAATCGATGATGTCAAAGAATCCAGGAGGATAGTTGAAGCAGGAAGGCGGTGGTGTGATGCAGAGAATAAACTCCTGCGTAAGAAGGGGCGAAATGATGACCGAGTTCCAAGCGGTGAAGTGCCCCATGTGGCTACAAATCAGACGCGTCTTTTCTACTCGGTGCGTATCTCCCGATCTGATGTTTCCGCTTGGTTGCCAGGCGTCATACTTGACGAGGGCCGGGAACGGTGGTGGAAGGCAGGTTTCGAGATCGTCGTAGTCGGTGACGGAAGGGTACCAAGGAAAGTCGATGAAATCGGAGATTCCAGGAGGATAGTTGACCCAGGAAGGCGGTGGCGGGTTGCAGAGTAGAATAAGAGCCTCCGTAAGAAGGGGCGAAATCATGATCGATTTCCGAGCGGTGACGTGCCCCAATTGGCTCCAGAGCTGACGCGTCTTTCCCGGTCGATGCTTATATCCCGAGCTGATGGTTCCGCTAGGTTGCCAGGCGCCATACGTGACAAGGGTCTTCAACGGCGGTGAAAGGCAGGTTTCGAGTTCTTCGTGGTCGGTGACGGAAGGGTGCCAAGGTAAGTCGATGAAGTAGATGAATCCAGGAGGACAGTTGAAGCAGGAAGGCGGTGGCGTGATGCAGAGTAGGATAAAAGGCTGCGTAAGAGGGGTAGAAATCAAAACCGAGTTCCGAGTGGTGATGTGCCCCAAGTGGCTCCAGAGCAGATGCGTCTTTTCCGGTCGATGCGTATCTCCCGAGCTGATACTTCCGCCAGGTTGCCAGGCGTCATACTTGACAAGGGACGGGGATGGCGGTGGAAGGCAGGGTTCGAGTTCTTCATGGTCGGTGATGAAAAGGTTCCAAGGTAAATCGATGAAGTCAAAGAATCCAGGAGGATAGTTGAAGCAGGAAGGCGGTGGCGTGTTGCAGAGTAAAATAAAGCCTCCGTAAGAAGGGGCGAAATCATGACCGAGTTACTAGCGGTGATGTGCCCCATGTGGCTCCAGAGCAGATGCGTCTTTTCCGGTCGATGCGTATCTCCCGATCTGATGGTTCCGTTAGGTTGGCAGGCGTCATACTTGGCGAGGGGCGGGAACGGCGATGGAAGACAGGTTTCGAGTCCTTCGTGGTCGGTGACGGAAGGTTACCAAGGTAAATCGATGAAATCGAAGAATCCATGAGGATAAATGAAGCAGGAAGGCGGTGGCGTGATTCAGAGTAAAATAAAAGCCTCCGTAAGAAGGGGTGAAGGAAGTGTACTAAGGTAAATCGATGAAGTCGAAGAATCCAGGGGGTAGTTGAAGCAGGAAGGCGGTGGAGTAAGGCAGAGTAGAATAAAAGCCTGCGTATGAAGGGGCGAATTCAAGACCGAGTTCTGCGCCGTGAAGTGCCCCAAGTGGCTCCAGAGCAGACGCGTCTTTTCTACTCGGTGCGTATCTCCCGAGCTGATGGCTCCGCCAGGTTGCCAGGCGACATAATTGACAAGAGGCGGAAACGGCGGTGGAAGGCAGGTTTCGAGTTCTTCGTGGTCGGTGACGGAAGGGTACCAAGGTAAATCGATGAAGTAGCTGAATCCAGGAGAACAGCTGAAACGAGAAAGCGGTGGCATGATGCAGAGTAGAATAAAAGCCTCTGTAAGAAGGGTCAAAATCATGACCGAGTTCCGAGCGGTGATGTGCCCCAAGTGGCTCCAGATCAGATGCGTCTCTTCCAGTCGATGCGTATCTCCAGAGCTGATGATAGCTCCGCCAGGTTCCCAGGCGTCATACTTGACAAGGGGCGGGGACGGCGGTAGAAGGCAGTGTTCTAGTTCTTCGTGGTCGGTGATGGAAGGGTTCCATGGTAAATCGATGAAGTCAAAGAATCCCGGAGGATAGTTGAAACAGGAAGGCGGTGGCGTGTTGCAGAGTAAAATAAAAACCTCCGTAAGAAGGGGCAACATCATGACCGAGTTTCGAGCGGTGAAGTGCCCCTAGTGGCTCGAGAGCAGATGCGTCTTTTTCAATCGCTGCGTATCTCCCGAGCTGATAGTTCCGCCAGATTTCCAGGCGTCATACTTGACAAGGGGCGTTAACGGCGGTAGAAGGCGCGTTTCAATTGCTTCGTCGTCGGTGACCGATAGGTACCAAGGTAAGTTTATGAAGTCAAAAAACCCTGGAGGACAATTGAAGCAGGAAGGCGGTGGCGTAACGCAGAGTAGAAAAAAAGCCTGCGTAAGAATAGGCGAATTCATGACCGAGTTCCGTGCCGTGAAGTGCCCCAAGTGGCTCCAGAGCAGACGCGTCTTTTCTACTCGGTGCGTATCTCCCGAGCTGATGGTTCCGCCAGGTTGCCAGGCGTCATAATTGACAAGAGGCGGGAACGGTGGTGGAAGGCAGGTTTCGAGTTCTTCGTGGTCGGTGACGGAAGGGTACCAAGGTAAATCGATGAAGTAGCTGAATCCAAAAGGACAGCTGAAACGAGAAAGCGGTGGCATGATGCAGAGTAGAATAAAAGCCTCCGTAAGAAAGATCGAAATCATGACCGAGTTCCGAGCGGTGATGTGCCCCAAGTGGCTCCAGAGCATATGCGTCTTTTTCGGTCGATGCGGATCTCCCGAGCTGATGGATCCGCTACGTTGCCAGGCGCCGTACTTGCCAAGGGGCGGCAACGGCGATGGAAGGCAGGTTTCGATTTCTTCGTGGTCGGTGACGGAACGGTGCCAAGCTAAGTCGATGAAGTAGATTAATTCAGGAGGATAGTTGAAGCAGAAAGGCGGTGGCGTGATGCAGAGTAGATTAAAGGCTGCGTAAGGAGGGCCGAAATCATGACCGAGTTCCGAGCGGTGATGTGCCCCAAGTGGCTCCAGAGCAGATGCGTCTTTTCCGGTCGATGCGTATCTCCCGAGCTGATGGTTCCGTTAGGTTGGCAGGCGTCATACTTGGCGAGGGGCGGGAACGGCGGTGGAAGGCAGGTTTCGAGTCCTTCGTGGTCGGTGTCGGAAGGTTACCAAGGTAAATTGATGAAATCGAAGAATCCAAGAGGATAACTGAAGCACGAAGGAGGTGGCGTAATGCAGAGTAGAATAAAAGCCTCCGTAAGAAGGGGTGAAGGAAGTGTACCAATGCAAATCGATGAAGTCGAAGAATCCAGGCGGTAGTTGAAACAGGAAGGCGGTGGCGTGAGGCAGATTAGAAAAGAATCCTGCGTAAGAAGGGGCGAAATCATGACCGAGTTCCGAGCGGTGAAGTGCCCGATGTGGCTACAGATCAGGCGCGTCTTTTCCGGTCGATGCGTATCTCCCGATCTGATGTTTCCGCTAGGTTGCCAGGCGTAATACTTGACGATGGCCGGGAACGGTGGTGGAAGGCAGGTTTCGAGATCGTCATGGTCGGTGACAGAAGGGCGCCAAGTTAAGTCGATGATGTCGAAGAATCTAGGAGGATAGTTGGCCCAGGAAGGTGGTGGCGCGTTGCAGAGAAGAATAAGAACCTCCGTAAGAAGGGGAGAAGTCATGATCGAGTTCCGAGCGGGGACGTGCCCCAAGTGGCTCCAGAGGAGACGCGTCTTTTCCGGTCGATGCGTATCTCACGAGCTGATGGTGCCGCTAGGTTGCCAGGCGGCATACTTGACAAGGGTCTTCAACGGCGGTGGAAGGCAGGTTTCGAGTTCTTCGTGGTCGGTGACGGAAGTGTGCCAAGGTAAGTCGATAAAGTATATGAATCCAGGAGGACAGTTGAAGCAGGAAGGCGATGGCGTGATGCAGACTAGGATAAAAGGCTGCGTAAGAAGGGTCGAAATCATGGCCAAGTTCCGAGCGGTGATGTGAACCAAGTGGCTCCAGAGCAGATGCGTCTTTTCCGATCGATGCGTATCTCCAGAGCTGATGGTTCCGCTACGTTGCCAGGCGCCATACTTGACAAGGGGGGGCAACGGCGGAGGAAGGCAGGTTACTAGTTCTTCGTGGTCGGCGACGGAAGGGTACCAAGGTAAATCGATGAACTCGAAGAATCCAGGAGGACAGTTGAAGCAGGAAGGTGGTGGCGTGATGCAGAGTAGAATAAAAGCCTCCGTAAGAAGGTGCGAAATCATGACCGAGTTCTGCGCCGTGAAGTGCCCCAAGTGGCTCCAGAGCAGACGCGTCTTTTCTATTCGGTACGTATCTCCCGAGCTGATGGTTCCGCCAGGTTGCCAGACGTCATAATTGACAAGAGGCGGAAACGGCGGTGGAAGGCAGGATTAGAGTTCTTCGTGGTCGGTGACGGAAGGGTACCAAGGTAAATCGATGAAGAAGCTGAATCCAGGAGAACAGCTGTAATGAGAAAGCGGTGGCATGATGCAGAGTAGAATAAAAGCCTCTGTAAGAGGGGTCGAAATCATGACCGAGTTCCGAGCGGTGATGTGCCCGAAGCGGCTCCAGATCAGATGCGTCTCTTCTAGTCGATGCGTATCTCCCGAACTGAAAGTTCCGCCAGGTTGCCAGGCGTCATACTTGACAAGGGGCGGGGACGGCGGTAGAAGGCAGTGTTCTAGTTCTTCGTGGTCGGTGATGGAAGGGTTCCATGGTAAATCGATGAAGTCAAAGAATCCCGGAGGATAGTTGAAACAGGAAGGAGGTGGCGAATTGCAGAGTAAAATAAGAGCCTCCGTAAGAAGGGGCAAAATCATGACCGAGTTTCGAGCGGTGAAGTGCCCCTAGTGGCTCCAGAGCAGATGCGTCTTTTTCAATCGCTGTGTATCTCCCGAGCTGATAGTTCCGCCAGGTTTCCAGGCGTCATACTTGACAAGGGGCGTTAACGGCGGTGGAAGGCGCGTTTCAATTTCTTCGTCGTCGGTGACCGAAAGGTACCAAGGTAAGTTTATGAAGTCAAAAAACCCTGGAGGACAGTTGAAACAGGAAGGCGGTGGCGTAACGCAGAGTAGAATAAAAGCCTGCGTAAGAATGGGCGAATTCATGACCGAGTTCCGTGCCGTGAAGTGCCCCAAGTGGCTCCAGAGCAGACGCGTCTTTTCTACTGGGTGCGTATCTCCCGAGCTGATGGTTCCGCCAGGTTGCCAGGCGTCATAATTGACAAGAGGCGGGAACGGTGGTGGAAGGCAGGTTTCGAGTTCTTCGTGGTCGGTGACGGAAGGGTACCAAGGTAAATCGATGAAGTAGCTGAATCCAGGAGGAGAGCTGAAACGAGAAAGCGGTGGCATGATGCAGTGTAGAATAAAAGAATCAGTAAGAAGGATCTAAATCATGACCGAGTTCCGAGCGGTGATGTGCCCCAAGTGGCTCCAGATCAGATGCGTCTTTTCCAGTCGATGCGTATCTCCCGAGCTGATGGTTTCGCTAGGTTGCCAGGCGCCACACTTGACAAGGGGCGGGAACAGCGGTGGAAGGCGGGTTTCGAGTTCTTCGTTTTAGGAGACGGAACGGTACCAAGGTAAGTCGATGAAGTCGATGAATCCAGGAGGACAGTTGAAACAGGAAGGCGGTGGCGTGATGCAGAGTAGAATAAAAGCCTCCGTAAGAATGGGCGAATTCATGACCGAGATCCGAGCGGTGAATTGCCCCAAGTGGCTCCAGAGCAGACGCGTCTTTTCTACTCGATGCGTATCTCCCGAGCTGATGGTTCCGCCTGGTTGTCAGGCGCCATAATTGACAAGGGGCGGGAACGGTGGTTGAAGGCAGGTTTCGAGTTCTTCGTGGTCGGTGACGGAAGGGTGCCAAGCTAAGTCGATGAAGTAGATTAATTCAGGAGGATAGTTGAAGCAGAAAGGCGATGGCGTGATGCAGAGTAGATTAAAGGCTGCGTAAGGAGGGTCGAAATTATGACCGAGTTCCGAGCGGTGATGTGCCCCAAGTGGCTCCAGAGCAGATGCGTCTTTTCCGGTCGATGCGTATCTCCCGAGCTGATGGTTCCGTTAGGTTGGCAGGCGTCATACTTGACGAGGGGCGGGAACGGCTGTGGAAGGCAGGTTACGAGTCCTTCGTGGTCGGTGACGGAAGGGTACCAAGGTAAGTCTATGAAGTCGATGAATCCAGGAGGACAGTTGAAACAGGAAGGCGGTGGCGTGATGCAGAGTAGAATAAAAGCCTGAGTAAGAAGGGGCGAATTCATGACCGAGTTACGAGCGGTGAAGTGCCCCAAGTGGCTCCAGAGCAGATGCGTCGTTCCTACTCGATGCGTATCTCCCGAGCTGATGGTTTCGCTAGGTTGCCAGGTGCCATACTTGACAAGGGGCGAGAACGGCGGTGGAAGGCAGGTTTCGCGTTCTTCGTGGTCGGTGACTGAACGGTACCAAGGTAAGTCGATGAAGTCGATGAATCCAGTAGGACAGTTGAAACAGAAAGGCGGTGGCGTGATGCAGAGTAGAATAAAAGCCTGCGTAAGAAGGGGCGAATTCACAACCGAGTTCCGAGCGGTGAAGTGCCCCAAGTGGCTCCAGAGCAGATGCGTCTTTCCTACTCAATGCGTATCTCCCGATCTGATGTTTCTGCTAGGGCCGCGTACGGTGGTGGAAGGCAGGTTTCGAGATCGTCGTAGTCGGCGATGGAAGGGTACCAAGGTAAGTCGATGAAGTCGGAGATTCGAAGAGGTTAGTTGACCCAGGAAGGCGGTGGCGGGTTGCAGAGTAGAATAAGAGCCTCCGTAAGAAGGGGCGAAATCATGATCGATTTCCGAGCGGTGACGTGCCCCAATTGGCTCCAGAGCTGACGCGTCTTTCCCGGTCGATGCGTATATCCCGAGCTGATGGTTCCGCTAGGTTGCCAGGCGCCATACGTGACAAGGGTCTTCAACGGCGGTGAAAGCCACGTTTCGAGTTCTTCGTGGTCGGTGACGGAAGGGTGCCAAGGTAAATCGATGAAGAAGCTGAATCCAGGAGAACAGCTGTAACGAGAAAGCGGTGGCATGATGCAGAGTATAATAAAAGCCTCTGTAAGAAGGGTCGAAATCATGACCGAGTTCCGAGCGGTGATGTGCCCCAAGTGGCTCCAGATCAGATGCGTCTCTTCCAGTCGATGCGTATCTCCCGAACTGAAAGTTCCGCCAGGTTGCCAGGCGTCATACTTGACAAGGGGCGGGGACGGCGGTAGAAGGCAGTGTTCTAGTTCTTCGTGGTCGGTGATGGAAGGGTTCCATGGTAAATCGATGAAGTCAAAGAATCCCGGAGGATAGTTGAAACAGGAAGGCGGTGGCGAATTGCAGACTAAAATAAAAGATTCCGTAAGAAGGGGCAAAATCATGACCGAGTTTCGAGCGGTGAAGTGCCCCTAGTGGCTCCAGAGCAGATGCGTCTTTTTCAATCGCTGTGTATCTCCCGAGCTGATAGTTCCGCCAGGTTTCCAGGCGTCATACTTGACAAGGGGCGTTAACGGCGGTAGAAGGCGCGTTTCAATTTCTTCGTTGTCGGTGACCGGAAGGTACCAAGGTAAGTTTATGAAGTCAAAAAACCCTGGAGGACAGTTGAAACAGGAAGGCGGTGGCGTAACGCAGAGTAGAATAAAAGCCTGCGTAAGAATGGGCGAATTCATGACCGAGTTCCGTGCCGTGAAGTGCCCCAAGTGGCTCCAGAACAGACGCGTCTTTTCTACTGGGTGCGTATCTCCCGAGCTGATGGTTCCGCCAGGTTGCCAGACGTCATAATTGACAAGAGGCGGAAACGGCGGTGGAAGGCAGGATTAGAGTTCTTCGTGGTCAGTGACGGAAGGGTACCAAGGTAAATCGATGAAGAAGCTGAATCAAGGAGAACAGCTGTAACGAGAAAGCGGTGGCATGATGCAGAGTAGAATAAAAGCCTCTGTAAGAAGGGTCGAAATCTTGACCGAGTTCTGAGCGGTGATGTGCCCCAAGTGGCTCCAGATCAGATGCGTCTCTTCCAGTCGATGCGTATCTCCCGAACTGAAAGTTCCGCCAGGTTGCCAGGCGTCATACTTGACAAGGGGCGGGGACGGCGGTAGAAGGCAGTGTTCTAGTTCTTCGTGGTCGGTGATGGAAGGGTTCCATGGTAAATCGATGAAGTCAAAGAATCCCGGAGGATAGTTGAAACAGGAAGGCGGTGGCGAATTGCAGAGTAAAATAAAAGCCTCCGCAAGAAGGGGCAAAATCATGACCGAGTTCCGAGCGGTGAATTGCCCCAAATGGCTCCAGAGCAGACGCGTCTTTCCCGGTCGATGCGTATCTCCCGAGCTGATGGTTCCGCTAAGTTGCCAGGCGCCATACTTGACAAGGGGCGGGAACAGCGGTTGAAGGCGGGTTTCGAGTTCTTCGTGGTCGGAGACGGAATGGTACCAAGGTAAGTCGATGAAGTCGATGAATCCAGGAGGACAGTTGAAACACGAAGGCGGTGGCGTGATGCAGAGTAGAATAAAAGCCTGCGTAAGAATGGGCGAATTCATGACCGAGTTCCGTGCCGTGAAGTGCCCCAAGTGGCTCCAGAGCAGACGCGTCTTTTCTACTGGGTGCGTATCTCCCGAGCTGATGGTTCCGCCAGGTTGCCAGGCGTCATAATTGACAAGAGGCGGGAACGGTGGTGGAAGGCAGGTTTCGAGTTCTTCGTGGTCGGTGACGGAAGGGTACCAAGGTAAATCGATGAAGTAGCTGAATCCAGGAGGACAGCTGAAACGAGAAGTGTAGAATAAAAGAATCAGTAAGAAGGATCGAAATCATGACCGAGTTCCGAGCGGTGATGTGCCCCAAGTGGCTCCAGATCAGATGCGCCTTTTCCAGTCGATGCGTATCTCCCGAGCTGATAGTTTCGCTAGGTTGCCAGGCGCCATACTTGACAAGGGGCGGGAACAGCGGTGGAAGGCGGGTGTCGAGTTCTTCGTTTAGGAGACGGAACGGTACCAAGGTAAGTCGATGAAGTCGATGAATCCAGGAGGACAGTTGAAACAGGAAGGCGGTGGCGTGATGCAGAGTAGAATAAAAGCCTCCGTAAGAATGGGCGAATTCACGACCGAGTTCCGAGCGGTGAATTGCCCCAAATGGCTCCAGAGCAGACGCGTCTTTCCCGGTCGATGCGTATCTCCCGAGCTGATGGTTCCGCTAAGTTGCCAGGCGCCATACTTGACAATGGGCGGGAAAGGCGATGAAAGGCAGGCTTCGAGTTCTTCGTGGTCGGTGACGAAAGGGTACCAGGGTAAATCGATGAAGTCAAAGAATCCAGGAGGATATTTGAACCGGGAAGGAGGTGGCGTCATGCAGAGCATAAAAACAACCTCCGTTAGAAGGGGCGAAATCATGACCGAGTTCCGAGCGGTGAGTTGCCCCAAGTGGCTCTAGAGCAGATCTGCCTTTTCCGGTCGATGCGTATCTCCCGAGCTGATAGTTCCGCCTGGTTGTCAGGCGCCATAATTGACAAGGGGCGGGAACGATGGTTGAAGGCAGGTTTCGAGTTCTTCGTGGTCGGTGACAGAAGGGTGCCAAGCTAAGTCGATGAAGTAGATTAATTCAGTAGGATAGTTGAAGCAGAAAGGCGGTGGCGTGATGCAGAGTAGATTAAAGGCTGCCCAAGGAGGGTCGAAATCATGACCGAGTTCCGAGCGGTGATGTGCCCCAAGTGGCTCCAGAGCAGATGCATCTTTTCCGGTCGATGCGTATCTCCCGAGCTGATGGTTCCGTTAGGTTGGCAGGCGTCATACTTGACAAGGGGCGTTAACGGCGGTAGAAGGCGCGTTTCAATTTCTTCGTTGTCGGTGACCGAAAGGTACCAAGGTAAGTTTATGAAGTCAAAAAACCCTGGAGGACAATTGAAGCAGGAAGGCGGTGGCGTGACGCAGAGTAGAATAAAAGCCTGCGTAAGAATGGGCGAATTCATGACCGAGTTCCGTGCCGTGAAGTGCCCAAGTGGCTCCAGAGCAGACGCGTCTTTTCTACTCGGTGCGTATCTCCCGAGCTGATGGTTCCCCCAGGTTGCCAGGCGTCATAATTGACAAGAGGCGGGAACGGCGGTGGAAGGCAGGTTTCGAGTTCTTCGTGGTCGGTGACGGAAGGGTACCAAGGTAAATCGATGAAGTAGCTGAATCCAGGAGGACAGCTGAAACGAGAGAGCGGTGGCATGATGCAAAGTAGAATAAAAGCCTCCGTAAGAAGGGTCGAAATCATGACCGAGTTACGAGCGGTGATGTGCCCCAAGTGGCTCCAGATCAGATGCGTCTTTTCCAGTCGATGAGTATCTCCGGAGCTGATAGTTCCGCCAGGTTGCCAGGCGTCATACTTGACAAGGGGCGGGGACGGCGGTAGAAGGCAGGGTTCGAGTTCTTCGTGGTCGGTGATGGAAGGGTTCCAAGGTAAATCGATGAAGCAAAGAATCCAGGAGGATAGATGAAGAAGGAAGGCGGTGGCGTGTTGCAGAGTAAAATAAAAGCCTCCGTAAGAAGGGTCGAAATCATGACCGAGTTCCTAGCGGTGAAGTGCCCCTAGTGGCTCCAGAACAGATGCGTCTTTTCCACTCGATGCGTATCTCCCGAGCTGATGGTTTCGCTAGGTTGCCAGGCGCCATACTTGACAAGGGGCGGGAACAGCGGTGGAAGGCGGGTTTCGAGTTCTTCGTTGTCGGAGACGGACTGGTACCAAGGTAAGTCGATGAAGTCGATGAATCAGGGAGGACAGTTGAAACAGGAAGGCGGTGGCGTGATGCAGAGTAGAATAAAAGCCTGCGTAAGAAGGGGCGAATTCATGACCGAGTTCCGAGCGGTGAAGTGCCCCAAGTGGCTCCAGAGCAGATGCGTCTTTCCTACCCGATGCGTATCTCCCGAGCTGATGGTTTCGCTAGGTTGCCAGGCGCCATACTTGACAAGGGGCGGGAACGACGGTGGAATTCAAGTTTCGAGTTCTTCGTGGTCGGTGACAGAAGGGTACCAAGGTAAGTCGATGAAGTCGATGAATCCAGGAGGACAGTTGAAACAGGAAGGCGGTGGCTTGATGCAGAGTAGATTCAAAGCCTCCGTAAGAAGGGGCGAATTCATGACCGAGTGCTGAGCGGTGAATTGCCCCAAGTGGCTCCAGAGCAGACGCGTCTTTCCCGGTCGATGCGTATCTCTCGAGCTGATGGTTCCGCTACGTTTCCAGGCGCCATACTTGACAAGGGGCGGCAACGGCGGTGGAACGCAGGTTTCGAGTTCTTTGTGATCGGCGACGGAAGGGTACCAAGGTAAGTCGATGAAGTTGAAGAATCCAGGAGAACAGTTGAAACAGGAAGGAGATGGCGTGATGCAGAGTAGATAAAAGCCTGCGTAAGAATTGGCGAATTCATGGCCGAGTTCCGAGCGGTGAAGTGCCCCAAGTGGCTCCAGAGCAGATGCGTCTTTTTTATTCTATGCGTATCTCCCGAGCTGATGGTTGCGCTACGTTTCCAGGCGCCATACTTGACAAGGGGCGGGAACGGCGATGCAAGGCATGTTTCGAGTTTTTCGCGGTCGGTGACGGAAGGGTACCAAGGTAAATCGATGAAGTAGCTGAATCCAGGAGGACAGCTGAAACGATAAGGCAGTGGCATGATGCACAGTAGAATAAAAGCCTCCGTAAGAAAGGTCGAAATCAGGACCGAGTTCCGAGCGGTGATGTGCCCCAAGTGGCTCTAGATCAGATGTGTCTTTCCTACTCTATGCGTATCTCCCGAGCTGATGGTTTCGCTATTTTGCCAGGCGCCATACTTGACAAGGGGCGACAACGGCGATGGAAGGCAGGTTTCGAGTTCTGCGTGGTCGGTGACAGAAATGTACCAAGGTAAGGCGATGAAGTCGATGAATCCAGGAGGACAGTTGAAACAGGAAGGCGGTGGCGTGTTGCAGAGTAGAATAAAAGCCTCCGTAAGAAGGGTCGAAATCATGACCGAGTTCCTAGCGGTGAAGTGCCCCTAGTGGCTCCAGAGCAGATGCGTCTTTTCCAGTCGATGCGTATCTCCCGAGCTGATAGTTCCGCCAGGTTGCCAGGTGTCATACTTGACAAGGGGCGTTAACGGCGGTGGAAGGCGGGTTTCAAGTTCTTCGTGGTCGGTGACGGAAGGGTACCAAGGTAAATCGATGAAGTCGACGAATCCAGGAGGATAGTTGAAACAGGAAGGCGGTGGCGTGATGCAGAGTAGAATCAAAGCCTCTGTAAGAAGGGGCGAAATCATGACCGAGTTCCGAGCGGTGAATTGCTTCAACTGGCTCCAGAGCAGACGCGTTTTTCACGGTCGATGCGTATCTCCCGAGCTGATGGTGCCGTTAGGTTGGCAGGCGTCATACTTGACGAGGGGCGGGAACGGCTGTGGAAGGCAGGTTACGAGTCCTTCGTGGTCGGTGACGGAAGGGTACCAAGGTAAGTCGATGAAGTCGATGAATCCAGGAGGACAGTTTAAACAGGAAGGCGGTGGCGTGATGCAGAGTAGAATAGAAGCCTGCGTAAGAAGGGGCGAATTCATGACCGAGTTCTTAGCGGTGAAGTGCCCTAAATGGCTCTAGAGCAGCTGCGTCTTTCCTACTCGATGCGTATCTCCCGAGCTTATGGTTTCGCTAGGTTGCAAGGCGCCATACTTGACAATGGGCGAGAACTGCGGTGGAAGGCAGGTTTCGAGTTCTTCGGGGTCGGTGACGGAACGGTACCAAGGTAAGTCGATGAAGTCGATGAATCCAGGAGGACAGTTGAAACAGGAAGGCGGTGGCGTGATGCAGAGTAGATTAAAAGCCTGCGTAAGAAGGGGCAAATTCATGACCGAGTTCCGAGCGGTGAAGTGGACCAAGTGGCTCCAGAGCTGACGCGTCTTTCCCGGTCGATGCGTATATCCCGAGCTGATGGTTCCGCTAGGTTGCCAGGCGCCATACGTGACAAGGGTCTTCAACGGCGGTGAAAGGCAGGTTTCGAGTTCTTCGTGGTCGGTGATGGAAGGGTTTCAAGGTAAATCGATGAAGTCAAAGAATCCAGGAGGATAGTTGAAGCAGGAAGGCGGTGGCGTGTTGCAGAGTAAAATAAAGCCTCCGTAAGAAGGGGCGAAATCATGACCGAATTCCGAGCGGTGATGTGCCCCAAGTGGCTCCAGAGCAGATGCGCCTTTTCCGGTCGATGCGTATCTCCCGACCTGATGGTTCCGTTAGGTTGGCAGGCGTCATACTTGGCGAGGGGCGGGAACGGTGGTGGAAGGCAGGTTTCGAGTCCTTCGTGGTCGGTGACGGAAGGTTGCCAAGGTAAATCGATGAAATCGAAGAATCCATGAGGATAAATGAAGCAGGAAGGCGGTGGCGTGATTCAGAGTAGAATAAAAGCCTCCGTAAGAAGGGGTGAAGGAAGTGTACCAAGGTAAATCGATGAAGTCGAAGAATCCGGGGGGTAGTTGAAGCAGGAAGGCGGTGGAGTGAGGCAAATTAGAATAAAATCCTGCGTAAGAAGGGGCGAAGCCATGAACGAGTTCTGAGCGGTGACGTGCCCCAAGTGGCTCCAGAGCAGACGCGTCTTTTCCGGTCGATGCGTATCTCCCGAGCTGATGGTATCGCTAGGTTGCCAGGCGCCATACTTGACAAGGGGTTTCAACGGCGGTGGAAGGCAGGTTTCGAGTTCTTCGTGGTCGGTGACGGAAGGGTGCCAAGGTACGTCGATGAATTATATGAATCCAGGAGGACAGTTGAAGCAGGAAGGTGGTGGCGAGATGCAGAGTAGAATAAAAGCCTCCGTCAGAAGGTGCGAAATCATGACCGAGTTCCACGCCGTGAAGTGCCCCAAGTGGCTCCAGAGCAGACGCGTCTTTTCTACTCGGTGCGTATCTCCCGAGCTGATGGTTCCGCCAGGTTGCCAGGCGCCATAATTGACAAGAGGCGGGAACGGCGGTGGTAGGCAGGTTTCGAGTTCTTCGTGGTCGGTGACGGAAGGGTACCAAGGTAAATCGATGAAGTAGCTGAATCCAGGAGAACAGCTGAAACGAGAAAGCGGTGGCATGATGCAGGGTAGAATAAAAGCCTCCATAAGAAGGGTCGAAATCATGACCGAGTTCCGAGCGGTGATGTGCCCCAAGTGGCTCCAGATCAGATGCGTCTCTTCCAGTCGATGCCTATCTCCTGAGCTGAGAGTTCCGCCAGGTTGGCAGGCGTCATACTTGACAAGGGGCGGGGACGGCGGTAGAAGGCAGGGTTCGAGTTCTTCATGGTCGGTGATGGAAGGGTTCCAAGGTAAATCGATGAAGCAAAGAATCCAGGAGGATAGTTGAAGAAGGAAGGCGGTGGCGTGTTGCAGAGTAAAATAAAAGCCTCCGTAAGAAGGGTCGAAATCATGACCGAGTAACTAGCGGTGAAGTGCCCCTAGTGGCTCCAGAGCAGATGCGCCTTTTCCAGTCGATGCGTATCTCCCGAGCTGATAGTTCCGCCAGGTTGCCAGGCGTCATACTTGACAAGGGGCGTTAACGGTGGTGGAAGGCGGGTTTCAAGTTCTTCGTGGTCGGTGACGGAAGGGTACCAAGGTAAGACGATGAAGTCAAAGAATCCAGGAGGACAATAGAAGCAGGAATGCGGTGGCGTGAGGCAGAGTAGAATAAAAGCCTCCGTAAGAAGGGGCGAAATCATGACCGAGTTCCGAGCGGTGAAGTGCCCCAAGTGGCTCCAAAGCAGGAGCGTCTTTCCTACTCGATGCGTATCTCCCGAGCTGATGGTTTCGCTAGGTTGCCAGGCACCATACTTGACAAGGGGCGGGAACAGCGGTGGAAGGCGGGTTTCGAGTTCTTCGTTGTCGGAGACGGACTGGTACCAAGGTAAGTCGATGAAGTCGATGAATCCAGGAGGACAGTTGAAACAGGAAGGCGGTGGCGTGATGCAGAGTAGAATAAAAGCCTGCGTAAGAAGGGGCGAATTCATGACCGAGTTCCGAGCGGTGAAGTGCCCCAAGTGGCTCCAGAGCAGATGCGTCTTTCCTACTCGATGCGTATCTCCCGAGCTGATGGTTTCGCTAGGTTGCCAGGCGCCATACTTGACAAGGGGCGGGAACGACGGTGGAATTCAAGTTTCGAGTTCTTCGTTGTCGGTGACGGAAGGGTACCAAGGTAAGTCGATGAAGTCGATGAATCCAGGAGGACAGTTGAAACAGGAAGGCGGTGGCTTGATGCAGAGTAGAATCAAAGCCTCCGTAAGAAGGGGCGAATTAATGACCGAGTGCCGAGCGGTGAATTGCCCCAAGTGGCTCCAGAGCAGACGCGTCTTTCCCGGTCGATGCGTATCTCTCGAGCTGATGGTTCCGCTACGTTTCCAGGCGCCATACTTGACAAGGGGCGGCAACGGCGGTGGAAGGCAGGTTTCGAGTTCTTCGTGGTCGGCGACGGAAGGGTACCAAGGTAAGTCGATGAAGTCGAAGAATCCAGGAGGACAGTTGAAACAGGAAGGAGATGGCGTGATGCAGAGTAGATAAAAGCCTGCGTAAGAATTGGCGAATTCATGGCCGAGTTCCGAGCAGTGAAGTGCCCCAAGTGGCTCCAGAGCAGACGCGTCTTTTCCATTCGATGCGTATCTCCCGAGCTGATGGTTGCGCTACGTTTCCAGGCGCCATACTTGACAAGGGGCGGGAACGGCGATGCAAGGCAGGTTTCGAGTTTTTCGCGGTCGGTGACGGAAGGGTACCAAGGTAAATCGATGAAGTATCTGAATCCAGGAGGACAGCTGAAACGATAAGGCAGTGGCATGATGCACAGTAGAATAAAAGCCACCGTAAGAAGGGTCGAAATCAGGACCGAGTTCTGAGCTGTGATGTGCCCCAAGTGGCTATAGATCAGATGCGTCTTTCCTACTCTATGCGTATGTCCCGAGCTGATGGTTTCGCTATTTTGCCAGGCGCCATACTTGACAAGGGGCGACAACGGCGATGGAAGGCAGGTTTCGAGTTCTGCGTGGTCGGTGACGGAAATGTACCAAGGTAAGGCGATGAAGTCGATGAATCCAGGAGGACAGTTGAAACAGGAAGGCGGTGGAGTGTTGCAGAGTAGAATAAAAGCCTGCGTAAGAAGGGGCGAATTCATGACCGAGTACCGAGCGGTGAATTGCCCCAAGTGGCTCCAGAGCAGACGCGTCTCTTCCAGTCGATGCTTATCTCCTGAGCTGATAGTTCCGCCAGGTTGCCAGGCGTCATACTTGACAAGGGGCGGGGACGGCGGTAGAAGGCAGCTTTCGAGTTCTTCGTGGTCGGTGACGGAAGGGTACCAAGGTAAGTCGATGAAGTCGATGAATCCAAAAGGACAGTTGAAACAGGAAGGCGGTGGCGTGTTGCAGAGTAAAATAAAAGCCTCCGTAAGAAGGGGCGAAATCATGACCGAGGTCCGAGCGGTGAAGTGCCCCTAGTGGCTCCAGAGCAGATGCGTCTTATCCAATCGATGCGTATCTCCCGAGCTGATAGTTCCGCCAGGTTGCCAGGCGTCATACTTGACAAGGGGCGTTTACGGCGGTGGAAGGCGCGTTTCAATTTCTTCGTCGTCGGTGACGGAAGGGTACCAAGGAAAGTCGATGAAGTCAAAAAACCCTGGAGGACAATTGAAGCAGGAAGGCGTTGGCGTGGCGCAGAGTAGATTAAAAGCCTTGGTAAGAATGGGCGAATTCATGACCGAGTTCCGTGCCGTGAAGTGCCCCAAGTGGCTCCAGAGCAGACGCGTCTTTTCTACTCGGTGCGTATCTCCCGAGCTGATGGTTCCGCCAGGTTGCCAGGCGTCATAATTGACAAGAGGCGGGAACGGCGGTGGAAGGCAGGTTTCGAGTTCTTCGTGGTCGGTGACGGAAGGATACCAAGGTAAATCGATGAAGTAGCTGAAGGAGGGCAGCGGAAACGAGAAAGCGGGGGCATGATGCAGAGTAGAATAAAAGCCTCCGTAAGAAGGGTCGAAATCATGACCGAGTTACGAGCGGTGATGTGCCCCAAGTGGCTCCAGATCAGATGCGTCTTTTCCAGTCGATGAGTATCTCCGGAGCTGATAGTTCCGCCAGGTTGCCAGGCGTCATACTTGACAAGGGGCGTTAACGGCGGTGGAAGGCGGGTTTCAAGTTCTTCGTGGTCGGTGACAGAAGGCTACCAAGGTAAGTTCATGAAGTCCAAGAATCCAGGAGGACAATAGAAGCAGGAATGCGGTGGCGTGACGCAGAGTAGAATAAAAGCCTCCGTAAGAAGGGGCGAAATCATGACCGAGTTCCGAGCGGTGAAGTGCCCCAAGTGGCTCCAAAGCAGGAGCGTCTTTCCTACTCGATGCGTATCTCCCGAGCTGATGGTGTCGCTAGGTTGCCAGGCGCCATACTTGACAAGGGGCGGGAACAGCTGTGGAAGGCGGGTTTCGAGTTCTTCGTTGTCGGAGACGGATTGGTACCAAGGTAAGTCGATGAAGTCGATGAATCCAGGAGGACAGTTGAAACAGGAAGGCGGTGGCGTGATGCAGATTAGAATAAAAGCCTGCGTAAGAATGGGCGAATTCATGACCGAGTTCCGAGCGGTGAATTGCCCCAAGTGGCTCCAGAGCAGACGCGTCTCTTCCAGTCGATGCTTATCTCCTGAGCTGATAGTTCCGCCAGGTTGCCAGGCGTCATACTTGACAAGGGGCGGCAACGGCGGTGGAAGGCAGGTTTCGAGTTCGTAGTTGGTGAAGGAAGTGTACCAAGGTCAATCGATGAAGTCGAAGAATCCATTGGGTAGTTGAAGCAGGAAGGCGGTGGAGTGAGGCAGATTAGAATCAAAGCCTCTGTAAGAAGGGGCGAAATCATGACCGAGTTCCGAGCGGTGAATTGCCCCAAGTGGCTCCAGAGCAGACGCGTCTTTCACGGTCGATGCGTATCTCCCGAGCTGATGGTTTCGCTAGGTTGCCAGGCGCCATACTTGACAAGGGGCGGGAACGACGGTGGAATTCAAGTTTCGAGTTCTTCGTTGTCGGTGACGGAAGGGTACCAAGGTAAGTCGATGAAGTCGATGAATCCAGGAGGACAGTTGAAACAGGAAGGCGGTGGCTTGATGCAGAGTAGAATCAAAGCCTCCGTAAGAAGGGGCGAATTAATGACCGACTGCCGAGCGGTGAATTGCCCCAAGTGGCTCCAGAGCAGACGCGTCTTTTCCGGTCGATGCGTATCTCACGAGCTGATGGTGCCGCTAGGTTGCCAGGCGGCATACTTGACAAGGGTCTTCAACGGCGGTGGAAGGCAGGTTTCGAGTTCTTCGTGGTCGGCGACGGAAGGGTACCAAGGTAAGTCGATGAAGTCGAAGAATCCAGGAGGACAGTTGAAACAGGAAGGAGATGGCGTGATGCAGGGTAGATAAAAGCCTGCGTAAGAATTGGCGAATTCATGGCCGAGGTCCGAGCGGTGAAGTGCCCCAAGTGGCTCCAGAGCAGACGCGTCTTTTCCATTCGATGCGTATCTCCCGAGCTGATGGTTGCGCTACGTTTCCAGGCGCCATACTTGACAAGGGGCGGGAACGGCGATGCAAGGCAGGTTTCGAGTTTTTCGCGGTCGGTGACTAAAGGGTACCAAGGTAAATCGATGAAGTATCTGAATCCAGGAGGACAGCTGAAACGATAAGGCAGTGGCATGATGCACAGTAGAATAAAAGCCACCGTAAGAAGGGTCGAAATCAGGACCGAGTTCCGAGCTGTGATGTGCCCCAAGTGGCTATAGATCAGATGCGTCTTTTCCACTCTATGCGTATGTCCCGAGCTGATGGTTTCGCTATTTTGCCAGGCGCCATACTTGACAAGGGGCGACAACGGCGATGGAAGGCAGGTTTCGAGTTCTGCGTGGTCGGTGACGGAAATGTACCAATGTAAGGCGATGAAGTCGATGAATCCAGGAGGACAGTTGAAACAGGAAGGCGGTGGAGTGTTGCAGAGTAGAATAAAAGCCTGCGTAAGAAGGGGCAAATTCATGACCGAGTACCGAGCGGTGAATTGCCCCAAGTGGCTCCAGAGCAGACGCGTCTCTTCCAGTCGATGCTTATCTCCTGAGCTGATATTTCCGCCAGGTTGCCAGGCGTCATACTTGACAAGGGGCGGGGACGGCGGTAGAAGGCAGCTTTCGAGTTCTTCGTGGTCGGTGACGGAAGGGTACCAAGGTAAGTCGATGAAGTCGATGAATCCAAAAGGACAGTTGAAACGGGAAGGCGGTGGCGTGTTGCAGAGTAAAATAAAAGCCTCCGTAAGAAGGGGCGAAATCATGACCGAGGTCCGAGCGGTGAAGTGCCCCTAGTGGCTCCAGAGCAGATGCGTCTTATCCAATCGATGCGTATCTCCCGAGCTGATAGTTCCGCCAGGTTGCCAGGCGTCATACTTGACAAGGGGCGTTTACGGCGGTGGAAGGCGCGTTTCAATTTCGTCGTCGGTGACGGAAGGGTACCAAGGAAAGTCGATGAAGTCAAAAAACCCTGGAGGACAATTGAAGCAGGAAGGCGTTGGCGTGGCGCAGAGTAGATTAAAAGCCTTGGTAAGAATGGGCGAATTCATGACCGAGTTCCGTGCCGTGAAGTGCCCCAAGTGGCTCCAGAGCAGACGCGTCTTTTCTACTCGGTGCGTATCTCCCGAGCTGATGGTTCCGCCAGGTTGCCAGGCGTCATAATTGACAAGAGGCGGGAACGGCGGTAGAAGGCAGGTTTCGAGTTCTTCGTGGTCGGTGACGGAAGGATACCAAGGTAAATCGATGAAGTAGCTGAAGGAGGGCAGCGGAAACGAGAAAGCGGGGGCATGATGCAGAGTAGAATAAAAGCCTCCGTAAGAAGGGTCGAAATCATGACCGAGTTACGAGCGGTGATGTGCCCCAAGTGGCTCCAGATCAGATGCGTCTTTTCCAGTCGATGAGTATCTCCGGAGCTGATAGTTCCGCCAGGTTGCCAGGCGTCATACTTGACAAGGGGCGTTAACGGCGGTGGAAGGCGGGTTTCAAGTTCTTCGTGGTCGGTGACAGAAGGCTACCAAGGTAAGTTCATGAAGTCCAAGAATCCAGGAGGACAATAGAAGCAGGAATGCGGTGGCGTGACGCAGAGTAGAATAAAAGCCTCCGTAAGAAGGGGCGAAATCATGACCGAGTTCCGAGCGGTGAAGTGCCCCAAGTGGCTCCAAAGCAGGAGCGTCTTTCCTACTCGATGCGTATCTCCCGAGCTGATGGTGTCGCTAGGTTGCCAGGCGCCATACTTGACAAGGGGCGGGAACAGCTGTGGAAGGCGGGTTTCGAGTTCTTCGTTGTCGGAGACGGAATGGTACCAAGGTAAGTCGATGAAGTCGATGAATCCAGGAGGACAGTTGAAACAGGAAGGCGGTGGCGTGATGCAGATTAGAATAAAAGCCTGCGTAAGAATGGGCGAATTCATGACCGAGTTCCGAGCGGTGAATTGCCCCAAGTGGCTCCAGAGCAGACGCGTCTCTTCCAGTCGATGCTTATCTCCTGAGCTGATAGTTCCGCCAGGTTGCCAGGCGTCATACTTGACAAGGGGCGGCAACGGCGGTGGAAGGCAGGTTTCGAGTTCGTAGTTGGTGAAGGAAGTGTACCAAGGTCAATCGATGAAGTCGAAGAATCCATTGGGTAGTTGAAGCAGGAAGGCGGTGGAGTGAGGCAGATTAGAATCAAAGCCTCTGTAAGAAGGGGCGAAATCATGACCGAGTTCCGAGCGGTGAATTGCCCCAAGTGGCTCCAGAGTAGACGCGTCTTTCACGGTCGATGCGTATCTCCCGAGCTGATGGTGCCGTTAGGTTGGCAGGCGTCATACTTGAAGAGGGGCGGGAACGGCTGTGGAAGGCAGGTTACGAGTCCTTCGTTGTCGGAGACGGAATGGTACCAAGGTAAGTCGATGAAGTCGATGAATCCAGGAGGACAGTTGAAACAGGAAGGCGGTGGCGTGATGCAGAGTAGAACAAAAGCCTCCGTAAGAATGGGCGAATTCATGACCGAGTTCCGAGCGGTGAATTGCCCCAAGTGGCTCCAGATCAGATGCGCCTTTTCCAGTCGATGCGTATCTCCCGAGCTGATAGTTTCGCTAGGTTGCCAGGCGCCATACTTGACAAGGGGCGGGAACAGCGGTGGAAGGCGGGTGTCGAGTTCTTCGTTTAGGAGACGGAACGGTACCAAGGTAAGTCGATGAAGTCGATGAATCCAGGAGGACAGTTGAAACAGGAAGGCGGTGGCGTGATGCAGAGTAGAATAAAAGCCTCCGTAAGAATGGGCGAATTCACGACCGAGTTCCGAGCGGTGAATTGCCCCAAATGGCTCCAGAGCAGACGCGTCTTTCCCGGTCGATGCGTATCTCCCGAGCTGATGGTTCCGCTAAGTTGCCAGGCGCCATACTTGACAATGGGCGGGAAAGGCGATGAAAGGCAGGCTTCGAGTTCTTCGTGGTCGGTGACGAAAGGGTACCAGGGTAAATCGATGAAGTCAAAGAATCCAGGAGGATATTTGAACCGGGAAGGAGGTGGCGTCATGCAGAGCATAAAAACAACCTCCGTTAGAAGGGGCGAAATCATGACCGAGTTCCGAGCGGTGAGTTGCCCCAAGTGGCTCTAGAGCAGATCTGCCTTTTCCGGTCGATGCGTATCTCCCGAGCTGATAGTTCCGCCTGGTTGTCAGGCGCCATAATTGACAAGGGGCGGGAACGATGGTTGAAGGCAGGTTTCGAGTTCTTCGTGGTCGGTGACAGAAGGGTGCCAAGCTAAGTCGATGAAGTAGATTAATTCAGTAGGATAGTTGAAGCAGAAAGGCGGTGGCGTGATGCAGAGTAGATTAAAGGCTGCCCAAGGAGGGTCGAAATCATGACCGAGTTCCGAGCGGTGATGTGCCCCAAGTGGCTCCAGAGCAGATGCATCTTTTCCGGTCGATGCGTATCTCCCGAGCTGATGGTTCCGTTAGGTTGGCAGGCGTCATACTTGACAAGGGGCGTTAACGGCGGTAGAAGGCGCGTTTCAATTTCTTCGTTGTCGGTGACCGAAAGGTACCAAGGTAAGTTTATGAAGTCAAAAAACCCTGGAGGACAATTGAAGCAGGAAGGCGGTGGCGTGACGCAGAGTAGAATAAAAGCCTGCGTAAGAATGGGCGAATTCATGACCGAGTTCCGTGCCGTGAAGTGCCCAAGTGGCTCCAGAGCAGACGCGTCTTTTCTACTCGGTGCGTATCTCCCGAGCTGATGGTTCCCCCAGGTTGCCAGGCGTCATAATTGACAAGAGGCGGGAACGGCGGTGGAAGGCAGGTTTCGAGTTCTTCGTGGTCGGTGACGGAAGGGTACCAAGGTAAATCGATGAAGTAGCTGAATCCAGGAGGACAGCTGAAACGAGAGAGCGGTGGCATGATGCAAAGTAGAATAAAAGCCTCCGTAAGAAGGGTCGAAATCATGACCGAGTTACGAGCGGTGATGTGCCCCAAGTGGCTCCAGATCAGATGCGTCTTTTCCAGTCGATGAGTATCTCCGGAGCTGATAGTTCCGCCAGGTTGCCAGGCGTCATACTTGACAAGGGGCGGGGACGGCGGTAGAAGGCAGGGTTCGAGTTCTTCGTGGTCGGTGATGGAAGGGTTCCAAGGTAAATCGATGAAGCAAAGAATCCAGGAGGATAGATGAAGAAGGAAGGCGGTGGCGTGTTGCAGAGTAAAATAAAAGCCTCCGTAAGAAGGGTCGAAATCATGACCGAGTTCCTAGCGGTGAAGTGCCCCTAGTGGCTCCAGAACAGATGCGTCTTTTCCACTCGATGCGTATCTCCCGAGCTGATGGTTTCGCTAGGTTGCCAGGCGCCATACTTGACAAGGGGCGGGAACAGCGGTGGAAGGCGGGTTTCGAGTTCTTCGTTGTCGGAGACGGACTGGTACCAAGGTAAGTCGATGAAGTCGATGAATCAGGGAGGACAGTTGAAACAGGAAGGCGGTGGCGTGATGCAGAGTAGAATAAAAGCCTGCGTAAGAAGGGGCGAATTCATGACCGAGTTCCGAGCGGTGAAGTGCCCCAAGTGGCTCCAGAGCAGATGCGTCTTTCCTACCCGATGCGTATCTCCCGAGCTGATGGTTTCGCTAGGTTGCCAGGCGCCATACTTGACAAGGGGCGGGAACGACGGTGGAATTCAAGTTTCGAGTTCTTCGTGGTCGGTGACAGAAGGGTACCAAGGTAAGTCGATGAAGTCGATGAATCCAGGAGGACAGTTGAAACAGGAAGGCGGTGGCTTGATGCAGAGTAGATTCAAAGCCTCCGTAAGAAGGGGCGAATTCATGACCGAGTGCTGAGCGGTGAATTGCCCCAAGTGGCTCCAGAGCAGACGCGTCTTTCCCGGTCGATGCGTATCTCTCGAGCTGATGGTTCCGCTACGTTTCCAGGCGCCATACTTGACAAGGGGCGGCAACGGCGGTGGAACGCAGGTTTCGAGTTCTTTGTGATCGGCGACGGAAGGGTACCAAGGTAAGTCGATGAAGTTGAAGAATCCAGGAGAACAGTTGAAACAGGAAGGAGATGGCGTGATGCAGAGTAGATAAAAGCCTGCGTAAGAATTGGCGAATTCATGGCCGAGTTCCGAGCGGTGAAGTGCCCCAAGTGGCTCCAGAGCAGATGCGTCTTTTTTATTCTATGCGTATCTCCCGAGCTGATGGTTGCGCTACGTTTCCAGGCGCCATACTTGACAAGGGGCGGGAACGGCGATGCAAGGCATGTTTCGAGTTTTTCGCGGTCGGTGACGGAAGGGTACCAAGGTAAATCGATGAAGTAGCTGAATCCAGGAGGACAGCTGAAACGATAAGGCAGTGGCATGATGCACAGTAGAATAAAAGCCTCCGTAAGAAAGGTCGAAATCAGGACCGAGTTCCGAGCGGTGATGTGCCCCAAGTGGCTCTAGATCAGATGTGTCTTTCCTACTCTATGCGTATCTCCCGAGCTGATGGTTTCGCTATTTTGCCAGGCGCCATACTTGACAAGGGGCGACAACGGCGATGGAAGGCAGGTTTCGAGTTCTGCGTGGTCGGTGACAGAAATGTACCAAGGTAAGGCGATGAAGTCGATGAATCCAGGAGGACAGTTGAAACAGGAAGGCGGTGGCGTGTTGCAGAGTAGAATAAAAGCCTCCGTAAGAAGGGTCGAAATCATGACCGAGTTCCTAGCGGTGAAGTGCCCCTAGTGGCTCCAGAGCAGATGCGTCTTTTCCAGTCGATGCGTATCTCCCGAGCTGATAGTTCCGCCAGGTTGCCAGGTGTCATACTTGACAAGGGGCGTTAACGGCGGTGGAAGGCGGGTTTCAAGTTCTTCGTGGTCGGTGACGGAAGGGTACCAAGGTAAATCGATGAAGTCGACGAATCCAGGAGGATAGTTGAAACAGGAAGGCGGTGGCGTGATGCAGAGTAGAATCAAAGCCTCTGTAAGAAGGGGCGAAATCATGACCGAGTTCCGAGCGGTGAATTGCTTCAACTGGCTCCAGAGCAGACGCGTTTTTCACGGTCGATGCGTATCTCCCGAGCTGATGGTGCCGTTAGGTTGGCAGGCGTCATACTTGACGAGGGGCGGGAACGGCTGTGGAAGGCAGGTTACGAGTCCTTCGTGGTCGGTGACGGAAGGGTACCAAGGTAAGTCGATGAAGTCGATGAATCCAGGAGGACAGTTTAAACAGGAAGGCGGTGGCGTGATGCAGAGTAGAATAGAAGCCTGCGTAAGAAGGGGCGAATTCATGACCGAGTTCTTAGCGGTGAAGTGCCCTAAATGGCTCTAGAGCAGCTGCGTCTTTCCTACTCGATGCGTATCTCCCGAGCTTATGGTTTCGCTAGGTTGCAAGGCGCCATACTTGACAATGGGCGAGAACTGCGGTGGAAGGCAGGTTTCGAGTTCTTCGGGGTCGGTGACGGAACGGTACCAAGGTAAGTCGATGAAGTCGATGAATCCAGGAGGACAGTTGAAACAGGAAGGCGGTGGCGTGATGCAGAGTAGATTAAAAGCCTGCGTAAGAAGGGGCAAATTCATGACCGAGTTCCGAGCGGTGAAGTGGACCAAGTGGCTCCAGAGCTGACGCGTCTTTCCCGGTCGATGCGTATATCCCGAGCTGATGGTTCCGCTAGGTTGCCAGGCGCCATACGTGACAAGGGTCTTCAACGGCGGTGAAAGGCAGGTTTCGAGTTCTTCGTGGTCGGTGATGGAAGGGTTTCAAGGTAAATCGATGAAGTCAAAGAATCCAGGAGGATAGTTGAAGCAGGAAGGCGGTGGCGTGTTGCAGAGTAAAATAAAGCCTCCGTAAGAAGGGGCGAAATCATGACCGAATTCCGAGCGGTGATGTGCCCCAAGTGGCTCCAGAGCAGATGCGCCTTTTCCGGTCGATGCGTATCTCCCGACCTGATGGTTCCGTTAGGTTGGCAGGCGTCATACTTGGCGAGGGGCGGGAACGGTGGTGGAAGGCAGGTTTCGAGTCCTTCGTGGTCGGTGACGGAAGGTTGCCAAGGTAAATCGATGAAATCGAAGAATCCATGAGGATAAATGAAGCAGGAAGGCGGTGGCGTGATTCAGAGTAGAATAAAAGCCTCCGTAAGAAGGGGTGAAGGAAGTGTACCAAGGTAAATCGATGAAGTCGAAGAATCCGGGGGGTAGTTGAAGCAGGAAGGCGGTGGAGTGAGGCAAATTAGAATAAAATCCTGCGTAAGAAGGGGCGAAGCCATGAACGAGTTCTGAGCGGTGACGTGCCCCAAGTGGCTCCAGAGCAGACGCGTCTTTTCCGGTCGATGCGTATCTCCCGAGCTGATGGTATCGCTAGGTTGCCAGGCGCCATACTTGACAAGGGGTTTCAACGGCGGTGGAAGGCAGGTTTCGAGTTCTTCGTGGTCGGTGACGGAAGGGTGCCAAGGTACGTCGATGAATTATATGAATCCAGGAGGACAGTTGAAGCAGGAAGGTGGTGGCGAGATGCAGAGTAGAATAAAAGCCTCCGTCAGAAGGTGCGAAATCATGACCGAGTTCCACGCCGTGAAGTGCCCCAAGTGGCTCCAGAGCAGACGCGTCTTTTCTACTCGGTGCGTATCTCCCGAGCTGATGGTTCCGCCAGGTTGCCAGGCGCCATAATTGACAAGAGGCGGGAACGGCGGTGGTAGGCAGGTTTCGAGTTCTTCGTGGTCGGTGACGGAAGGGTACCAAGGTAAATCGATGAAGTAGCTGAATCCAGGAGAACAGCTGAAACGAGAAAGCGGTGGCATGATGCAGGGTAGAATAAAAGCCTCCATAAGAAGGGTCGAAATCATGACCGAGTTCCGAGCGGTGATGTGCCCCAAGTGGCTCCAGATCAGATGCGTCTCTTCCAGTCGATGCCTATCTCCTGAGCTGAGAGTTCCGCCAGGTTGGCAGGCGTCATACTTGACAAGGGGCGGGGACGGCGGTAGAAGGCAGGGTTCGAGTTCTTCATGGTCGGTGATGGAAGGGTTCCAAGGTAAATCGATGAAGCAAAGAATCCAGGAGGATAGTTGAAGAAGGAAGGCGGTGGCGTGTTGCAGAGTAAAATAAAAGCCTCCGTAAGAAGGGTCGAAATCATGACCGAGTAACTAGCGGTGAAGTGCCCCTAGTGGCTCCAGAGCAGATGCGCCTTTTCCAGTCGATGCGTATCTCCCGAGCTGATAGTTCCGCCAGGTTGCCAGGCGTCATACTTGACAAGGGGCGTTAACGGTGGTGGAAGGCGGGTTTCAAGTTCTTCGTGGTCGGTGACGGAAGGGTACCAAGGTAAGACGATGAAGTCAAAGAATCCAGGAGGACAATAGAAGCAGGAATGCGGTGGCGTGAGGCAGAGTAGAATAAAAGCCTCCGTAAGAAGGGGCGAAATCATGACCGAGTTCCGAGCGGTGAAGTGCCCCAAGTGGCTCCAAAGCAGGAGCGTCTTTCCTACTCGATGCGTATCTCCCGAGCTGATGGTTTCGCTAGGTTGCCAGGCACCATACTTGACAAGGGGCGGGAACAGCGGTGGAAGGCGGGTTTCGAGTTCTTCGTTGTCGGAGACGGACTGGTACCAAGGTAAGTCGATGAAGTCGATGAATCCAGGAGGACAGTTGAAACAGGAAGGCGGTGGCGTGATGCAGAGTAGAATAAAAGCCTGCGTAAGAAGGGGCGAATTCATGACCGAGTTCCGAGCGGTGAAGTGCCCCAAGTGGCTCCAGAGCAGATGCGTCTTTCCTACTCGATGCGTATCTCCCGAGCTGATGGTTTCGCTAGGTTGCCAGGCGCCATACTTGACAAGGGGCGGGAACGACGGTGGAATTCAAGTTTCGAGTTCTTCGTTGTCGGTGACGGAAGGGTACCAAGGTAAGTCGATGAAGTCGATGAATCCAGGAGGACAGTTGAAACAGGAAGGCGGTGGCTTGATGCAGAGTAGAATCAAAGCCTCCGTAAGAAGGGGCGAATTAATGACCGAGTGCCGAGCGGTGAATTGCCCCAAGTGGCTCCAGAGCAGACGCGTCTTTCCCGGTCGATGCGTATCTCTCGAGCTGATGGTTCCGCTACGTTTCCAGGCGCCATACTTGACAAGGGGCGGCAACGGCGGTGGAAGGCAGGTTTCGAGTTCTTCGTGGTCGGCGACGGAAGGGTACCAAGGTAAGTCGATGAAGTCGAAGAATCCAGGAGGACAGTTGAAACAGGAAGGAGATGGCGTGATGCAGAGTAGATAAAAGCCTGCGTAAGAATTGGCGAATTCATGGCCGAGTTCCGAGCAGTGAAGTGCCCCAAGTGGCTCCAGAGCAGACGCGTCTTTTCCATTCGATGCGTATCTCCCGAGCTGATGGTTGCGCTACGTTTCCAGGCGCCATACTTGACAAGGGGCGGGAACGGCGATGCAAGGCAGGTTTCGAGTTTTTCGCGGTCGGTGACGGAAGGGTACCAAGGTAAATCGATGAAGTATCTGAATCCAGGAGGACAGCTGAAACGATAAGGCAGTGGCATGATGCACAGTAGAATAAAAGCCACCGTAAGAAGGGTCGAAATCAGGACCGAGTTCTGAGCTGTGATGTGCCCCAAGTGGCTATAGATCAGATGCGTCTTTCCTACTCTATGCGTATGTCCCGAGCTGATGGTTTCGCTATTTTGCCAGGCGCCATACTTGACAAGGGGCGACAACGGCGATGGAAGGCAGGTTTCGAGTTCTGCGTGGTCGGTGACGGAAATGTACCAAGGTAAGGCGATGAAGTCGATGAATCCAGGAGGACAGTTGAAACAGGAAGGCGGTGGAGTGTTGCAGAGTAGAATAAAAGCCTGCGTAAGAAGGGGCGAATTCATGACCGAGTACCGAGCGGTGAATTGCCCCAAGTGGCTCCAGAGCAGACGCGTCTCTTCCAGTCGATGCTTATCTCCTGAGCTGATAGTTCCGCCAGGTTGCCAGGCGTCATACTTGACAAGGGGCGGGGACGGCGGTAGAAGGCAGCTTTCGAGTTCTTCGTGGTCGGTGACGGAAGGGTACCAAGGTAAGTCGATGAAGTCGATGAATCCAAAAGGACAGTTGAAACAGGAAGGCGGTGGCGTGTTGCAGAGTAAAATAAAAGCCTCCGTAAGAAGGGGCGAAATCATGACCGAGGTCCGAGCGGTGAAGTGCCCCTAGTGGCTCCAGAGCAGATGCGTCTTATCCAATCGATGCGTATCTCCCGAGCTGATAGTTCCGCCAGGTTGCCAGGCGTCATACTTGACAAGGGGCGTTTACGGCGGTGGAAGGCGCGTTTCAATTTCTTCGTCGTCGGTGACGGAAGGGTACCAAGGAAAGTCGATGAAGTCAAAAAACCCTGGAGGACAATTGAAGCAGGAAGGCGTTGGCGTGGCGCAGAGTAGATTAAAAGCCTTGGTAAGAATGGGCGAATTCATGACCGAGTTCCGTGCCGTGAAGTGCCCCAAGTGGCTCCAGAGCAGACGCGTCTTTTCTACTCGGTGCGTATCTCCCGAGCTGATGGTTCCGCCAGGTTGCCAGGCGTCATAATTGACAAGAGGCGGGAACGGCGGTGGAAGGCAGGTTTCGAGTTCTTCGTGGTCGGTGACGGAAGGATACCAAGGTAAATCGATGAAGTAGCTGAAGGAGGGCAGCGGAAACGAGAAAGCGGGGGCATGATGCAGAGTAGAATAAAAGCCTCCGTAAGAAGGGTCGAAATCATGACCGAGTTACGAGCGGTGATGTGCCCCAAGTGGCTCCAGATCAGATGCGTCTTTTCCAGTCGATGAGTATCTCCGGAGCTGATAGTTCCGCCAGGTTGCCAGGCGTCATACTTGACAAGGGGCGTTAACGGCGGTGGAAGGCGGGTTTCAAGTTCTTCGTGGTCGGTGACAGAAGGCTACCAAGGTAAGTTCATGAAGTCCAAGAATCCAGGAGGACAATAGAAGCAGGAATGCGGTGGCGTGACGCAGAGTAGAATAAAAGCCTCCGTAAGAAGGGGCGAAATCATGACCGAGTTCCGAGCGGTGAAGTGCCCCAAGTGGCTCCAAAGCAGGAGCGTCTTTCCTACTCGATGCGTATCTCCCGAGCTGATGGTGTCGCTAGGTTGCCAGGCGCCATACTTGACAAGGGGCGGGAACAGCTGTGGAAGGCGGGTTTCGAGTTCTTCGTTGTCGGAGACGGATTGGTACCAAGGTAAGTCGATGAAGTCGATGAATCCAGGAGGACAGTTGAAACAGGAAGGCGGTGGCGTGATGCAGATTAGAATAAAAGCCTGCGTAAGAATGGGCGAATTCATGACCGAGTTCCGAGCGGTGAATTGCCCCAAGTGGCTCCAGAGCAGACGCGTCTCTTCCAGTCGATGCTTATCTCCTGAGCTGATAGTTCCGCCAGGTTGCCAGGCGTCATACTTGACAAGGGGCGGCAACGGCGGTGGAAGGCAGGTTTCGAGTTCGTAGTTGGTGAAGGAAGTGTACCAAGGTCAATCGATGAAGTCGAAGAATCCATTGGGTAGTTGAAGCAGGAAGGCGGTGGAGTGAGGCAGATTAGAATCAAAGCCTCTGTAAGAAGGGGCGAAATCATGACCGAGTTCCGAGCGGTGAATTGCCCCAAGTGGCTCCAGAGCAGACGCGTCTTTCACGGTCGATGCGTATCTCCCGAGCTGATGGTTTCGCTAGGTTGCCAGGCGCCATACTTGACAAGGGGCGGGAACGACGGTGGAATTCAAGTTTCGAGTTCTTCGTTGTCGGTGACGGAAGGGTACCAAGGTAAGTCGATGAAGTCGATGAATCCAGGAGGACAGTTGAAACAGGAAGGCGGTGGCTTGATGCAGAGTAGAATCAAAGCCTCCGTAAGAAGGGGCGAATTAATGACCGACTGCCGAGCGGTGAATTGCCCCAAGTGGCTCCAGAGCAGACGCGTCTTTTCCGGTCGATGCGTATCTCACGAGCTGATGGTGCCGCTAGGTTGCCAGGCGGCATACTTGACAAGGGTCTTCAACGGCGGTGGAAGGCAGGTTTCGAGTTCTTCGTGGTCGGCGACGGAAGGGTACCAAGGTAAGTCGATGAAGTCGAAGAATCCAGGAGGACAGTTGAAACAGGAAGGAGATGGCGTGATGCAGGGTAGATAAAAGCCTGCGTAAGAATTGGCGAATTCATGGCCGAGGTCCGAGCGGTGAAGTGCCCCAAGTGGCTCCAGAGCAGACGCGTCTTTTCCATTCGATGCGTATCTCCCGAGCTGATGGTTGCGCTACGTTTCCAGGCGCCATACTTGACAAGGGGCGGGAACGGCGATGCAAGGCAGGTTTCGAGTTTTTCGCGGTCGGTGACTAAAGGGTACCAAGGTAAATCGATGAAGTATCTGAATCCAGGAGGACAGCTGAAACGATAAGGCAGTGGCATGATGCACAGTAGAATAAAAGCCACCGTAAGAAGGGTCGAAATCAGGACCGAGTTCCGAGCTGTGATGTGCCCCAAGTGGCTATAGATCAGATGCGTCTTTTCCACTCTATGCGTATGTCCCGAGCTGATGGTTTCGCTATTTTGCCAGGCGCCATACTTGACAAGGGGCGACAACGGCGATGGAAGGCAGGTTTCGAGTTCTGCGTGGTCGGTGACGGAAATGTACCAATGTAAGGCGATGAAGTCGATGAATCCAGGAGGACAGTTGAAACAGGAAGGCGGTGGAGTGTTGCAGAGTAGAATAAAAGCCTGCGTAAGAAGGGGCAAATTCATGACCGAGTACCGAGCGGTGAATTGCCCCAAGTGGCTCCAGAGCAGACGCGTCTCTTCCAGTCGATGCTTATCTCCTGAGCTGATATTTCCGCCAGGTTGCCAGGCGTCATACTTGACAAGGGGCGGGGACGGCGGTAGAAGGCAGCTTTCGAGTTCTTCGTGGTCGGTGACGGAAGGGTACCAAGGTAAGTCGATGAAGTCGATGAATCCAAAAGGACAGTTGAAACAGGAAGGCGGTGGCGTGTTGCAGAGTAAAATAAAAGCCTCCGTAAGAAGGGGCGAAATCATGACCGAGGTCCGAGCGGTGAAGTGCCCCTAGTGGCTCCAGAGCAGATGCGTCTTATCCAATCGATGCGTATCTCCCGAGCTGATAGTTCCGCCAGGTTGCCAGGCGTCATACTTGACAAGGGGCGTTTACGGCGGTGGAAGGCGCGTTTCAATTTCGTCGTCGGTGACGGAAGGGTACCAAGGAAAGTCGATGAAGTCAAAAAACCCTGGAGGACAATTGAAGCAGGAAGGCGTTGGCGTGGCGCAGAGTAGATTAAAAGCCTTGGTAAGAATGGGCGAATTCATGACCGAGTTCCGTGCCGTGAAGTGCCCCAAGTGGCTCCAGAGCAGACGCGTCTTTTCTACTCGGTGCGTATCTCCCGAGCTGATGGTTCCGCCAGGTTGCCAGGCGTCATAATTGACAAGAGGCGGGAACGGCGGTAGAAGGCAGGTTTCGAGTTCTTCGTGGTCGGTGACGGAAGGATACCAAGGTAAATCGATGAAGTAGCTGAAGGAGGGCAGCGGAAACGAGAAAGCGGGGGCATGATGCAGAGTAGAATAAAAGCCTCCGTAAGAAGGGTCGAAATCATGACCGAGTTACGAGCGGTGATGTGCCCCAAGTGGCTCCAGATCAGATGCGTCTTTTCCAGTCGATGAGTATCTCCGGAGCTGATAGTTCCGCCAGGTTGCCAGGCGTCATACTTGACAAGGGGCGTTAACGGCGGTGGAAGGCGGGTTTCAAGTTCTTCGTGGTCGGTGACAGAAGGCTACCAAGGTAAGTTCATGAAGTCCAAGAATCCAGGAGGACAATAGAAGCAGGAATGCGGTGGCGTGACGCAGAGTAGAATAAAAGCCTCCGTAAGAAGGGGCGAAATCATGACCGAGTTCCGAGCGGTGAAGTGCCCCAAGTGGCTCCAAAGCAGGAGCGTCTTTCCTACTCGATGCGTATCTCCCGAGCTGATGGTGTCGCTAGGTTGCCAGGCGCCATACTTGACAAGGGGCGGGAACAGCTGTGGAAGGCGGGTTTCGAGTTCTTCGTTGTCGGAGACGGAATGGTACCAAGGTAAGTCGATGAAGTCGATGAATCCAGGAGGACAGTTGAAACAGGAAGGCGGTGGCGTGATGCAGATTAGAATAAAAGCCTGCGTAAGAATGGGCGAATTCATGACCGAGTTCCGAGCGGTGAATTGCCCCAAGTGGCTCCAGAGCAGACGCGTCTCTTCCAGTCGATGCTTATCTCCTGAGCTGATAGTTCCGCCAGGTTGCCAGGCGTCATACTTGACAAGGGGCGGCAACGGCGGTGGAAGGCAGGTTTCGAGTTCGTAGTTGGTGAAGGAAGTGTACCAAGGTCAATCGATGAAGTCGAAGAATCCATTGGGTAGTTGAAGCAGGAAGGCGGTGGAGTGAGGCAGATTAGAATCAAAGCCTCTGTAAGAAGGGGCGAAATCATGACCGAGTTCCGAGCGGTGAATTGCCCCAAGTGGCTCCAGAGTAGACGCGTCTTTCACGGTCGATGCGTATCTCCCGAGCTGATGGTGCCGTTAGGTTGGCAGGCGTCATACTTGAAGAGGGGCGGGAACGGCTGTGGAAGGCAGGTTACGAGTCCTTCGTTGTCGGAGACGGAATGGTACCAAGGTAAGTCGATGAAGTCGATGAATCCAGGAGGACAGTTGAAACAGGAAGGCGGTGGCGTGATGCAGAGTAGAACAAAAGCCTCCGTAAGAATGGGCGAATTCATGACCGAGTTCCGAGCGGTGAATTGCCCCAAATGGCTCCAGAGCAGACGCGTCTTTCCCGGTCGATGCGTATCTCCCGAGCTGATGGTTCCGCTAAGTTGCCAGGCGCCATACTTGACAAAGGGCGGGAAAGGCGATGAAAGGCAGGCTTCGAGTTCTTCGTGGTCGGTGACGAAAGGGTACCAGGGTAAATCGATGAAGTCAAAGAATCCAGGAGGATATTTGAACCGGGAAGGAGGTGGCGTCATGCAGAGCATAAAAACAACCTCCGTTAGAAGGGGCGAAATCATGACCGAGTTCCGAGCGGTGAGTTGCCCCAAGTGGCTCTAGAGCAGATCCGCCTTTTCCGGTCGATGCGTATCTCCCGAGCTGATAGTTCCGCCTGGTTGTCAGGCGCCATAATTGACAAGGGGCGGGAACGGTGGTTGAAGGCAGGTTTCGAGTTCTTCGTGGTCGGTGACGGAAGGGTGCCAAGCTAAGTCGATGAAGTAGATTAATTCAGTAGGATAGTTGAAGCAGAAAGGCGGTGGCGTGATGCAGAGTAGATTAAAGGCTGCGTAAGGAGGGTCGAAATCATGACCGAGTTCCGAGCGGTGATGTGCCCCAAGTGGCTCCAGAGCAGATGCGTCTTTTCCGGTCGATGCGTATCTCCCGAGCTGATGGTTCCGTTAGGTTGGCAGGCGTCATACTTGACGAGGGGCGGGAACGGCTGTGGAAGGCAGGTTACGAGTCCTTCGTGGTCGGTGACGGAAGGGTACCAAGGTAAATCTATGAAGTCGATGAATCCAGGAGGACAGTTGAAACAGGAAGGCGGTGGCGTGATGCAGAGTAGAATAAAAGCCTGCGTAAGAAGGGTCGAATTCATGACCGAGTTCCGAGCGGTGAAGTGCCCCAAGTGGCTCCAGAGCAGATGCGTCGTACCTGCTCGATGCGTATCTCCCGAGCTGATGGTTTCGCTAGGTTGCCAGGTGGCATACTTGACAAGGGGCGAGAACGGAGGTGGAAGGCAGGTTTCGAGTTCTTCGTGGTCGGTGACGGAACGGTACCAACGTAAGTCGATGAAGTCGATGAATCCAGGAGGACAGTTGAAACAGGAAGGCGGTGGCGTGATGCAGAGTAGAATAAAAGCCTCGTAAGAAAAGGCGAATTCATGACCGAGTTCCGACCGGTGAATTGCCCCAAGTGGCTCCAGAGCAGAAGCGTCTTTCCTACTCGATGCGTATCTCCCGAGCTGATGGTTCCGTTAGGTTGGCAGGCGTCATACTTGACGAGGGGCGGGAACGGCGGTGGAAGGCAGGAGGGCGGTGGCGTGATGCAGAGAAGAAAAAAAGCCTCCGTAAGAAGGGGTGAAGGAAGTGTACAAAGGTAAATCGATGAAGTCGAATAATCCAGGGGCTAGTTGAAGCAGGAAGGCGGTGGTGTGATGCAGAGAATAAAGTCCTGCGTAAGAAGGGGCGAAATCATGACCGAGTTCCGAGCGGTGAAGTACCCCATGTGGCTACAAATCAGACGCGTCTTTTCCAGTCGTTGCGTATCTCCCGATCTGATGTTTCCGCTAGGGCCGCGTACGGTGGTGGAAGGCAGGTTTCGAGATCGTCGTAGTCGGTGATGGAAGGGTACCAAGGTAAGTCGATGAAGTCGGAGATTCGAAGAGGATAGTTGACCCAGGAAGGCGGTGGCGGGTTGCAGAGTAGAATAAGAGCCTCCGTAAGAAGGGGCGAAATCATGATCGATTTCCGAGCGGTGACGTGCCCCAATTGGCTCCAGAGCTGACGCGTCTTTCCCGGTCGATGCGTATATCCCGAGCTGATGGTTCCGCTAGGTTGCCAGGCGCCATACGTGACAAGGGTCTTCAACGGCGGTGAAAGGCACGTTTCGAGTTCTTCGTGGTCGGTGACGGAAGGGTGCCAAGGTAAGTCGATGAAGCAGCTGAGTCCAGGAGGACAGCTGAAACGAGAAAGCGGTGGCATGATGCAGAGTAGAATAAAAGCCTCCGTAAGAAGGGTCGAAATCATGACCGAGTTCCGAGCGGTGATGTGCCCCAAGTGGCTCCAGAGCAGATCCGCCTTTTCCGGTCGATGCGTATCTCCCGAGCTGATAGTTCCGCCAGGTTGCCAGGCGTCATACTTGACAAGGGGCGGGGACGGCGGTTGAAGGCAGGGTTCGAGTTCTTCGTGGTCGGAGATGGAAGGGTTCCAAGGTAAATCGATAAAATCGAAGAATCCATGAGGATAAATGAAGCAGAAAGGCGGTGGCGTGATTCAGAGTAAAATAAAAGCCTCCGTAAGAAGGGGTGAAGGAAGTGTACCAAGGTAAATCGATGAAGTCAAAGAATCCAGGAGGATAGTTGAAGCAGGAAGGCGGTGGCGTGTTGCAGAGTAAAATAAAGCCTCCGTATGATGGGGCGAAATCATGACCGAGTTCCTAGCGGTGATGTGCCCAAAGTGGCTCCAGAGCAGATGCGCCTTTTCTGGTCGATGCGTATCTCCCGACCTGATGGTTCCGTTAGGTTGCCAGGCGTCATACTTGGCGAGGGGCGGGAACGGCGGTGGAAGGCAGGTTTCGAGTACTTCGTGGTCGGTGACGGAAGGTTACCAAGGTAAATCGATAAAATCGAAGAATCCATGAGGATAAATGAAGCAGAAAGGCGGTGGCGTGATTCAGAGTAAAATAAAAGCCTCCGTAAGAAGGGGTGAAGGAAGTGTACCAAGGTAAATCGATGAAGTCGAAGAATCCAGGGGGTAGTTGAAGCAGGAAGGCGGTTGAGTGAGGCAGAGTAGAATAAAAGCCTGCGTATGAAGGGACGAATTCAAGACCGAGCTCTGAGCGGTGACGTGCCCCAAGTGGCTCCAGAGCAGACGCGTCTTTTCCGGTCGTTCCGTATCTCCCGAGCAGATGGTTCCGCTACGTTGCCAGGCGCCATACTTGACAAGGGGCGGCAACGGCCATGGAAGGCAGGTTTCGAGTTCTTCGTGTTCGGCGACGGAAGGGTACCATGGTAAATTGATGAACTCGAAGAATCCAGGAGGACAGTTGAAGCAGGAAGGCGGTGGCGTGATGCAGAGTAGAATAAAAGCCTCCGTAAGAAGGTACGAAATCATGACCGAGTTCTGCGCCGTGAAGTGCCCCAAGTGGCTCCAGAGCAGACGCGTCTTTTCTACTCGGTGCGTATCTCCCGAGCTGATGGTTCCGCCAGGTTGCCAGACATCATAATTGACAAGAGGCGGAAACGGCGGTGGAAGGCAGGATTAGAGTTCTTCGTGGTCGGTGACGGAAGGGTACCAAGGTAAATCGATGAAGAAGCTGAATCCAGGAGAACAGCTGAAACGAGAAAGCGGTGGCATGATGCAGAGTAGAATAAAAGCCTCTGTAAGAAGGGTCGAAATCATGACCGAGTTCCGAGCGGTGATGTGCCCCAAGTGGCTCCAGATCAGATGCGTCTCTTCCAGTCGATGCGTATCTCCCGAGCTGATAGTTCCGCCAGGTTTCCAGGCGTCATACTTGACAAGGGGCGTTAACGGCGGTAGAAGGCGCGTTTCAATTTCTTCGTCGTCGGTGACCGAAAGGTACCAAGGTAAGTTTATGAAGTCAAAAAACCCTGGAGGACAGTTGAAACAGGAAGGCGGTGGCGTAACGCAGAGTAGAATAAAAGCCTGCGTAAGAATGGGCGAATTCATGACCGAGTTCCGTGCCGTGAAGTGCCCCAAGTGGCTCCAGAGCAGACGCGTCTTTTCTACTGGGTGCGTATCTCCTGAGCTGATGGTTCCGCCAGGTTGCCTGGCGTCATAATTGACAAGAGGCGGGAACGGTGGTGGAAGGCAGGTATCGAGTTCTTCGTGGTCGGTGACGGAAGGGTAAAAAGGTAAATCGATGAAGTAGCTGAATCCAGGAGGACAGCTGAAACAAGAAAGCGGTGGCATGATGCAGTGTAGAATGAAAGAATCAGTAAGAAGGATCGAAATCATGACCGAGTTCAGAGCGGTGATGTGCCTCAAGTGGCTCCAGATCAGATGCGTCTTTTCCAGTCGATGCGTATCTCCCGAGCTGATGGTTTCGCTAGGTTGCCAGGCGCCATACTTGACAAGGGGCAGGAACAGCGGTGGAAGGCGGGTTTCCAGTTCTTCGTTTTAGGAGACGGAACGGTACCAAGGTAAGTCGATGAAGTCGATGAATCCAGGAGGACAGTTGAAACAGGAAGGCGGTGGCGTGATGCAGAGTAGAATAAAAGCCTGCGTAAGAATGGGCGAATTCATGACCGAGTTCCGAGCGGTGATTTGCCCCAAGTGGCTCCAGAGCAGACGCGTCTTTTCCGGTCGATGCGTATCTCCCGAGCTGATGGTTCCGCTAAGTTGCCAGGCGCCATACTTGACAAAGGGCGGGAAAGGCGATGAAAGGCAGGTTTCGAGTTCTTCGTGGTCGGTGACGGAAGGGTACCAGGGTAAATCGATGAAGTCAAAGAATCCAGGAGGATATTTGAACCGGGAAGGAGGTGGCGTGATGCAGAGCATAAAAACAGCCTGCGTTAGAAGGGGCGAAATCATGACCGAGTTCCGAGCGGTGAGTTCCCCAAGTGGCTCTAGAGCAGATCCCTCTTTTCCGGTCGATGCGTATCTCCCGAGCTGATAGTTCCGCCTAGTTGTCAGGCGCCATAATTGACAAGGGGCGGGAACGGTGGTTGAAGGCAGGTTTCGAGTTCTTCGTGGTCGGTGACGGAAGGGTTCCAAGCTAAGTCGATGAAGTAGATTAATTCAGGAGGATAGTTGAAGCAGAAAGGCGGTGGCGTGATGCAGAGTTGACTAAAGGCTGCGTAAGGAGGGTCGAAATCATGACCGTGTTCCGAGCGGTGATGTGCCCCAAGTGGCTTCAGAGCAGATGCGTCTTTTCCGGTCGATGCGTATCTCCCGAGCTGATGGTTCCGTTAGGTTGGCAGGCGTCATACTTGACGATGGGCGGGAACGGCTGTGGAAGGCAGGTTACGAGTCCTTCGTGGTCATTGACGGAAGGGTACCAAGGTAAGTCTATGAAGTCGATGAATCCAGGAGGACAGTTGAAACAGGAAGGCGGTGGCGTGATGCAGAGTAGAATAAAAGCCTGCGTAAGAAGGGGCGAATTCATGACCGAGTTCCGAGCGGTGAAGTGCCCCAAGTGGCTCCAGAGCAGATGCGTCGTTCCTACTCGATGCGTATCTCCCGAGCTGATGGTTTCGCTAGGTTGCCAGGTGCCATACTTGACAAGGGGCGAGAACGGCGGTGGAAGGCAGGTTTCGAGTTCTTCGTGGTCGGTGACGGAACGGTACCAAGGTAAATCGATGAAGTCGATGAATCCAGGAGGACAGTTGAAACAGAAAGGCGGTGGCGTGATGCAGAGTAGAATAAAAGCCTGCGTAAGAAGGGGCGAATTCATGACCGAGTTCCGAGCGGTGAAGTGCCCCAAGTGGCTCCAGAGCAGAAGCGTCTTTCCTACTCGATGCGTATCTCCCGAGCTGATGGTTTGGCTAGGTTGCCAGGCGCCATACTTGACGAGGGGTGGGAACGGCGATGTAAGGCAGGTTTCGAGTTCTTCGTGGTCGGTGACGGAAGGGTACCAAGGTAAGTCGATGAAGTCGATGAATCCAGGAGGACAGTTGAAACAGGAAGGCGGTGGCGTGATGCAGAGTAGAATAAAAGCCTGCGTAAAAAGGGGAGAATTCATGACCGAGTTCCGACCGGTGAATTGCCCCAAGTGGCTCCAGAGCCGAAGCGTCTTTCCTACTCGATGCGTATCTCCCGAGCTGATGGTTCCGTTAGGTTGGCAGGCGTCATATTTGACGAGGGGCGGGAACGGCGGTGGCAGGCAGGAGGGCGGTGGCGTGATGCAGAGAAGAAAAAAAGCCTCCGTAAGAAGGGGTGAAGGAAGTGTAAAAAGGTAAATCGATGAAGTCGAAGAATCCAGGGGCTAGTTGAAGCAGGAAGGCGGTGGTGTGATGCAGAGAATAAAGTCCTGCGTAAGAAGGGGCGAAATCATGACCGAGTTCCGAGCGGTGAAGTACCCCATGTGGCTACAAATCAGATGCGTCTTTTCCAGTCGTTGCGTATCTCCGGATCTGATGTTTCCGCTAGGGCCGCGTACGGTGGTGGAAGGCAGGTTTCGAGATCGTCGTAGTCGGTGATGGAAGGGTACCAAGGTAAGTCGATGAAGTCGGAGATTCGAAGAGGATAGTTGACCCAGGAAGGCGGTGGCGGGTTGCAGAGTAGAATAAGAGCCTCCGTAAGAAGGGGCGAAATCATGATCGATTTCCGAGCGGTGACGTGCCCCAATTGGCTCCAGAGCTGACGCGTCTTTCCCGGTCGATGCGTATATCCCGAGCTGATGGTTCCGCTAGGTTGCCAGGCGCCATACGTGACAAGGGTCTTCAACGGCGGTGAAAGGCACGTTTCGAGTTCTTCGTGGTCGGTGACGGAAGGGTGCCAAGGTAAGTCGATGAAGCAGCTGAGTCCAGGAGGACAGCTGAAACGAGAAAGCGGTGGCATGATGCAGAGTAGAATAAAAGCCTCCGTAAGAAGGGTCGAAATCATGACCGAGTTCCGAGCGGTAATGTGCCCCAAGTGGCTCCAGAGCAGATCCGCCTTTTCAAGGTCGATGCGTATCCCCCGAGCTGATAGTTCCGCCAGGTTGCCAGGCGTCATACTTGACAAGGGGCGGGGACGGCGGTGGAAGGCAGGGTTCGAGTTCTTCGTGGTCGGTGATGGAAGGGTTCCAAGGTAAATCGATGATGTCAAAGAATCCAGGAGGATAGTTGAAGCAGGAAGGCGGTGGTGTGATGCAGAGAATAAACTCCTGCGTAAGAAGGGGCGAAATCATGACCGAGTTCCAAGCGGTGAAGTGCCCCATGTGGCTACAAATCAGACGCGTCTTTTCTACTCGGTGCGTATCTCCCGATCTGATGTTTCCGCTAGGTTGCCAGGCGTCATACTTGACGAGGGCCGGAAACGGTGGTGGAAGGCAGGTTTCGAGATCGTCGTAGTCGGTGACGGAAGGGTACCAAGGTAAGTCGATGAAATCGGAGATTCCAGGAGGATAGTTGACCCAGGAAGGCGGTGGCGGGTTGCAGAGTAGAATAAGAGCCTCCGTAAGAAGGGGCGAAATCATGATCGATTTCCGAGCGGTGACGTGCCCCAATTGGCTCCAGAGCTGACGCGTCTTTCCCGGTCGATGCGTATATCCCGAGCTGATGGTTCCGCTAGGTTGCCAGGCGCCATACGTGACAAGGGTCTTCAACGGCGGTGAAAGGCAGGTTTCGAGTTCTTCGTGGTCGGTGACGGAAGGGTGCCAAGGTAAGTCGATGAAGTAGATGAATCCAGGAGGACAGTTGAAGCAGGAAGGCGGTGGCGTGATGCAGAGTAGGATAAAAGGCTGCGTAAGAGGGGTCGAAATCAAAACCGAGTTCCGAGTGGTGATGTGCCCCAAGTGGCTCCAGAGCAGATGCGTCTTTTCCGGTCGATGCGTATCTCCCGAGCTGATACTTCCGCCAGGTTGCCAGGCGTCATACTTGACAAGGGACGGGGATGGCGGTGGAAGGCAGGGTTCGAGTTCTTCGTGGTCGGTGATGAAAGGGTTCCAAGGTAAATCGATGAAGTCAAAGAATCCAGGAGGATAGTTGAAGCAGGAAGGCGGTGGCGTGTTGCAGAGTAAAATAAAGCCTCCGTAAGAAGGGGCAAAATCATGACCGAGTTTCGAGCGGTGAAGTGCCCCTAGTGGCTCCAGAGCAGATGCGTCTTTTTCAATCGCTGTGTATCTCCCGAGCTGATAGTTCCGCCAGGTTTCCAGGCGTCATACTTGACAAGGGGCGTTAACGGCGGTAGAAGGCGCGTTTCAATTTCTTCGTCGTCGGTGACCGAAAGGTACCAAGGTAAGTTTATGAAGTCAAAAAACCCTGGAGGACAGTTGAAACAGGAAGGCGGTGGCGTAACGCAGAGTAGAATAAAAGCCTGCGTAAGAATGGGCGAATTCATGACCGAGTTCCGTGCCGTGAAGTGCCCCAAGTGGCTCCAGAGCAGATGCGTCTTTTCTACTGGGTGCGTATCTCCTGAGCTGATGGTTCCGCCAGGTTGCCAGGCGTCATAATTGACAAGAGGCGGGAACGGTGGTGGAAGGCAGGTATCGAGTTCTTCGTGGTCGGTGACGGAAGGGTAAAAAGGTAAATCGATGAAGTAGCTGAATCCAGGAGGACAGCTGAAACAAGAAAGCGGTGGCATGATGCAGTGTAGAATGAAAGAATCAGTAAGAAGGATCGAAATCATGACCGAGTTCCGAGCGGTGATGTGCCCCAAGTGGCTCCAGATCAGATGCGTCTTTTCCAGTCGATGCGTATCTCCCGAGCTGATGGTTTCGCTAGGTTGCCAGGCGCCATACTTGACAAGGGGCAGGAACAGCGGTGGAAGGCGGGTTTCGAGTTCTTCGTTTTAGGAGACGGAACGGTACCAAGGTAAGTCGATGAAGTCGATGAATCCAGGAGGACAGTTGAAACAGGAAGGCGGTGGCGTGATGCAGAGTAGAATAAAAGATTGCGTAAGAATGGGCGAATTCATGACCGAGTTCCGAGCGGTGATTTGCCCCAAGTGGCTCCAGAGCAGACGCGTCTTTTCCGGTCGATGCGTATCTCCCGAGCTGATGGTTCCGCTAAGTTGCCAGGCGCCATACTTGACAAAGGGCGGGAAAGGCGATGAAAGGCAGGTTTCGAGTTCTTCGTGGTCGGTGACGGAAGGGTACCAGGGTAAATCGATGAAGTCAAAGAATCCAGGAGGATATTTGAACCGGGAAGGAGGTGGCGTGATGCAGAGCCTAAAAACAGCCTCCGTTAGAAGGGGCGAAATCATGACCGAGTTCCGAGCGGTGAGTTGCCCCAAGTGGCTCTAGAGCAGATCCCCCTTTTCCGGTCGATGCGTATCTCCCGAGCTGATAGTTCCGCCTAGTTGTCAGGCGCCATAATTGACAAGGGGCGGGAACGGTGGTTGAAGGCAGGTTTCGAGTTCTTCGTGGTCGGTGCCGGAAGGGTGCCAAGCTAAGTCGTTGAAGTAGATTAATTCAGGAGGATAGTTGAAGCAGAAAGGCGGTGGCGTGATGCAGAGTTGACTAAAGGCTGCGTAAGGAGGGTCGAAATCATGACCGTGTTCCGAGCGGTGATGTGCCCCAAGTGGCTTCAGAGCAGATGCGTCTTTTCCGGTCGATGCGTATCTCCCGAGCTGATGGTTCCGTTAGGTTGGCAGGCGTCATACTTGACGATGGGCGGGAACGGCTGTGGAAGGCAGGTTACGAGTCCTTCGTGGTCATTGACGGAAGGGTACCAAGGTAAGTCTATGAAGTCGATGAATCCAGGAGGACAGTTGAAACAGGAAGGCGGTGGCGTGATGCAGAGTAGAATAAAAGCCTGCGTAAGAAGGGGCGAATTCATGACCGAGTTCCGGGCGGTGAAGTGCCCCAAGTGGCTCCAGAGCAGATGCGTCGTTCCTACTCGATGCGTATCTCCCGAGCTGATGGTTTCGCTAGGTTGCCAGGTGCCATACTTGACAAGGGGCGAGAACGGCGGTGGAAGGCAGGTTTCGAGTTCTTCGTGGTCGGTGACGGAACGGTACCAAGGTAAATCGATGAAGTCGATGAATCCAGGAGGACAGTTGAAACAGAAAGGCGGTGGCGTGATGCAGAGTAGAATAAAAGCCTGCGTAAGAAGGGGCGAATTCATGACCGAGTTCCGAGCGGTGAAGTGCCCCAAGTGGCTCCAGAGCAGAAGCGTCTTTCCTACTCAATGCGTATCTCCCGAGCTGATGGTTTGGCTAGGTTGCCAGGCGCCATACTTGACGAGGGGTGGGAACGGCGATGTAAGGCAGGTTTCGAGTTCTTCGTGGTCGGTGACGGAAGGGTACCAAGGTAAGTCGATGAAGTCGATGAATCCAGGAGGACAGTTGAAACAGGAAGGCGGTGGCGTGATGCAGAGTAGAATAAAAGCCTGCGTAAGAAGGGGTAAAATTCATGACCGAGTTTCGACCGGTGAATTGCCCCAAGTGGCTCCTGAGCCGAAGCGTCTTTCCTACTCGATGCGTATCTCCCGAGCTGATGGTTCCGTTAGGTTGGCAGGCGTCATATTTGACGAGGGGCGGGAACGGCGGTGGCAGGCAGGAGGGCGGTGGCGTGATGCAGAGAAGAAAAAAAGCCTCCGTAAGAAGGGGTGAAGGAAGTGTACAAAGGTAAATCGATAAAGTCGAAGAATCCAGGGGCTAGTTGAAGCAGGAAGGCGGTGGTGTGATGCAGAGAATAAAGTCCTGCGTAAGAAGGGGCGAAATCATGACCGAGTTCCGAGCGGTGAAGTACCCCATGTGGCTACAAATCAGATGCGTCTTTTCCAGTCGTTGCGTATCTCCGGATCTGATGTTTCCGCTAGGGCCGCGTACGGTGGTGGAAGGCAGGTTTCGAGATCGTCGTAGTCGGTGATGGAAGGGTACCAAGGTAAGTCGATGAAGTCGGAGATTCGAAGAGGATAGTTGACCCAGGAAGGCGGTGGCGGGTTGCAGAGTAGAATAAGAGCCTCCGTAAGAAGGGGCGAAATCATGATCGATTTCCGAGCGGTGACGTGCCCCAATTGGCTCCAGAGCTGACGCGTCTTTCCCGGTCGATGCGTATATCCCGAGCTGATGGTTCCGCTAGGTTGCCAGGCGCCATACGTGACAAGGGTCTTCAACGGCGGTGAAAGGCACGTTTCGAGTTCTTCGTGGTCGGTGACGGAAGGGTGCCAAGGTAAGTCGATGAAGCAGCTGAGTCCAGGAGGACAGCTGAAACGAGAAAGCGGTGGCATGATGCAGAGTAGAATAAAAGCCTCCGTAAGAAGGGTCGAAATCATGACCGAGTTGCGAGCGGTGATGTGCCCCAAGTGACTCCAGAGCAGATCCGCCTTTTCAAGGTCGATGCGTATCCCCCGAGCTGATAGTTCCGCCAGGTTGCCAGGCGTCATACTTGACAAGGGGCGGGGACGGCGGTGGAAGGCAGGGTTCGAGTTCTTCGTGGTCGGTGATGGAAGGGTTCCAAGGTAAATCGATGATGTCAAAGAATCCAGGAGGATAGTTGAAGCAGGAAGGCGGTGGTGTGATGCAGAGAATAAACTCCTGCGTAAGAAGGGGCGAAATGATGACCGAGTTCCAAGCGGTGAAGTGCCCCATGTGGCTACAAATCAGACGCGTCTTTTCTACTCGGTGCGTATCTCCTGAGCTGATGGTTCCGCCAGGTTGCCAGGCGTCATAATTGACAAGAGGCGGGAACGGTGGTGGAAGGCAGGTATCGAGTTCTTCGTGGTCGGTGACGGAAGGGTAAAAAGGTAAATCGATGAAGTAGCTGAATCCAGGAGGACAGCTGAAACAAGAAAGCGGTGGCATGATGCAGTGTAGAATGAAAGAATCAGTAAGAAGGATCGAAATCATGACCGAGTTCCGAGCGGTGATGTGCCCCAAGTGGCTCCAGATCAGATGCGTCTTTTCCAGTCGATGCGTATCTCCCGAGCTGATGGTTTCCCTAGGTTGCCAGGCGCCATACTTGACAAGGGGCAGGAACAGCGGTGGAAGGCGGGTTTCGAGTTCTTCGTTTTAGGAGACGGAACGGTACCAAGGTAAGTCGATGAAGTCGATGAATCCAGGAGGACAGTTGAAACAGGAAGGCGGTGGCGTGATGCAGAGTAGAATAAAAGATTGCTTAAGAATGGGCGAATTCATGACCGAGTTCCGAGCGGTGATTTGCCCCAAGTGGCTCCAGAGCAGACGCGTCTTTTCCGGTCGATGCGTATCTCCCGAGCTGATGGTTCCGCTAAGTTGCCAGGCGCCATACTTGACAAAGGGCGGGAAAGGCGATGAAAGGCAGGTTTCGAGTTCTTCGTGGTCGGTGACGGAAGGGTACCAGGGTAAATCGATGAAGTCAAAGAATCCAGGAGGATATTTGAACCGGGAAGGAGGTGGCGTGATGCAGAGCATAAAAACAGCCTCCGTTAGAAGGGGCGAAATCATGACCGAGTTCCGAGCGGTGAGTTGCCCCAAGTGGCTCTAGAGCAGATCCCCCTTTTCCGGTCGATGCGTATCTCCCGAGCTGATAGTTCCGCCTAGTTGTCAGGCGCCATAATTGACAAGGGGCGGGAACGGTGGTTGAAGGCAGGTTTCGAGTTCTTCGTGGTCGGTGCCGGAAGGGTGCCAAGCTAAGTCGTTGAAGTAGATTAATTCAGGAGGATAGTTGAAGCAGAAAGGCGGTGGCGTGATGCAGAGTTGACTAAAGGCTGCGTAAGGAGGGTCGAAATCATGACCGTGTTCCGAGCGGTGATGTGCCCCAAGTGGCTTCAGAGCAGATGCGTCTTTTCCGGTCGATGCGTATCTCCCGAGCTGATGGTTCCGTTAGGTTGGCAGGCGTCATACTTGACGATGGGCGGGAACGGCTGTGGAAGGCAGGTTACGAGTCCTTCGTGGTCATTGACGGAAGGGTACCAAGGTAAGTCTATGAAGTCGATGAATCCAGGAGGACAGTTGAAACAGGAAGGCGGTGGCGTGATGCAGAGTAGAATAAAAGCCTGCGTAAGAAGGGGCGAATTCATGACCGAGTTCCGGGCGGTGAAGTGCCCCAAGTGGCTCCAGAGCAGATGCGTCGTTCCTACTCGATGCGTATCTCCCGAGCTGATGGTTTCGCTAGGTTGCCAGGTGCCATACTTGACAAGGGGCGAGAACGGCGGTGGAAGGCAGGTTTCGAGTTCTTCGTGGTCGGTGACGGAACGGTACCAAGGTAAATCGATGAAGTCGATGAATCCAGGAGGACAGTTGAAACAGAAAGGCGGTGGCGTGATGCAGAGTAGAATAAAAGCCTGCGTAAGAAGGGGCGAATTCATGACCGAGTTCCGAGCGGTGAAGTGCCCCAAGTGGCTCCAGAGCAGAAGCGTCTTTCCTACTCAATGCGTATCTCCCGAGCTGATGGTTTGGCTAGGTTGCCAGGCGCCATACTTGACGAGGGGTGGGAACGGCGATGTAAGGCAGGTTTCGAGTTCTTCGTGGTCGGTGACGGAAGGGTACCAAGGTAAGTCGATGAAGTCGATGAATCCAGGAGGACAGTTGAAACAGGAAGGCGGTGGCGTGATGCAGAGTAGAATAAAAGCCTGCGTAAGAAGGGGTAAAATTCATGACCGAGTTTCGACCGGTGAATTGCCCCAAGTGGCTCCAGAGCCGAAGCGTCTTTCCTACTCGATGCGTATCTCCCGAGCTGATGGTTCCGTTAGGTTGGCAGGCGTCATATTTGACGAGGGGCGGGAACGGCGGTGGCAGGCAGGAGGGCGGTGGCGTGATGCAGAGAAGAAAAAAAGCCTCCGTAAGAAGGGGTGAAGGAAGTGTACAAAGGTAAATCGATAAAGTCGAAGAATCCAGGGGCTAGTTGAAGCAGGAAGGCGGTGGTGTGATGCAGAGAATAAAGTCCTGCGTAAGAAGGGGCGAAATCATGACCGAGTTCCGAGCGGTGAAGTACCCCATGTGGCTACAAATCAGATGCGTCTTTTCCAGTCGTTGCGTATCTCCGGATCTGATGTTTCCGCTAGGGCCGCGTACGGTGGTGGAAGGCAGGTTTCGAGATCGTCGTAGTCGGTGATGGAAGGGTACCAAGGTAAGTCGATGAAGTCGGAGATTCGAAGAGGATAGTTGACCCAGGAAGGCGGTGGCGGGTTGCAGAGTAGAATAAGAGCCTCCGTAAGAAGGGGCGAAATCATGATCGATTTCCGAGCGGTGACGTGCCCCAATTGGCTCCAGAGCTGACGCGTCTTTCCCGGTCGATGCGTATATCCCGAGCTGATGGTTCCGCTAGGTTGCCAGGCGCCATACGTGACAAGGGTCTTCAACGGCGGTGAAAGGCACGTTTCGAGTTCTTCGTGGTCGGTGACGGAAGGGTGCCAAGGTAAGTCGATGAAGCAGCTGAGTCCAGGAGGACAGCTGAAACGAGAAAGCGGTGGCATGATGCAGAGTAGAATAAAAGCCTCCGTAAAAAGGGTCGAAATCATGACCGAGTTGCGAGCGGTGATGTGCCCCAAGTGACTCCAGAGCAGATCCGCCTTTTCAAGGTCGATGCGTATCCCCCGAGCTGATAGTTCCGCCAGGTTGCCAGGCGTCATACTTGACAAGGGGCGGGGACGGCGGTGGAAGGCAGGGTTCGAGTTCTTCGTGGTCGGTGATGGAAGGGTTCCAAGGTAAATCGATGATGTCAAAGAATCCAGGAGGATAGTTGAAGCAGGAAGGCGGTGGTGTGATGCAGAGAATAAACTCCTGCGTAAGAAGGGGCGAATGATGACCGAGTTCCAAGCGGTGAAGTGCCCCATGTGGCTACAAATCAGACGCGTCTTTTCTACTCGGTGCGTATCTCCCGATCTGATGTTTCCGCTAGGTTGCCAGGCGTCATACTTGACGAGGGCCGGGAACGGTGGTGGAAGGCAGGTTTCGAGATCGTCGTAGTCGGTGACGGAAGGGTACCAAGGTAAGTCGATGAAATCGGAGATTCCAGGAGGATAGTTGACCCAGGAAGGCGGTGGCGGGTTGCAGAGTAGAATAAGAGCCTCCGTAAGAAGGGGCGAAATCATGATCGATTTCCGAGCGGTGACGTGCCCCAATTGGCTCCAGAGCTGACGCGTCTTTCCCGGTCGATGCTTATATCCCGAGCTGATGGTTCCGCTAGGTTGCCAGGCGCCATACGTGACAAGGGTCTTCAACGGCGGTGAAAGGCAGGTTTCGAGTTCTTCGTGGTCGGTGACGGAAGGGTGCCAAGGTAAGTCGATGAAGTAGATGAATCCAGGAGGACAGTTGAAGCAGGAAGGCGGTGGCGTGATGCAGAGTAGGATAAAAGGCTGCGTAAGAGGGGTCGAAATCAAAACCGAGTTCCGAGTGGTGATGTGCCCCAAGTGGCTCCAGAGCAGATGCGTCTTTTCCGGTCGATGCGTATCTCCCGAGCTGATACTTCCGCCAGGTTGCCAGGCGTCATACTTGACAAGGGACGGGGATGGCGGTGCAAGGCAGGGTTCGAGTTCTTCGTGGTCGGTGATGAAAAGGTTCCAAGGTAAATCGATGAAGTCAAAGAATCCAGGAGGATAGTTGAAGCAGGAAGGCGGTGGCGTGTTGCAGAGTAAAATAAAGCCTCCGTAGGAAGGGGCGAAATCATGACCGAGTTACTAGCGGTGATGTGCCCCATGTGGCTCCAGAGCAGATGCGTCTTTTCCGGTCGATGCGTATCTCCCGACCTGATGGTTCCGTTAGGTTGGCAGGCGTCATACTTGGCGAGGGGCGGGAACGGCGATGGAAGACAGGTTTCGAGTCCTTCGTGGTCGGTGACGGAAGGTTACCAAGGTAAATCGATGAAATCGAAGAATCCATGAGGATAAATGAAGCAGGAAGGCGGTGGCGTGATTCAGAGTAAAATAAAAGCCTCCGTAAGAAGGGGTGAAGGAAGTGTACTAAGGTAAATCGATGAAGTCGAAGAATCCAGGGGGTAGTTGAAGCAGGAAGGCGGTGGAGTAAGGCAGAGTAGAATAAAAGCCTGCGTATGAAGGGGCGAATTCAAGACCGAGTTCTGCGCCGTGAAGTGCCCCAAGTGGCTCCAGAGCAGACGCGTCTTTTCTACTCGGTGCGTATCTCCTGAGCTGATGGCTCCGCCAGGTTGCCAGGCGACATAATTGACAAGAGACGGAAACGGCGGTGGAAGGCAGGTTTCGAGTTCTTCGTGGTCGGTGACGGAAGGGTACCAAGGTAAATCGATGAAGTAGCTGAATCCAGGAGAACAGCTGAAACGAGAAAGCGGTGGCATGATGCAGAGTAGAATAAAAGCCTCTGTAAGAAGGGTCAAAATCATGACCGAGTTCCGAGCGGTGATGTGCCCCAAGTGGCTCCAGATCAGATGCGTCTCTTCCAGTCGATGCGTATCTCCAGAGCTGATGATAGCTCCGCCAGGTTCCCAGGCGTCATACTTGACAAGGGGTGGGGACGGCGGTAGAAGGCAGTGTTCTAGTTCTTCGTGGTCGGTGATGGAAGGGTTCCATGGTAAATCGATGAAGTCAAAGAATCCCGGAGGATGGTTGAAACAGGAAGGCGGTGGCGTGATGCAGAGTAGAATAAAAGCCTGCGTAAGAAGGGGAGAATTCATGACCGAGTTTCGACCGCTGAATTGCCCCAAGTGGCTCCAGAGCCGAAGCGTCTTTTCTACTCGATGCGTATCTCCCGAGCTGATGGTTCCGTTAGGTTGGCAGGCGTCATATTTGACGAGGGGCGGGAACGGCGGTGGCAGGCAGGAGGGCGGTGGCGTGATGCAGAGAAGAAAAAAAGCCTCCGTAAGAAGGGGTGAAGGAAGTGTACAAAGGTAAATCGATGAAGTCGAAGAATCCAGGGGCTAGTTGAAGCAGGAAGGCGGTGGTGCGATGCAGAGAATAAAGTCCTGCGTAAGAAGGGGCGAAATCATGACCGAGTTCCGAGCGGTGAAGTACCCTAAGTGGCTACAAATCAGACGCGTCTTTTCCAGTCGTTGCGTATCTCCGGATCTGATGTTTCCGCTAGGGCCGCGTACGGTGGTGGAAGGCAGGTTTCGAGATCGTCGTACTCGGTGATGGAAGGGTACCAAGGTAAGTCGATGAAGTCGGAGATTCGAAGAGGATAGTTGACCCAGGAAGGCGGTGGCGGGTTGCAGAGTAGAATAAGAGCCTCCGTAAGAAGGGGCGAAATCATGATCGATTTCCGAGCGGTGACGTGCCCCAATTGGCTCCAGAGCTGACGCGTCTTTCCCGGTCGATGCGTATATCCCGAGCTGATGGTTCCGCTAGGTTGCCAGGCGCCATACGTGACAAGGGTCTTCAACGGCGGTGAAAGCCACGTTTCGAGTTCTTCGTGGTCGGTGACGGAAGGGTGCCAAGGTAAGTCGATGAAGCAGCTGAGTCCAGGAGGACAGCTGAAACGAGAAAGCGGTGGCATGATGCAGAGTAGAATAAAAGCCTCCGTAAGAAGGGTCGAAATCATGACCGAGTTCCGAGCGGTGATGTGCCCCAAGTGACTCCAGAGCAGATCCGCCTTTTCAAGGTCGATGCGTATCCCCCGAGCTGATAGTTCCGCCAGGTTGCCAGGCGTCATACTTGACAAGGGGCGGGGACGGCGGTGGAAGGCAGGGTTCGAGTTCTTCGTGGTCGGTGATGGAAGGGTTCCAAGGTAAATCGATGATGTCAAAGAATCCAGGAGGATAGTTGAAGCAGGAAGGCGGTGGTGTGATGCAGAGAATAAACTCCTGCGTAAGAAGGGGCGAAATGATGACCGAGTTCCAAGCGGTGAAGTGCCCCATGTGGCTACAAATCAGACGCGTCTTTTCTACTCGGTGCGTATCTCCCGATCTGATGTTTCCGCTAGGTTGCCAGGCGTCATACTTGACGAGGGCCGGGAACGGTGGTGGAAGGCAGGTTTCGAGATCGTCGTAGTCGGTGACGGAAGGGTACCAAGGTAAGTCGATGAAATCGGAGATTCCAGGAGGATAGTTGACCCAGGAAGGCGGTGGCGGGTTGCAGAGTAGAATAAGAGCCTCCGTAAGAAGGGGCGAAATCATGATCGATTTCCGAGCGGTGACGTGCCCCAATTGGCTCCAGAGCTGACGCGTCTTTCCCGGTCGATGCTTATATCCCGAGCTGATGGTTCCGCTAGGTTGCCAGGCGCCATACGTGACAAGGGTCTTCAACGGCGGTGAAAGGCAGGTTTCGAGTTCTTCGTGGTCGGTGACGGAAGGGTGCCAAGGTAAGTCGATGAAGTAGATGAATCCAGGAGGACAGTTGAATCAGGAAGGCGGTGGCGTGATGCAGAGTAGGATAAAAGGCTGCGTAAGAGGGGTCGAAATCAAAACCGAGTTCCGAGTGGTGATGTGCCCCAAGTGGCTCCAGAGCAGATGCGTCTTTTCCGGTCGATGCGTATCTCCCGAGCTGATACTTCCGCCAGGTTGCCAGGCGTCATACTTGACAAGGGACGGGGATGGCGGTGGAAGGCAGGGTTCGAGTTCTTCGTGGTCGGTGATGAAAAGGTTCCAAGGTAAATCGATGAAGTCAAAGAATCCAGGAGGATAGTTGAAGCAGGAAGGCGGTGGCGTGTTGCAGAGTAAAATAAAGCCTCCGTAAGAAGGGGCGAAATCATGACCGAGTTACTAGCGGTGATGTGCCCCATGTGGCTCCAGAGCAGATGCGTCTTTTCCGGTCGATGCGTATCTCCCGACCTGATGGTTCCGTTAGGTTGGCAGGCGTCATACTTGGCGAGGGGCGGGAACGGCGATGGAAGACAGGTTTCGAGTCCTTCGTGGTCGGTGACGGAAGGTTACCAAGGTAAATCGATGAAATCGAAGAATCCATGAGGATAAATGAAGCAGGAAGGCGGTGGCGTGATTCAGAGTAAAATAAAAGCCTCCGTAAGAAGGGGTGAAGGAAGTGTACTAAGGTAAATCGATGAAGTCGAAGAATCCAGGGGGTAGTTGAAGCAGGAAGGCGGTGGAGTAAGGCAGAGTAGAATAAAAGCCTGCGTATGAAGGGGCGAATTCAAGACCGAGTTCTGCGCCGTGAAGTGCCCCAAGTGGCTCCAGAGCAGACGCGTCTTTTCTACTCGGTGCGTATCTCCCGAGCTGATGGCTCCGCCAGGTTGCCAGGCGACATAATTGACAAGAGGCGGAAACGGCGGTGGAAGGCAGGTTTCGAGTTCTTCGTGGTCGGTGACGGAAGGGTACCAAGGTAAATCGATGAAGTAGCTGAATCCAGGAGAACAGCTGAAACGAGAAAGCGGTGGCATGATGCAGAGTAGAATAAAAGCCTCTGTAAGAAGGGTCAAAATCATGACCGAGTTCCGAGCGGTGATGTGCCCCAAGTGGCTCCAGATCAGATGCGTCTCTTCCAGTCGATGCGTATCTCCAGAGCTGATGATAGCTCCGCCAGGTTCCCAGGCGTCATACTTGACAAGGGGCGGGGACGGCGGTAGAAGGCAGTGTTCTAGTTCTTCGTGGTCGGTGATGGAAGGGTTCCATGGTAAATCGATGAAGTCAAAGAATCCCGGAGGATAGTTGAAACAGGAAGGCGGTGGCGTGTTGCAGAGTAAAATAAAAGCCTCCGTAAGAAGGGGCAACATCATGACCGAGTTTCGAGCGGTGAAGTGCCCCTAGTGGCTCGAGAGCAGATGCGTCTTTTTCAATCGCTGCGTATCTCCCGAGCTGATAGTTCCGCCAGATTTCCAGGCGTCATACTTGACAAGGGGCGTTAACGGCGGTAGAAGGCGCGTTTCAATTGCTTCGTCGTCGGTGACCGATAGGTACCAAGGTAAGTTTATGAAGTCAAAAAACCCTGGAGGACAATTGAAGCAGGAAGGCGGTGGCGTAACGCAGAGTAGAAAAAAAGCCTGCGTAAGAATAGGCGAATTCATGACCGAGTTCCGTGCCGTGAAGTGCCCCAAGTGGCTCCAGAGCAGACGCGTCTTTTCTACTCGGTGCGTATCTCCCGAGCTGATGGTTCCGCCAGGTTGCCAGGCGTCATAATTGACAAGAGGCGGGAACGGTGGTGGAAGGCAGGTTTCGAGTTCTTCGTGGTCGGTGACGGAAGGGTACCAAGGTAAATCGATGAAGTAGCTGAATCCAAAAGGACAGCTGAAACGAGAAAGCGGTGGCATGATGCAGAGTAGAATAAAAGCCTCCGTAAGAAAGATCAAAATCATGACCGAGTTCCGAGCGGTGATGTGCCCCAAGTGGCTCCAGAGCATATGCGTCTTTTTCGGTCGATGCGGATCTCCCGAGCTGATGGATCCGCTACGTTGCCAGGCGCCGTACTTGACAAGGGGCGGCAACGGCGATGGAAGGCAGGTTTCGATTTCTTCGTGGTCGGTGACGGAACGGTGCCAAGCTAAGTCGATGAAGTAGATTAATTCAGGAGGATAGTTGAAGCAGAAAGGCGGTGGCGTGATGCAGAGTAGATTAAAGGCTGCGTAAGGAGGGTCGAAATCATGACCGAGTTCCGAGCGGTGATGTGCCCCAAGTGGCTCCAGAGCAGATGCGTCTTTTCCGGTCGATGCGTATCTCCCGAGCTGATGGTTCCGTTAGGTTGGCAGGCGTCATACTTGGCGAGGGGCGGGAACGGCGGTGGTAGGCAGGTTTCGAGTCCTTCGTGGTCGGTGTCGGAAGGTTACCAAGGTAAATTGATGAAATCGAAGAATCCAAGAGGATAACTGAAGCACGAAGGAGGTGGCGTAATGCAGAGTAGAATAAAAGCCTCCGTAAGAAGGGGTGAAGGAAGTGTACCAATGCAAATCGATGAAGTCGAAGAATCCAGGCGGTAGTTGAAACAGGAAGGCGGTGGCGTGAGGCAGATTAGAAAAGAATCCTGCGTAAGAAGGGGCGAAATCATGACCGAGTTCCGAGCGGTGAAGTGCCCGATGTGGCTACAGATCAGGCGCGTCTTTTCCGGTCGATGCGTATCTCCCGATCTGATGTTTCCGCTAGGTTGCCAGGCGTAATACTTGACGATGGCCGGGAACGGTGGTGGAAGGCAGGTTTCGAGATCGTCATGGTCGGTGACAGAAGGGCGCCAAGTTAAGTCGATGATGTCGAAGAATCTAGGAGGATAGTTGGCCCAGGAAGGTGGTGGCGCGTTGCAGAGTAGAATAAGAACCTCCGTAAGAAGGGGAGAAGTCATGATCGAGTTCCGAGCGGGGACGTGCACCAAGTGGCTCCAGAGGAGACGCGTCTTTTCCGGTCGATGCGTATCTCACGAGCTGATGGTGCCGCTAGGTTGCCAGGCGGCATACTTGACAAGGGTCTTCAACGGCGGTGGAAGGCAGGTTTCGAGTTCTTCGTGGTCGGTGACGGAAGTGTGCCAAGGTAAGTCGATAAAGTATATGAATCCAGGAGGACAGTTGAAGCAGGAAGGCGATGGCGTGATGCAGACTAGGATAAAAGGCTGCGTAAGAAGGGTCGAAATCATGGCCAAGTTCCGAGCTGTGATGTGAACCAAGTGGCCCCAGAGCAGATGCGTCTTTTCCGATCGATGCGTATCTCCAGAGCTGATGGTTCCGCTACGTTGCCAGGCGCCATACTTGACAAGGGGGGGCAACGGCGGAGGAAGGCAGGTTACTAGTTCTTCGTGGTCGGCGACGGAAGGGTACCAAGGTAAATCGATGAACTCGAAGAATCCAGGAGGACAGTTGAAGCAGGAAGGTGGTGGCGTGATGCAGAGTAGAATAAAAGCCTCCGTAAGAAGGTGCGAAATCATGACCGAGTTCTGCGCCGTGAAGTGCCCCAAGTGGCTCCAGAGCAGACGCGTCTTTTCTATTCGGTGCGTATCTCCCGAGCTGATGGTTCCGCCAGGTTGCCAGGCGTCATAAGAGGCGGAAACGGCGGTGGAAGGCAGGATTAGAGTTCTTCGTGGTCGGTGACGGAAGGGTACCAAGGTAAATCGATGAAGAAGCTGAATCCAGGAGAACAGCTGAAACGAGAAAGCGGTGGCATGATGCAGAGTAGAATAAAAGCCTCTGTAAGAGGGGTCGAAATCATGACCGAGTTCCGAGCGGTGATGTGCCCGAAGTGGCTCCAGATCAGATGCGTCTCTTCTAGTCGATGCGTATCTCCCGAACTGAAAGTTCCGCCAGGTTGCCAGGCGTCATACTTGACAAGGGGCGGGGACGGCGGTAGAAGGCAGTGTTCTAGTTCTTCGTGGTCGGTGATGGAAGGGTTCCATGGTAAATCGATGAAGTCAAAGAATCCCGGAGGATAGTTGAAACAGGAAGGAGGTGGCGAATTGCAGAGTAAAATAAAAGCCTCCGTAAGAAGGGGCAAAATCATGACCGAGTTTCGAGCGGTGAAGTGCCCCTAGTGGCTCCAGAGCAGATGCGTCTTTTTCAATCGCTGTGTATCTCCCGAGCTGATAGTTCCGCCAGGTTTCCAGGCGTCATACTTGACAAGGGGCGTTAACGGCGGTAGAAGGCGCGTTTCAATTTCTTCGTCGTCGGTGACCGAAAGGTACCAAGGTAAGTTTATGACGTCAAAAAACCCTGGAGGACAGTTGAAACAGGAAGGCGGTGGCGTAACGCAGAGTAGAATAAAAGCCTGCGTAAGAATGGGCGAATTCATGACCGAGTTCCGTGCCGTGAAGTGCCCCAAGTGGCTCCAGAGCAGACGCGTCTTTTCTACTGGGTGCGTATCTCCCGAGCTGATGGTTCCGCCAGGTTGCCAGGCGTCATAATTGACAAGAGGCGGGAACGGTGGTGGAAGGCAGGTTTCGAGTTCTTCGTGGTCGGTGACGGAAGGGTACCAAGGTAAATCGATGAAGTAGCTGAATCCAGGAGGAGAGCTGAAACGAGAAAGCGGTGGCATGATGCAGTGTAGAATAAAAGAATCAGTAAGAAGGATCTAAATCATGACCGAGTTCCGAGCGGTGATGTGCCCCAAGTGGCTCCAGATCAGATGCGTCTTTTCCAGTCGATGCGTATCTCCCGAGCTGATGGTTTCGCTAGGTTGCCAGGCGCCACACTTGACAAGGGCCGGGAACAGCGGTGGAAGGCGGGTTTCGAGTTCTTCGTTTTAGGAGACGGAACGGTACCAAGGTAAGTCGATGAAGTCGATGAATCCAGGAGGACAGTTGAAACAGGAAGGCGGTGGCGTGATGCAGAGTAGAATAAAAGCCTCCGTAAGAATGGGCGAATTCATGACCGAGTTCCGAGCGGTGAATTGCCCCAAGTGGCTCCAGAGCAGACGCGTCTTTTCTACTCGATGCGTATCTCCCGAGCTGATGGTTCCGCCTGGTTGTCAGGCGCCATAATTGACAAGGGGCGGGAACGGTGGTTGAAGGCAGGTTTCGAGTTCTTCGTGGTCGGTGACGGAAGGGTGCCAAGCTAAGTCGATGAAGTAGATTAATTCAGGAGGATAGTTGAAGCAGAAAGGCGATGGCGTGATGCAGAGTAGATTAAAGGCTGCGTAAGGAGGGTCGAAATTATGACCGAGTTCCGAGCGGTGATGTGCCCCAAGTGGCTCCAGAGCAGATGCGTCTTTTCCGGTCGATGCGTATCTCCCGAGCTGATGGTTCCGTTAGGTTGGCAGGCGTCATACTTGACGAGGGGCGGGAACGGCTGTGGAAGGCAGGTTACGAGTCCTTCGTGGTCGGTGACGTAAGGGTACCAAGGTAAGTCTATGAAGTCGATGAATCCAGGAGGACAGTTGAAACAGGAAGGCGGTGGCTAGATGCAGAGTAGAATAAAAGCCTGCGTAAGAAGGGGCGAATTCATGACCGAGTTACGAGCGGTGAAGTGCCCCAAGTGGCTCCAGAGCAGATGCGTCGTTCCTACTCGATGCGTATCTCCCGAGCTGATGGTTTCGCTAGGTTGCCAGGTGCCATACTTGACAAGGGGCGAGAACGGCGGTGGAAGGCAGGTTTCGAGTTCTTCGTGGTCGGTGACTGAACGGTACCAAGGTAAGTCGATGAAGTCGATGAATCCAGTAGGACAGTTGAAACAGAAAGGCGGTGGCGTGATGCAGAGTAGAATAAAAGCCTGCGTAAGAAGGGGCGAATTCACAACCGAGTTCCGAGCGGTGAAGTGCCCCAAGTGGCTCCAGAGCAGATGCGTCTTTCCTACTCAATGCGTATCTCCCGATCTGATGTTTCTGCTAGGGCCGCGTACGGTGGTGGAAGGCAGGTTTCGAGATCGTCGTAGTCGGTGATGGAAGGGTACCAAGGTAAGTCGATGAAGTCGGAGATTCGAAGAGGTTAGTTGACCCAGGAAGGCGGTGGCGGGTTGCAGAGTAGAATAAGAGCCTCCGTAAGAAGGGGCGAAATCATGATCGATTTCCGAGCGGTGACGTGCCCCAATTGGCTCCAGAGCTGACGCGTCTTTCCCGGTCGATGCGTATATCCCGAGCTGATGGTTCCGCTAGGTTGCCAGGCGCCATACGTGACAAGGGTCTTCAACGGCGGTGAAAGCCACGTTTCGAGTTCGTCGTGGTCGGTGACGGAAGGGTGCCAAGGTAAATCGATGAAGAAGCTGAATCCAGGAGAACAGCTGTAACGAGAAAGCGGTGGCATGATGCAGAGTATAATAAAAGCCTCTGTAAGAAGGGTCGAAATCATGACCGAGTTCCGAGCGGTGATGTGCCCCAAGTGGCTCCAGATCAGATGCGTCTCTTCCAGTCGATGCGTATCTCCCGAACTGAAAGTTCCGCCAGGTTGCCAGGCGTCATACTTGACAAGGGGCGGGGACGGCGGTAGAAGGCAGTGTTCTAGTTCTTCGTGGTCGGTGATGGAAGGGTTCCATGGTAAATCGATGAAGTCAAAGAATCCCGGAGGATAGTTGAAACAGGAAGGCGGTGGCGAATTGCAGACTAAAATAAAAGCCTCCGTAAGAAGGGGCAAAATCATGACCGAGTTTCGAGCGGTGAAGTGCCCCTAGTGGCTCCAGAGCAGATGCGTCTTTTTCAATCGCTGTGTATCTCCCGAGCTGATAGTTCCGCCAGGTTTCCAGGCGTCATACTTGACAAGGGGCGTTAACGGCGGTAGAAGGCGCGTTTCAATTTCTTCGTTGTCGGTGACCGAAAGGTACCAAGGTAAGTTTATGAAGTCAAAAAACCCTGGAGGGCAGTTGAAACAGGAAGGCGGTGGCGTAACGCAGAGTAGAATAAAAGCCTGCGTAAGAATGGGCGAATTCATGACCGAGTTCCGTGCCGTGAAGTGCCCCAAGTGGCTCCAGAACAGACGCGTCTTTTCTACTGGGTGCGTATCTCCCGAGCTGATGGTTCCGCCAGGTTGCCAGACGTCATAATTGACAAGAGGCGGAAACGGCGGTGGAAGGCAGGATTAGAGTTCTTCGTGGTCGGTGACGGAAGGGTACCAAGGTAAATCGATGAAGAAGCTGAATCCAGGAGAACAGCTGTAACGAGAAAGCGGTGGCATGATGCAGAGTAGAATAAAAGCCTCTGTAAGAAGGGTCGAAATCATGACCGAGTTCCGAGCGGTGATGTGCCCCAAGTGGCTCCAGATCAGATGCGTCTCTTCCAGTCGATGCGTATCTCCCGAACTGAAAGTTCCGCCAGGTTGCCAGGCGTCATACTTGACAAGGGGCGGGGACGGCGGTAGAAGGCAGTGTTCTAGTTCTTCGTGGTCGGTGATGGAAGGGTTCCATGGTAAATCGATGAAGTCAAAGAATCCCGGAGGATAGTTGAAACAGGAAGGCGGTGGCGAATTGCAGAGTAAAATAAAAGCCTCCGCAAGAAGGGGCAAAATCATGACCGAGTGCCGAGCGGTGAATTGCCCCAAATGGCTCCAGAGCAGACGCGTCTTTCCCGGTCGATGCGTATCTCCCGAGCTGATGGTTCCGCTAAGTTGTCAGGCGCCATACTTGCAAGGGGCGGGAACAGCGGTTGAAGGCGGGTTTCGAGTTCTTCGTGGTCGGAGACGGAATGGTACCAAGGTAAGTCGATGAAGTCGATGAATCCAGGAGGACAGTTGAAACACGAAGGCGGTGGCGTGATGCAGAGTAGAATAAAAGCCTGCGTAAGAATGGGCGAATTCATGACCGAGTTCCGTGCCGTGAAGTGCCCCAAGTGGCTCCAGAGCAGACGCGTCTTTTCTACTGGGTGCGTATCTCCCGAGCTGATGGTTCCGCCAGGTTGCCAGGCGACATAATTGACAAGAGGCGGGAACGGTGGTGGAAGGCAGGTTTCGAGTTCTTCGTGGTCGGTGACGGAAGGGTACCAAGGTAAATCGATGAAGTAGCTGAATCCAGGAGGACAGCTGAAACGAGAAGTGTAGAATAAAAGAATCAGTAAGAAGGATCGAAATCATGACCGAGTTCCGAGCGGTGATGTGCCCCAAGTGGCTCCAGATCAGATGCGTCTTTTCCAGTCGATGCGTATCTCCCGAGCTGATAGTTTCGCTAGGTTGCCAGGCGCCATACTTGACAAGGGGCGGGAACAGCGGTGGAAGGCGGGTGTCGAGTTGTTCGTTTAGGAGACGGAACGGTACCAAGGTAAGTCGATGAAGTCGATGAATCCAGGAGGACAGTTGAAACAGGAAGGCGGTGGCGTGATGCAGAGTAGAATAAAAGCCTCCGTAAGAATGGGCGAATTCATGACCGAGTTCCGAGCGGTGAATTGCCCCAAATGGCTCCAGAGCAGACGCGTCTTTCCCGGTCGATGCGTATCTCCCGAGCTGATGGTTCCGCTAAGTTGCCAGGCGCCATACTTGACAATGGGCGGGAAAGGCGATGAAAGGCAGGCTTCGAGTTCTTCGTGGTCGGTGACGAAAGGGTACCAGGGTAAATTGATGAAGTCAAAGAATCCAGGAGGATATTTGAACCGGGAAGGAGGTGGCGTCATGCAGAGCATAAAAACAACCTCCGTTAGAAGGGGCGAAATCATGACCGAGTTCCGAGCGGTGAGTTGCCCCAAGTGGCTCTAGAGCAGATCTGCCTTTTCCGGTCGATGCGTATCTCCCGAGCTGATAGTTCCGCCTGGTTGTCAGGCGCCATAATTGACAAGGGGCGGGAACGATGGTTGAAGGCAGGTTTCGAGTTCTTCGTGGTCGGTGATGGAAGGGTTCCATGGTAAATCGATGAAGTCAAAGAATCCCGGAGGATAGTTGAAACAGGAAGGCGGTGGCGAATTGCAGAGTAAAATAAAAGCCTCCGTAAGAAGGGGCAAAATCATGACCGAGTTTCGAGCGGTGAAGTGCCCCTAGTGGCTCCAGAGCAGATGCGTCTTTTTCAATCGCTGTGTATCTCCCGAGCTGATAGTTCCGCCAGGTTTCCAGGCGTCATACTTGACAAGGGGCGTTAACGGCGGTAGAAGGCGCGTTTCAATTTCTTCGTCGTCGGTGACCGAAAGGTACCAAGGTAAGTTTATGAAGTCAAAAAACCCTGGAGGACAGTTGAAACAGGAAGGCGGTGGCGTAACGCAGAGTAGAATAAAAGCCTGAGTAAGAATGGGCGAATTCATGACCGAGTTCCGTGCCGTGAAGTGCCCCAAGTGGCTCCAGAGCAGACGCGTCTTTTCTACTGGGTGCGTATCTCCTGAGCTGATGGTTCCGCCAGGTTGCCAGGCGTCATAATTGACAAGAGGCGGGAACGGTGGTGGAAGGCAGGTTTCGAGTTCTTCGTGGTCGGTGACGGAAGGGTAAAAAGGTAAATCGATGAAGTAGCTGAATCCAGGAGGACAGCTGAAACAAGAAAGCGGTGGCATGATGCAGTGTAGAATAAAAGAATCAGTAAGAAGGATCGAAATCATGACCGAGTTCCGAGCGGTGATGTGCCCCAAGTGGCTCCAGATCAGATGCGTCTTTTCCAGTCGATGCGTATCTCCCGAGCTGATGGTTTCGCTAGGTTGCCAGGCGCCATACTTGACAAAGTTCGGGAAAGGCGATGAAAGGCAGGCTTCGAGTTCTTCGTGGTCGGTGACGAAAGGGTACCAGGGTAAATCGATGAAGTCAAAGAATCCAGGAGGATATTTGAACCGGGAAGGAGGTGGCGTCATGCAGAGCATAAAAACAACCTCCGTTAGAAGGGGCGAAATCATGACCGAGTTCCGAGCGGTGAGTTGCCCCAAGTGGCTCTAGAGCAGATCCGCCTTTTCCGGTCGATGCGTATCTCCCGAGCTGATAGTTCCGCCTAGTTGTCAGGCGCCATAATTGACAAGGGGCGGGAACGGTGGTTGAAGGCAGGTTTCGAGTTCTTCGTGGTCGGTGACGGAAGGGTGCCAAGCTAAGTCGATGAAGTAGATTAATTCAGGAGGATAGTTGAAGCAGAAAGGCGGTGGCGTGATGCAGAGTAGACTAAAGGCTGCGTAAGGAGGGTCGAAATCATGACCGTGTTCCGAGCGGTGATGTGCCCCAAGTGGCTTCAGAGCAGATGCGTCTTTTCCGGTCGATGCGTATCTCCCGAGCTGATGGTTCCGTTAGGTTGGCAGGAGTCATACTTGACGATGGGCGGGAACGGCTGTGGAAGGCAGGGTTCGAGTTCTTCGTGGTCGGAGATGGAAGGGTTCCAAGGTAAGTCTATGAAGTCGATGAATCCAGGAGGACTGTTGAAACAGGAAGGCGGTGGCGTGATGCAGAGTAGAATAAAAGCCTGCGTAAGAAGGGGCGAATTCATGACCGAGTTCCGAGCGGTGAAGTGCCCCAAGTGGCTCCAGAGCAGATGCGTCGTTCCTACTCGATGCGTATCTCCCGAGCTGATGGTTTCGCTAGGTTGCCAGGTGCCATACTTGACAAGGGGCGAGAACGGCGGTGGAAGGCAGGTTTCGAGTTCTTCGTGGTCGGTGACGGAACGGTACCAAGGTAAATCGATGAAGTCGATGAATCCAGGAGGACAGTTGAAACAGAAAGGCGGTGGCGTGATGCAGAGTAGAATAAAAGCCTGCGTAAGAAGGGGCGAATTCATGACCGAGTTCCGAGCGGTGAAGTGCCCCAAGTGGCTCCAGAGCAGAAGCGTCTTTCCTACTCGATGCGTATCTCCCGAGCTGATGGTTTGGCTAGGTTGCCAGGCGCCATACTTGACGAGGGGTGGGAACGGCGATGTAAGGCAGGTTTCGAGTTCTTCGTGGTCGGTGACGGAAGGGTACCAAGGTAAGTCGATGAAGTCGATGAATCCAGGAGGACAGTTGAAACAGGAAGGCGGTGGCGTGATGCAGAGTAGAATAAAAGCCTGCGTAAGAAGGGGAGAATTCATGACCGAGTTCCGACCGGTGAATTGCCCCAAGTGGATCCAGAGCCGAAGCGTCTTTCCTACTCGATGCGTATCTCCCGAGCTGATGGTTCCGTTAGGTTGGCAGGCGTCATATTTGACGAGGGGCGGGAACGGCGGTGGCAGGCAGGAGGGCGGTGGCGTGATGCAGAGAAGAAAAAAAGCCTCCGTAAGAAGGGGTGAAGGAAGTGTACAAAGGTAAATCGATGAAGTCGAAGAATCCAGGGGCTAGTTGAAGCAGGAAGGCGGTGGTGTGATGCAGAGAATAAAGTCCTGCGTAAGAAGGGCCGAAATCATGACCGAGTTCCGAGCGGTGAAGTACCCCATGTGGCTACAAATCAGACGCGTCTTTTCCAGTCGTTGCGTATCTCCGGATCTGATGTTTCCGCTAGCGCCGCGTACGGTGGTGGAAGGCAGGTTTCGAGATCGTCGTAGTCGGTGATGGAAGGGTACCAAGGTAAGTCGATGAAGTCGGAGATTCGAAGAGGATAGTTGACCCAGGAAGGCGGTGGCGGGTTGCAGAGTAGAATAAGAGCCTCCGTAAGAAGGGGCGAAATCATGATCGATTTCCGAGCGGTGACGTGCCCCAATTGGCTCCAGAGCTGACGCGTCTTTCCCGGTCGATGCGTATATCCCGAGCTGATGGTTCCGCTAGGTTGCCAGGCGCCATACGTGACAAGGGTCTTCAACGGCGGTGAAAGGCACGTTTCGAGTTCTTCGTGGTCGGTGACGGAAGGGTGCCAAGGTAAGTCGATGAAGCAGCTGAGTCCAGGAGGACAGCTGAAACGAGAAAGCGGTGGCATGATGCAGAGTAGAATAAAAGCCTCCGTAAGAAGGGTCGAAATCATGACCGAGTTCCGAGCGGTGATGTGCCCCAAGTGGCTCCAGAGCAGATCCGCCTTTTCCGGTCGATGCGTATCCCCCGAGCTGATAGTTCCGCCAGGTTGCCAGGCGTCATACTTGACAAGGGGCGGGGACGGCGGTGGAAGGCAGGGTTCGAGTTCTTCGTGGTCGGTGATGGAAGGGTTCCAAGGTAAATCGATGATGTCAAAGAATCCAGGAGGATAGTTGAAGCAGGAAGGCGGTGGCGTGTTGCAGAGTAAAATAAAGCGTCCGTAAGAAGGGGCGAAATCATGACCGAGTTACTAGCGGTGATGTGCCCCATGTGGCTCCAGGGCAGATGCGTCTTTTCCGGTCGATGCGTATCTCCCGACCTGATGATTCCGTTAGGTTGGCAGGCGTCATACTTGGCGAGGGACGGGAACGGCGATGGAAGACAGGTTTCGAGTCCTTCGTGGTCGGTGACGGAAGGTTACCAAGGTAAATCGATGAAATCGAAGAATCCATGAGGATAAATGAAGCAGGAAGGCGGTGGCGTGATTCAGAGTAAAATAAAAGCCTCCGTAAGAAGGGGTGAAGGAAGTGTACTAAGGTAAATCGATGAAGTCGAAGAATCCAGGGGGTAGTTGAAGCAGGAAGGCGGTGGAGTAAGGCAGAGTAGAATAAAAGCCTGCGTATGAAGGGGCGAATTCAAGACCGAGTTCTGCGCCGTGAAGTGCCCCAAGTGGCTCCAGAGCAGACGCGTCTTTTCTACTCGGTGCGTATCTCCCGAGCTGATGGCTCCGCCAGGCTGCCAGGCGACATAATTGACAAGAGGCGGAAACGGCGGTGGAAGGCAGGTTTCGAGTTCTTCGTGGTCGGTGACGGAAGGGTACCAAGGTAAATCGATGAAGTAGCTGAATCCAGGAGAACAGCTGAAACGAGAAAGCGGTGGCATGATGCAGAGTAGAATAAAAGCCTCTGTAAGAAGGGTCAAAATCATGACCGAGTTCAGAGCGGTGATGTGCCCCAAGTGGCTCCAGATCAGATGCGTCTCTTCCAGTCGATGCGTATCTCCCGAGCTGATGATAGCTCCGCCAGGTTCCCAGGCGTCATACTTGACAAGGGGCGGGGACGGCGGTAGAAGGCAGTGTTCTAGTTCTTCGTGGTCGGTGATGGAAGGGTTCCATGGTAAATCAATGAAGTCAAAGAATCCCGGAAGATAGTTGAAACAGGAAGGCGGTGGCGTGTTGCAGAGTAAAATAAAAGCCTCCGTAAGAAGGGGCAACATCATGACCGAGTTTCGAGCGGTGAAGTGCCCCTTGTGGCTCGAGAGCAGATGCGTCTTTTTCAATCGCTGCGTATCTCCCGAGCTGATAGTTCCGCCAGATTTCCAGGCGTCATACTTGACAAGGGGCGTTAACGGCGGTAGAAGGCGCGTTTCAATTGCTTCGTCGTCGGTGACCGAAAGGTACCAAGGTAAGTTTATGAAGTCAAAAAACCCTGGAGGACAATTGAAGCAGGAAGGCGGTGGCGTAACGCAGAGTAGAATAAAAGCCTGCGTAAGAATAGGCGAATTCATGACCGAGTTCCGTGCTGTGAAGTGCCCCAAGTGGCTCCAGAGCAGACGCGTCTTTTCTACTCGGTGCGTATCTCCCGAGCTGATGGTTCCGCCAGGTTGCCAGGCGTCATAATTGACAAGAGGCGGGAACGGTGGTGGAAGGCAGGTTTCGAGTTCTTCGTGGTCGGTGACGGAAGGGTACCAAGGTAAATCGATGAAGTAGCTGAATCCAAAAGGACAGCTGAAACGAGAAAGCGGTGGCATGATGCAGAGTAGAATAAAAGCCTCTGTAAGAAAGATCGAAATCATGACCGAGTTCCGAGCGGTGATGTGCCCCAAGTGGCTCAAGATCAGATGCGACTTTTCCAGTCGATGCGTATCTCCCGAGCTGATGGTTTCGCTAGGTTGCCAGGCGCCATACTTGGCGAGGGGCGGGAACGGCGGTGGAAGGCAGGTTTCGAGTCCTTCGTGGTCGGTGTCGGAAGGTTACCAAGGTAAATTGATGAAATCGAAGAATCCAAGAGGATAACTGAAGCACGAAGGAGGTGGCGTATTGCAGAGTAGAATAAAAGCCTCCGTAAGAAGGGGTGAAGGAAGTGTACCAATGCAAATCGATGAAGTCGAAGAATCCAGGCGGTAGTTGAAACAGGAAGGCGGTGGCGTGAGGCAGATTAGAAAAGAATCCTGCGTAAGAAGGGGCGAAATCATGACCGAGTTCCGAGCGGTGAAGTGCCCGATGTGGCTACAGATCAGGCGCGTCTTTTCCGGTCGATGCGTATCTCCCGATCTGATGTTTCCGCTAGGTTGCCAGGCGTAATACTTGACGATGGCCGGGAACGGTGGTGGAAGGCAGGTTTCGAGATCGTCATGGTCGGTGACAGAAGGGCGCCAAGTTAAGTCGATGATGTCGAAGAATCTAGGAGGATAGTTGGCCCAGGAAGGTGGTGGCGGGTTGCAGAGTAGAATAAGAACCTCCGTAAGAAGGGGAGAAGTCATGATCGAGTTCCGAGCGGGGACGTGCCCCAAGTGGCTCCAGAGGAGACGCGTCTTTTCCGGTCGATGCGTATCTCACGAGCTGATGGTGCCGCTAGGTTGCCAGGCGGCATACTTGACAAGGGTCTTCAACGGCGGTGGAAGGCAGGTTTCGAGTTCTTCGTGGTCGGTGACGGAAGTGTGCCAAGGTAAGTCGATAAAGTATATGAATCCAGGAGGACAGTTGAAGCAGGAAGGCGATGGCGTGATGCAGACTAGGATAAAAGGCTGCGTAAGAAGGGTCGAAATCATGGCCAAGTTCCGAGCGGTGATGTGAACCAAGTGGCTCCAGAGCAGATGCGTCTTTTCCGATCGATGCGTATCTCCAGAGCTGATGGTTCCGCTACGTTGCCAGGCGCCATACTTGACAAGGGGGGGGGCAACGGCGGAGGAAGGCAGGTTACTAGTTCTTCGTGGTCGGCGACGGAAGGGTACCAAGGTAATTCGATGAACTCGAAGAATCAAGGAGGACAGTTGCCGCGTTTTCATGCAAAACTAATGTATTTAAGTATTCGTTCTTTCCCCATACTATCATTAAGTGGAATGGTTTACCTGCTGATGTTGTCAATTGCGAATCGGTGGATTTATTTTTACAAGCTCTGAAGGATGTATAGGGCTCTTATGTATCCTTCTTTTGGGCCAAGTCCGATGCCTTCGTTTGCTGCCAGGATCGATGTCATTATATGTTCTATGCCTTTGTAATCGATTTTATGTTGTATGTACTGGTTCTTGCTCTGTTCGCTATCTGCTTCTTTTGCAATGTACTTGTTATTTTTATCAATATGTTTGTACCCCACTCCTGCCTAAGGCCTGTATCACAGGCCGGCAGTATTTGCTAAATAATAAAACAATAAAAATAAGCAGGAAGGCGGTGGCGTGATGCAGAGTAGAATCAAAGCCTCTGTAAGAAGGGGCGAAATCATGACCGAGTTCTGGGAGGCGAAGTGCCCCAAGTGGCTCTAGAGCAGATCCGCCTTTTCCGGTCGATGCGTATCTCCCGAGCTGATAGTTCCGCCAGGTTGCCAGGCGTCATACTTGACAAGGGGCGGGGACGGCGGTGGAAGGCAGGGTTCGAGTTCCTCGTGGTCGGTGATGGAAGGGTTCCAAGGTAAATCGATGAAGTCAAAGAATCCAGGAGGATAGTTGAAGCAGGAAGGCGGTGGCGTGTTGCAGAGTAAAATAAAAGCCTCCGTAAGAAGGGGCGAAATCATGACCGAGTCCCTAGCGGTGATGTGCCCCAAGTGGCTCCAGAGCAGACGCGTCTTTTCTACTCGGTGCGTATCTCCCGAGCTGATGGTTCCGCCAGGTTGCCAGGCGTCATAATTGACAAGAGGCGGGAACGGCGGTGGAAGGCAGGTTTCGAGTCCTTCGTGGTCGGTGACGGGAGGGTACCAAGGTAAATCGATGAAGTAGCTGAATCCAGGAGGACAGCTGAAACGAGAAAGCGGTGGCATGATGCAGAGTAGAATAAAAGCCTCTGTAAGAAGGGTCGAAATCATGAACGAGTTCAGAGCGGTGATGTGCCCCAAGTGGCTCCTGATCAGATGCGTCTTTTCCAGCCGATGCGTATCTCCCGAGCTGATAGTTCCGCCAGGTTGCCAGGCGTCATACTTGACAAGGAGCGTTAACGGCGGTGGAAGGCGGGTTTCAAGTACTTCGTGGTCGGTGACTGAAGGGTACCAAATTAAGTCGATGAAGTCAAAGAATCCAGGAGGACAATTGAAGCAGGAATGCGCTGGCGTGACGCAGAGTAGAATAAAAGCCTCCGTAAGAAGGGGCGAAATCATGACCGAGTTCCGAGCGGTGAAGTGCCCCAAGTGGCTCCAGAGCAGGAGCGTCTTTCCTACTCGATGCGTATCTCCCGAGCTGATGGTTCCGCTAGGTTGCCAGGCGCCATACGTGACAAGGGGCGGCAACGGCGGTGGAAGGCAGGTTTCGAGTTCTTCGTAGTCGGTGACGGAAGGGTGCCGAGGTAAGTCGATGAAGTCGAAGAGTCCAGGAGGGTAGTTGAAGCAGGAAGGCGGTGGCGTGATGCAGAGTAGAATAAAAGGCTGCGTAAGAAGGGGCGAAATCATGACGGAGTTCCGAGAGGTGAAGTGCCCCAAGTGGCTCCAGAGCAGATGAGTGTTTTCCGGTCGATGCGTATCTCCCGAGTTGATGGTTCTGCTAGGTTACCAGGCGCCATACTTCACAAGGGGTGGCAACGGCGGTGGAAGGAAGGTTTCGAGTTTTTCGTGGTAGGTGATGGAAGGGTGCCAAGGTAAGTCGATGAAGTAGATGAATCGAGGAGGATTGTTGAAGCAGGAAGGCGGTGGCCTGCGTAAGAAGGGGCGAAATCATGACCGAGTTCATAGCGGTGAAGTGCCCCCGATCGAGAGCACGAATAGAACAGTTCTGCCCAACCGCCGACCTCTTGAGTGGAACCGCAAACTAACGGGTTTCGAGGAGTTCGCAGAGTCTCAGCATCGGCAGCTTCCAAATTTCTTTTTCTTAACTGCGTGTTACCTTGCCTCCCGTCCCTAATAAACTCCAAGCGAGTTTACAAACACACAAGTGCTCTTTTACTGCTGCCATATATGAATACCGACCATCGTGCGATCATAGTTTCCATCGACCGTGGCGATCATCTGACCATCCTTAACAGGCTCCTTCAAAGGTTAACTAGCACTTATTGTTGCTCTGCTGTTTCGCGCTTGTAAATTGATGTGCGTCAAAAACGAAACAACGCGGACGCGCATACAAACAGAGAAATTCATCTGGCCGCCTGTTGTGCCGCCAAGTATCGCTTACCTGTGCTTCGAACATTCAGGTTGTCCTTTCTCTGTATTCTTTGTGTGATAAATTTTGACTATCGATTTCAACACAAAACGTACCTCAATATTCAGCCGCGCTACCTTTCTTCTCAGCCTCAGAGATTCCTGGTTCCACAGAGGAGAGAATTCTACTCCATGGTGGAGTCGGTGGTGTGTCTTGTCCTATGACGTCATCACGCTTCTACTTGCGAGGTTGGCCTGTGACGCCGATGCCTGTATTTTGCTTCTTGCTCTTTTCTACCTTACAGGAGCTTTGCTTTCAGTAAGAGTTGCGTTTTTTGTATTCAGGAGCTGGTATTCTGTTAACACAAGCCAGCTTCAATTTCTCCTCAGTGTCCTTTTAAGCCTGGTTGCGATCCTTCGAGATAAATCTGGTCGCGTCTTGCATCACAGATAAAGCAATAAATCCGCATGCCAGCAGTTTTGAAGATTGAACAAAGAGCACAAAGATTAGCGGAAATTAAAATATTTAATGTTAAGTGTAAAATTATTATGATATTTAGCATATAATCATGCAACTGCTTTCCTCACAAAACACATACTCGGCCACGTAAAGCTAGCTCAGCGCTGATCTACTTAATTGCATAAGAAAACGCGACAAGGATATTCTTGTAACCAAATTTCCTGGCGGCTTAAAAATTTCAACTCGTACATTGGAGATAGTAACGAAAGAGGTACGCACTGCGATGAAAACCCTGCTACCAAAATGTGTTTCTTCATGGAGTACTGGGAGACGGGCAAAATTTAACTCACTGAGCAGTAAGCCAGAACCAATCACGAAACTTGCGCTTGGCGCAACAGAACTCGATGGGTGTCAACTGGCTAAAGCTTGTAATCAAAATTATGTTGTGTATGTACAACCGTAGTCCACAAAGTTTCGAGACTGTTTTATTTTCTTCTACAGACTTCATCCCCCAAAACAAATGTTGGTGCGTATGTGTAGCGCCACCTTTTCGGGCTAACCTCAGTTATTTATATTATTTACTGTGGCAGCCGCTGGATGGTACTACATGTACAAAAATACGTTGTCACTAGTCGTCTGCGCATTATAATGTGAGTGAATGTTGAGAGTTGGACATCCACCACGAATAGCCTGTAAACATAACATTCTGTGTGCAGCTTGGCAAAGCAGCCACACAGACGTATGAGCTCTTTTGTGACGCTTACGGCAACGAGATATTATCGCGGGTGCGAGTTTTCGAGTGGCACAAGAAGTTCGTTTCAGGGACAACGTCGGTGGAAGAAGACACAAGGCAGGGGCGCCCTTCAACCTCACGGACTGAAAACAACGTAGCTCTGATCGGGGAAATCATACAGCAAGATCACACCATTACAGTCCGCATGCTATCAGACGCTCTCAACATTAGTAAGACAACATGCCACTACATTTTGCGTGAGAATGTGGGGAAACAAAAGCTGAATGTCAGACTTATGCTGCGCTCCCTCACACAGAGCCAGCGTGACAAAATTATTCGCCAAGCACAACCCTACTGTACTTCCCCGTCTGCCATACTCGCCTGACCTCTCCCCATGCGATTTTTCCCTGTTTTCTCGTGTGAAGAGAGCCATAAAAGTTTGCTGGATGGAAAGCGTGGAGGCCATTCAAGATGCCACGACAAAGGAGCTGACAGCCCTGCCAAAAGAAGCGTTTTTGAACCGCTTCCAAGACCTCAAGAAGCCTTGGAAGCTGTGTATAAACTGCCAGGAAGACTATTTCGAAGGGGCTCCGCACAAATGCTTTCATTGTTGAACGCATTTTTTTAATGAATTCAGTCTCAGAACTTTACGGACAAAGGTTGTAGCCAAATCTTCGTCATACTGCCGTGACATTACACCCATGGCGTTTTTAAACAATTCTAGCATTTTTTAAGTATTTTAAAGCATGTTTTTAAGGCATACAAATGATACCATATCTTTAAGGTGAAGTGTTTACCGCATTCAAAAGCCTTAACAATAGGAGGTAGACATCTGACGCATGAGCGACGTCACTGCCTGCTCGCGGCGCCATTTTGATGTTCTACAGGCGTCGGTCAGCTCGGCTGTCTGTGCATGTGCTTTCGTTATTTCGCAAAAGATGCGATGGCGGCTCCTAGATCCTGCGAGTGTTAGGCCTATTCGGCTAGTTTTTCTGATGCCGAAAGATATGGCCCCGCATAAATATCCACGAATTTCAGAACAACTTACGGCTTGCCGATCGCTGGCACCAGCTGCTGGGTGAGGGAGTCGTGGCTGAAAAAAATTCACCGTTTCAACTAACACAGGTGCTCCCAGGTGCAGTTAATCGCAGCATTCGCTTGCTTTATTTTCTGAGCATTCATAACACTTGTGAAGGCGTTCATATTCTCGGAAAGCGACGGAGACGTTCTGGCAGCTCATTGTGCACGCCGTGGCGAGGCATGCTGCTGTTCTACATACGCGAAGAACGCTCGTGCACCGACGAGTGGCTTCCACCACACATCCGGTAAATTGAAGCGCGACTTGATGTCCTCCGCGAAGAGGCACCGGTTGCCGCGAGCGATCAGCCAGCTGCAACCAAGAAAGAATTAAGAACTTCCCTCAACGCATCTGGCCTGTTATGCCGAGTACGGTGAAGCCACGTGTTCAAACTAACTGTGCAAACATGCACTCTGATCGCTGTGCAGAAAGCTTACACTACGACGTCGTGCTTTAGAAGTGCGACAAGATAGTCTGCAACCTGACCATTGACCATCCACAGCTTTGTAAAAAGAACCATGTAGCCAGGCACTGAGTGCCATATGGTGTGCATTCAGAACGGGCCGTGTGACTGCGTCAACATTGTACGATATATGCCGCACAAAGTTGGTCAAACACACAAAGTTGCTCTAGTAAAACGGATCTGCATCCCTGAGAGCCATGTTCCTGCGGTTCGATGTGGCCGCCTGCAAAGTATCGAAATACGGTGCGTGAAATATAACTGCACTGAATTCAATGGTGCCGACATTTTCATTTGCCCAGCACCTTTATTCTTGGCCGCCATCCCCGACATGGTGAACTGCACTTGCTGCGGTGCAGGTGTTGTCGAGGTAAGGAGGAGGATGCGAAGGAAAGGCAGGGAGGTTAACCGGAAGAAAAAACCGGTGTGCTACCCTGCACAGGGAGAAAGATGTGAGGGGACATAACCATGAAGGAGAAAAGAGTAGCAGGTAAGTGAAGTCAGCAAGTGTTTGCTAAAGTCACAGCCTTTCGGGCAGGCCAGAAGTTCTCAAGGCGCGGAGCAGTGCCAGGGAGGCCTTCGCCGACGACGATCGCCGCGGCCAGTGGCCGAGAATCATTTCCGTCAGTGGGCGTGGATCTGTAGGAGCTCCAAAGCACGGCGCTGCCTTTCGGCACTGTAGGCAGCTTGACTGACAGCTTACCTCGTGGCTATTTTACATGTGTGTACACCTTTTGAATAAACATAAGTTGTAAGTCAGCGCCTGTGTTGTACGTTCATCTCTTCGTCCTGTGTTTGCGCTGTTCCCTTTTAAGCAATGTTAAACCAACTAGCCCGCAACAACACCCTCGTAAATTTCAAAAGATGGCAGTTCTATTGTCCGACAAGTTGAAAGGCAGAGAAGTTTTTCAGGAAGGTTCTGCTGCACATTGCTTTTCCGACAACGAAAGCACTGGTTGGGCTTGAACTGCAGGCAACACCAGCGACAGCAGCTCAACCTACAGCTGTCGCAACACTTGTTTTATTGCACACGCAGTCACATCAGAGTCTACAAAATGGCGTGGCATCCGATAACATCTACTGCCTTTCCAGGATACCTGAAAATGACAAAATTATGACCTGTAACTATGAATATTGTGCCATAAAATGGTTCCATTTCGGTTGCGTCGGACTGAGGAGAGCACCAAAATAGCATAAATGGTTTGCCAGTCTTCTCTCCCAGATAGCGGCGACAAATCATAAAAGAGGCTGACCACTTGGTCTCGCATGAGGGATCAGTTCAAGGCTCCCCTCACCACACACAGCATCAGCAAATGGGGGTGCAACATTAACAGGCTAAATTGGAGAAAAAATGAGGAATTTTGGTATGATCTCCCTCAGTTATGATGTCTTGGTTATAAGGTGTCTGGCTGGCATAACTGCCTGGGGTCTGTAACAGTGTAAAGAGCCCAAAATCTGTTTCACTCGACGTGATCGGACACATGTGAACGCAGAGAAATCAACCAAACTTGCCAAGTTGCAGAAATGAGCCAGTTGCTTTTAACAATCATAATTTCATGTTTCCACTCTATATCGTATTTGTGAAAAGTAATAACCAGCTTACAGCTTTAATTATTTGTGAAACGAAATGACCACTTTCACGCTTTACCTCTTTCGTTAATAAAGGCGATTTTACTGTGGCAGAATTGTACTCTAGTTTCAGTATGCTTCAAAGCCAAACCAAAAGCTGCACCTTCGTGATATCGGTCACTGCAATGATGGCTTAGTGGGTGCAGCTTTTGAATGCTGGCTACCACGGTTGCATTCTGATGAAGGTAGAATGCGAAAATGCCAGTGTGTCATGCAATGTATAAGAACTGTGAATGCTCAGAAAATATTGATACGGACCCATTGACCAGCGACGACGCGGATGAAGTTGTGCGTGTTTGGCGCTTGCTCACTGCCCGAATCCATCGCGGTGGCCTGTGTTCCTTCAGTGCCTTGTGCTTGCATCTTGTGTTGTGTGGTTCTGCGTGCTGCGGCCGCCTACTGCCCTGTAACATTTTGGTGGAGGTGATCCCATCCTCCGCGCTCTGGCTCATGGCTCAAGGAGATTCGCCGCGGTCGCGACACAGGGCAGCCACAGTCACTCAACACGTCGAGTTGCCGAGCATCACTACCCCTACTTTCATGGTGATGGCTAACCCAGGTGATCCCAATACCTTTTCTGGTGCCCCGGGCCACAACGTCCAGAAGTGGATAGCCACGCACGAACGTTTCAGCACCTATAACAGGTGCGACCCCACTGTGATGCTGGAGAACATAATTTCTTATTTGACCGGCAAGGCGCGGCAGTTTTATGTCGCTTACATACAAGACGTGCTGGCACTTTGCCACCAAGTCGATGTCGCCGTCTCAGAATCAGAAAAAAATAGGCCACATACTCAAGGAAATTGCAGGTGACGCGTTCCACTTGCTCCTCTGCAAGGGCTGCGATATTGTAGACGCCTTCATCAAGGAGTGCCGTCGTTTTGAAGAGGTGAAGAGCCGGCGCATTTTCAGGCAGTTTCCTCGGCTTCCACATACGGCAGCGACATCTTCTTGTCACCAGCAGCTCCTACCATCTGGTACCACTGCCGGTACAATCGCTCACGTCGCCGCCACCGTCACGCGGATCGTTCGCCGTAACCTGGAAGCTCTTGCACCTCTGCCGCCCGAACCACCGTCCACGACCACAACTTGGCCACAGAGGTATCGCTTATTCAGGCCGTCGTGCGCAAAGAACTTGATATCTTTGACCTCTCTCCGCCTGTATATTCAATCGCGAGCTCAACCGTCCGGCGCCCTGGAGCCAATGTTTTTCGTCTCCGTGCTTCCTCCAAGCTACCGAAATCCACAGAATGGCGGACGCCTGATTACCGACCCGTCTACTTCAACTGCTCCCGCGTCGGCCACATTTCTCGGAATCGCCGCAGCACATGGCCTCTGACACCGCTACAGTGCCGCTGCCCAACTCCCCGCCTGAACAATCTGACTCCGCATGTTCCCCACCTCGTCGATTTTCCCGCTCCCCTTCTTCTCCAGTCCGTCGTTCTCGATCCCTCCCAGCCACCTCCTTTCTCGCCTGCTGGCCCTTCCTTTCGTTCTGATTTGGAAAACTGGCTGATGCAACTCTCGGAGGTGACGATGATCCGAACCTCAGAACTTCTATAGACCTCCCGGCTGAACCAACTGGATATTTCCTTCGATGGTGTTCTCGTATGTGCGCTGAGTGCCGACTTTCGCCGTCGCCTTCGCAAAGTCCTCACCCCTGCTCCGTCTCGGGTGCATGTCGTGGACGGTGGAACGATAGCCTCCCTTCACCAGTTCGCTCATGGGCACTGTAAGATGGTTGCTCCTCCTTCCACCATAACCACAGCAGTAGTGAGAGGTACCAACCCGCACCATGCTTGGGGAACTGAAGCCCGCGTTCCCAATAACAAACGTTAGTCGTGTGGCACCACTGAGCTACAAAAGTTCGTGAGTGCACATCAGACCATGAAAATGCTGTCGATTACACATTCATTGCTGGTATTCTTTCTTAGAACTTCTACTGGAAGACTTCCCTTCAATACTGTGCATTTTTTCTTCACCGTTCCATAAACGCGCTCTACATGGATACGAACATTAGCGATTTTTCGTGTTCGCTCAACCTGACACCTCGCTCAACCTGACAAGCTGCTTCTTTCCTTCCTGGCACGGAGGAACTGACAACTTTTCTCAACACATGTCAACGCTTTCAGCAACGAGGAATCCCCTGTCTGCAAGGACGATGTCTAACAGATGAAGTATACCAATTCCCTCGATGATCAGTTTGTCACTGGCACGTCCACCGAATGCTCGGGAAATATCTGTAACCAATCCTTACGAGGAGATTCGTAACAAATTTGACCGTGTTGTGATGTTTTTACTGGCACCAGGTTTCTGCATGTGGCAACAGAGAGGTGGGTCTGTGAATATATAACGGTTTGGTTTATGGTTTATAGAGGTTTAAAGTCCCAAAACAACTCAGGCTATGAGGGACGCTGTAGTGAAGGGCTCCGGAAATTTTGACCACCTGTGTTCTTTACCGTACACCGACATCGCACAATACACGGGCCTCTAGAATTTCGCCTTCATCGAAACTCGATCGCCGCGACCGAGATCGAATCCGCGTCTTTCGGGTCAGCAGCCGAGCGTCATAGCCACTAAGCCACCGCGGTGGCTTGTGAAGTGAATATATAACCTCGAAGCAGCCCACAATGGCTCCGACAATCGATCAAAAAAAAATCAACAAAGGAAGCTGGCACTGTCATTATTGCTCCTTTCTCAGGCCACCGAACAATTTACTCAGGACAATCGTAAAAACCTCCAATCACTTGTCAAAAATACTGGATACGCTTGCCTCGGAAACATATGCTAAGTCCTGCATTTGGCTTCTGAGCCTCATGCTCATCAGAAACATCACAAGCTCTTCAAACGTTGTCAGCATATTCCTTGCAGAGTGAGATGCATGGTCTTTCAGGAGATTTAAAAGAAAACAAATGTCATAAATGACGGGAGTCCTGTGTAAAAAGCGACTCTTTCGTCATCACCACGAACAGCCTCTTCGGTGAACTTTGTGGCCACAAAGCTCTCTGTGGCATCCTCAGCTCCCCACGAAAATTTCCTACTTCTTCCAGCAGCTGAGTACGCACTGTTCTCGAATCGGGCTGCAAGGGCGTGCCTTCAGTAAAGGATAAAAGACAAACAACATTTAATTAGAGTGAAAATTAGTCACCACCTAGAAGTTTGGAATATTATACGAAATTTCGTTCGCATAAGAGGAAGTACGCAATAGAGTCATGTGCCAACATACTATAATCTCAAAACTTTTGGAATCTGCACCAATCAGTTCAATTACACACAGGCGTTAGTCTACAACTGATCTAATAATGTTAGAGATAGGATCGTTACCAATAAAATATTACTTTCTGGTCTTAGTAGGCCTGCAACAGATGTACGAATAATCTGCCCAAGTAAAAGACAACATCCTAAACATGAGCGGTGAAAATTCAGGTCATTTGAAGCACATGAAATGGCATAGTGCTGGTAGATTTGTTACTGAAGGCCATTTTCCAGTGTAATGGTACACAGCTCTCGCTCCTGTCTACATTGGAGAACCGCTTCAAAATATTAGCTGAGCCAAACTCCATCCTGTCCCTGTCTGCCTTGGTTGTCAAATGCTACCTACCATTTTCCAAGGCCGCGGGATGGAATGTCCACAGGTGCTTCAGCTGGCATTTCCTCAGCTTCAACTGCGTTCGTGAGCTCTGTACCTCTTACCTGTACTCCTTTTGTCAATAAAAAAACATTCAAAGACAAAAATTATTCCAAGCTGCCAGAAAGTGCAGGATGGGTGTTCCACCTCTGTTCCTGAAATGACAATAAACAAAAGAAGCATTTTTCATTTGTATTTTCCGCTTGCTCGCGTCTCACAAGTCGTGCCTTCAGTCGCTTGAACAGCCTTGGCTGAATATCCGATGAGCACCGCCTCGTTTGCAGGATTTCATTAATCGAACAGAACCGCGCCTGCGTCTTACGAGCAAAGAGCTCCAGAATAATCACCTAGGCTGAACGGCTGAGTGAATCGGCGTAATGCTAAGAGGCGCAAGCAATCAACGGTTACCTTTTGCCTGCTTCGAACGCGGTCACAAAACAATCCTCGATGCGACAGTTCGCCTTCTTTGCGTGTTGCCGCCAGAGGTGGGCAAAAGCCCTCATTTTTACTTTTCCTCCCTCATCGTCACTTATGAATCCCTGGTCCTCCTTCACCGTCGCCCTCATTTTGAAAAGTTTTCCGGCCCTCCCTCGCCTTCACCTTCACTTCGAAAAATTTGCTGGCCCTCCCTCACCCTCGCTAACAGTCATTTTGAAATTCGAGCTGTATTTTCTAGTCTGCAACTTCTGGCGATATTACTTAGTAATAAACGTACAAGACAAGCCCTCAAGGCTCTATTGAAAGAGAGGCTGTTGTGTGTGTGCGGGCGCGTGTGTGTGAGCTACTTTAGCTAAACGTGAGACAAAACCGAGACAGTTACGCGTTGGGCCCGAAAATATCACTCTGGCTTTACTTCTGGCACGCACTGAATGCATACATACAATCTAGTTTTTTTCTTTATGTAGAAAGGGAGATTATAGAGGCTTTCTACATAAACAAAAAAAACTAGATTGTGCGTTAGCAGCCCGTCAGTATACCTGCATGACAGTGAAGTTCGTTTCCTCGATTCCACGTGGCTACACGTTTGTTTGCTTCGTTATCTTGTTTGATTGCGCTGTTTATATTCCTGGTTTCCTATGAATAAACCTTGAATTGTGAGTTAGCGCTGGTCTTGTTGTTTTCTTCACTTGTCCCCGTCTTTTGCGCTATTTTCGCTTAAGTATGTATCACCAACTCGCCCGTCTTGCCCTTGTTTTGAACTGAAGTATCTTACTCCGGAGTCAGTTTTATTTCTTTCTAAGCCTAAAAAGTGGAGCTCTTCTTTCATCCCAACCATACAGTACGCTAATAAATATTAGCTTATCATAGATTATCTTGAAAGCTTGGCTTCCTCTTGCCCTTCTTCATAGCTTTTCCACTGCGGTTTCCGTATTTCACTAACTCGTTTAGAAAAGTTCTCAGCTAATGATTTTGAGCTTTTCTGGTGTTAGGATATTGGGCTGATATTGAAGTTTTTGAGTTAATAACATGATCGTAATTTTGAAATTTTTTCACAGAAGCCGAGGAGTGTCAAAACGACTGGTCGTGCCTTATTTATTTCTTTTTTACCCTCCTTGTTGCACATTTCGACACCACTCACTGTTAAACCTTGTTCCAGAACAAAAACACCATCAATTACTTCCTTTCCTACTTCTTTGCTAGTCCACTCGCTAAGCTCTTTTATTCCGTACATGATCAGGTTATTTCTCCTGCCTCTGTTTTCTATATCGTCTACCTGGTTCCTAACTGTACTAGGCTGCACCTGAAGTTCAGATACTGCCGGTTTCATGTCTTTTACCTTCGTGGCTAAGACAATTAGGCCCGACAACTGTTTCTCAGTGCCATCAATTCGCTGAGTTAAACCGCAAAGTTGATTCTCAGTTATGTTCTGAGACGCCTGCAGGGCTTGTTGAATTAATCTTGCTCTGGCCTTCTAGCAATTCCGATAGCGTTTGTTTTTCAATCGGGCCAGGATTTGTTTCAACACCGCTCATGACAACAGATCTTTTGATAATGTGATCACGCAAGAAAGGAAACGCTGAACACACAGTGGGCAGGGCAGCAGCACTAGTATGCAATCGTCACTCCTGCAGCAATGTGCAGATTTGGAATCACTAACCTGGATGGCAAAGCAAAAATTATTGCTTAGCATGCTGCCTCGTTTGCTGCTGCCATGCCCACTGCGCTAAAATGGACGGCTAAAAATCACTCAGCGTGTTGTTGTGTATGTGTACAAAAACTAATGTACACCAAGGGTAGTTAGGAAACAATTCAGTAGCGTTTACTACGACAATTACGATAAGTGCTACGCACAGATTAGACTCAGAACGAATAAATTTTGTAGGTCGCTTAATTACCATTACCCGATGACTTTGCGATTGCACTGGGCCTTTTCAATTTCACTGCTTCTAATCTTCCGCCATTTTGTGCGGTTTGCTACATGCTCCTTTGACGACGCTTCCACGCGCACGGATGGAAGATGATGAAGACCACGCTTTCAAACTGCAGCGTGAGAGACTGGCACTTTCAAAAACAACTCACGTGAACGCGGCTACGTGACGAAGACGATGACATTGCAAGCACAGCACGAGAGTTTGGCAGTTTGCACAGGCAGGGTGTTAGGATTTCCCCCAACTGATTGTTCCAATTAAGAACCAAACGACTTAAAGCCGGAGTGGAATCCTTCTTGGTGATGCGCTCAGCCTATACCTCGCGTCTACTGCACTGTTGCTGTCTTTTTGCGATGTGTTCCGTAGCGTGTCCTAAAAGCTTTGTAAATAATTTAGTTAATATAAATAGAATATATTTTCAATCTTATAAATGTCACACTTAAATAAAGGTGTGACGACGGCGTCGTGGTCCGAAGAAGCGGCCAGCAACTGATTTTTTAGTACCGCCGCGAGTTCAGATCCCCCTCCCACCGCTCTAATTTTCTTTTATTTCTTTAGTGTCTTCCCCCGGTGTGGTGCCGGCTTTCGCTGCAGCGAGGCCTTCATGGGGTCGCTTAAAAAAAACATTATTGAGGCCACTTGAAAATCAAACAGCTGGCTAAGGTGCAGCATTTGGGCTGAATAATAGTTATCACTACCTCACCGAGTCTGGAGTGAACGATTCCTCTGGTTGCCATTTTAGTGCTCTATTACTTCCACTCTGCCGAATAGCAGTTGTCTATCTGTCAGAAGCCTACTTCAAGCACGTGGCCCACCTTGGTCACGTGACGTTGTGACGTCATCACAAGCTGCCTTCAGGATTCGGAGCAAACTGCCTACCGTGGCAGTTCAATTTAATGATTAGTCGCGAGAGATTCCTCAGGAACAACATAGGTCTCAAAAGCCCCACCGATGTCAGCACCTGCCATCGCAGGCAGTGGCGCGCAGCTTAACCTCTGCACCTCTGCGCCTGGAGCGGAATCAGGACTCCCAGGTATCTGTGAATGTAACGAATGACCAGTTCTACCGCAGTACATGTCTAAAATGGTGTAATAGCACGCAAACTTACATCATATGACATATCAACCAAAGTAAGCATGTTCAGGCCAAGCAACAGCATAGAAAGTCAAGATAACTATGCTTAACAGGACTAACGATTCTAGATCACCATAATTCATGGTTAACCCCGAGCGAAACCACACGTGATTCTTTTGCTTGCACGTCTACGCCTTACTCAAACGCTGAGTGTCAATTACCTACCATGTCTGCTAGAGATTTGGTTCATAAAATCTGGCGCGCAATTACGCGGTCACAGGTCTTACCGGGGACAGAAATAAACCAAGAGATGTTGATGTTATTTGGAGAGCAGTACAAGTTTTTTAGCTCATCGTGCAATGCAAGGCGGAGCGAGCGATCGTTCATACCAAGGTGGTTAAGGTGCTGCTTTATTTTCATGATAAGACTAGAGTGGTCGCCCTTGCCCGCCACAATGCGGCAGCGCTTTCCTATACTGTAGTTCCAAAGAAAATAGAATATATAAAGAAGATATGACTGTACTGAACTACTCACAGCGTGGATAAAAAATTCCACACCAACGCCGCCAACAGGCTTTGAGTTGACACTGGAATTTCGCAAAAGCAGTTTTTGCGCTTCAGAAAATTCAGTGAAACCTCACTGAGATGAAATCTGACTTCGTTCCGGCAAAGAAGGCCTGGAACTCGGGAATTACACAGCCTTACTAGGTATAATTTCTGCTTGTTTTACTCTACATTCTAATCATCCGGCAGACCCGGGGCTGATAATGAAAATGTTGACTGCGGTACCATGGTTCCCGTCGGACTGGCAGCCACCTGCACGACCCGGCCAGTGACTCCTTTTTATCGCACTCTACACCCTGTAGAGTGCGATAGCACCGAATAATTTACACAATGAAAAAAAAAGGTTTCTGAGTTAGAAGAGCGCTTTTTTCGGTGGTGGAGTACTTCACGACGACGGGGAAGGTGTGCTACACTTGCATTTCGTGTTCACCTTGTGTACCTCCAGAGTGCAGAAACTACGTCTTCCCCGGGATCTTCACCCTAAGAAGTAGAGCTTTAAAATGGGAGTTCATAACGGGCGGCCCAGGCAAAAGCGTTAGCCCGGAGTACAGTTTGTACCACCACCCTCACCCTGAAATAGTGAGTTCTGCCCTGCCTCACCTCATCACGTCTTCTCTCCGTCGCCCTCACCTCACCATGTCTTTCCTCCTTCACCCTCGTCCTCACGTATTTTCATCCGCCCATCCCCCTTCGCCTCACCGAGTGAAATCCCAATGAGGTGAAGGTGAGGACGCCCTCAAGAGGGTTCGCCCTCGTGAGGATGCCCATCTCTGATCATATGTGCAAGCCTGTGCAAAAGACAGTAGACAGTGCAACAACTCAACGGTTTGTTTAAAAACTGCAGTCTAAGCAAACTGAGAACGCGGCAGGACCCGCCGCCGAGATAGAATTGCATAAGAATTGCAACCAATGGAGCACGCGCTGAGGAGAGCTTATCCTACAGCAGGTTCTCTCCTCTCCGCGAGAGGCGCTCTAATTCGGCCGGAGTTACGCTCGCCCGTCGCCTATACGTGTCTCGAGCTAGCCTCAAACTTGGCTGTATGCTATGAGCGACTAGGACTCGCAGCACGACACCACCTGGAACGCTGTACGACGCACGGTTGCGTCACAATTTTGGAACGAATGTTGTCGGGGAAACTGGCGCCGCGTGGAGGCATACCGCACTAGTAAATGGCGCGTCAGAGGCGATGGAGAGGTGCCTGCTCATAGTACCTACTGTGCGTGCCTTCGTCATGCAACGCCATCTTTCTGGGACCATCTCTCGACCTCAACGCCGGCCGCCGACGGAATTACTTTTAATGGGGCTAGTAAGGCTTTCACCGTAAAACAATCGTTTTGAGCATTTCACATCTTGCCTAGAATTTTACAACATTTTCAAAGGGGTCAGAAATGACTTCCGAGCAGAGCGCATCCACTCGCTCAATCACTGCATTGTGATGTCGTCAACACTTGGGCAAAATAACACACTTCTACACGCAGCAGAGAACCCACATTCACGCGCGAAAGTTGGCGAGCCCTTCCCGGCGACTTTTTCGTGCTCGCACCCTCCTTCGTGGCACCACTCCTGCGTATATTTGGCTACAGCACCACTCTTTATCAAACACAGTTTGTTTAAAGCAGATCAGGTATATTTTTATCGTTTGTTCCAACACATCTACAAAAACTGCCGTATAATACCATTCCAGACAATTCCTCACCACAGTATAGCCTCCGAGCACATAGGACACTAGTCCCTAGGACGCGTACCAAGTACGGGAAACAGAAAATGATCTATCAAGCACCTACCGCCCTAAATAATTTTTGGTTGATCTTGATTTTAGTGTTTCTCGCAAACATTTTAATGCAATAACCAAGCGCTACTTAATGCAAAATGGCATGTTAAATCCTTAAACTTTTGTGCACCGACGTTCTGACATAATCTTAGCTTACCTAATAAATACTGCCACTTTTTGTGCTTGAACCATATTATTACAATTGAAAAGTGTTGTGTATTTCACCTATTTGTTTTCTGTGCGCAAGCGAAGACTGGTTTTATGTCATGTTTGTTGCTTCGCCGTGATCACGTTTCATGCAATGTGTGAGCCTCCTTCTCTTGCTTTGTTTTTTAAAACGTTGAATGTTTGTTTGATTTGTACATGTTCAATTTTTTTTACCTCTGCACTGTACTGCAAACTATACAAGGAAGCTGAGGCCTCGTCAGGCGCTACAGGCCTTTTGCCTCAGCTTCCTTTTTCTTCGTAAGGAAGAAATGAAATCTTTGTAGTCTGAAGTTTGAGAGATGTCATTAGGTGAGATTCTTTCAGACGTCAGGCAGCTACCATGGCCGCAGCCAATAAGCGGCGTAGCTGCGGTAAGTAAGCTCCACCTCCAGCGATGTGGCCTGCGGAGAAGCGTCGACCTTTCAACGTGCAAAAAGTGACGAGAAGAGAGCGAAAGGCAGAGAGACGCTGAAATTCTAATTTTGACTACAGATATATAAGCTTCAGCGAAGTGCATCAAAAAAAATTGTTGCTGGAGGACATTCGCGAAGCGGCGTCCTTCACAGGCATACCGCAACCACCCCTTTCAGAGCCCCTTTAAGTGCGCCTCAGTATGTGTTCAGGAAAAGCAAGTTACTCAACGGTTATTCCATAAGCACAAGGCATTTCACACACCCTGAGAAAGTTAAGAGGAAGGGTCGGAATAGACGTCGTGTTTATGGCTCCAGATCGCTCTCTGTACAAGCGCGTAAATCAAATGGGTTGAAGACAGTAGATTGCACCATACATCGTCGCTGGCGGTTTGTTTTGTAGCGATAGCTACACTATGTACAAACGTTAGCGAAAAATAAGACACAGTCACAAAAACGGTGGACAGGACAGTGCGTTGTCCTGTCCACCGTTCTTGTTATTGTGTCTTATTTTGCGCTAACGTTTGTACATAGAACAAAGCACCGACTAGACCAGCAACAAGTGTTACTTGCATAGCTACACTACGCCATCTCTTCGACCCTTCAGCTGGCACCACTTGAGCTCCGTGGCAGCGCCGTTGGTCACGTGGTTGGTCACGTGGGGCGCAGCCGCTGCTGATGCCGATGCCGATGGCGCGGCGCGCAACAGCTGCAACTGCTGTGCGCATGCGCCGTGTCAAGTGGGACGAAGATGAAGAAGGAACGCCAAGCGAAACGGAGCGGCGAAAGACTGACTTTGCAATTCGACTGATCTAGTTCCTCTCGGCCAGATGTAGCAGTCGCGTCACTCCAGGTTTAACCAGAACTAAACCACCGCCATTTTTCTCATGCTGGAGATGGAGACATCGTGCACTCGATCCCCTTGTCTTGTGGCCATGCATACGTAGGCCAAACCGGCCTCAATGAGATATAATCAGAATCGCTCTGTGCAAGCGCGTAAATCAAATGAGGCGAAGACAAGCAGGTCGCACCATACATCATTGCTGGCGGTTTGTTTTTCATGCTCAAGACATCGTGTACTTGATTCCCTTGTCTTGTGGCCACGCATACATAGGCCAAACCGGCAGATGCCTTAATGATATATAATCAGAATCGCTCTGTGCAAGCGCGTGAATCAAATGGGGCGAAGACAAGTAGGTTGCAACATACATTATCGTTGGCGGTTTGTTTTTCGTGCTGGAGACATCGTGTACTCGATTCCCTTGTCCTGTGGCCACGCATACGTAGGCCAAACCGGCAGATGCCTCAATAAGAGACCATCAGAGCACGAGTACAGTGTGAGGCAGCGAATTTCAGGCCGTATGGGTATTCACTGCCGAGATTGTAAATGAACGCTCGAATTTTGCAACACGAGAGTTCTGCGCAGGTGCGAAGACAAAACCACACAAGAAATCATTCAGGCCGAAAACATCGCGAGCCTAAAAAAGCGCTGTGTTATCACTCCTTCCATAGCCATTCTGAATGAGGACTAAGTTTCCTATCAGGAGCTGAGTGACAATGGTTCTCCCGTGTGATTCTGTACCGATGCCTGTCTATCAGGCTTTGTTGTTCTTGTTGTTTTTGATACCTGCGGTATATTCACCGAAGTGTCACAATTAAATCTGCAGTTGTTAGTCAGCGCCAGTGTCTCGTCTTCCCTTTCTGTGCCCTTGTGAAGTTTTAGCCATTCTCCTTTGTGTGATGAACAACCATCTACCTCGCGATGTTTTAGTCAAGTAAACTGAACCAGGCCTTCTTACTAGTAGTAGTTGAACAACTTATTCATCGGAAAGGAATCATGGAATATTCAGATTAAGGGTCATGGTGGGCTCTCTTGCACACTGCACGTAAGGTGGCTACAGAGCACAGCCTTGCAGCGACCTTTTTGGCCCCGCCCAACGAGCAGACTTGCCCCATCTGGACAACGCTGCAGTCTACCACTACATCAGGTTAGAGAGTCGCAAATGTTCTGTGGGTTTATACGCGGGACATTCAAAAAGAGTGTGAATGACACAGGCTTTGGGAGCCCTGCACTCCAGCCCTGTCTGAATCCTTCCGGGGCAAATTTGAAATAAATGTACGGATGAATAAAGGCTCCGGTTTGCAACTTCCTCCAGGCTACTCAGCTTTTTGTTGAGTGTGGGGAGAAGGGGAGATAATTTAAACGTACTGTTTCTGCAGTGGGAAGGTACGAAACCATTCTCCCTCTAGCCCAAAATCCGGCCTATGAATTATCGGGCATTTTGGTTGGCTTTCTCGTTACCCTAACTGCCTGAGTGACCTGGAACCCATACCAATTCAATTGGTTCTAAATTTTGTAGTCGTACTGTGGATAAAATTTTGAATGCTATATTGCAAATGGAGCTCTTGGCAAAGCTTCGTAGTGCCATGTTAAGTCGCTTATTATAATTTAAAATTACTCGCAGCATTAGCCTTTGGTATGGCAGATTCTGAGGTGTGCCAGCGCGCAGGTTTACAACCGAGAGCTGTCTGCGCTGGGCAGTGCGAAATTGGCAACGATTCTGTGCGACAACAAAATTGAAGGAAGCCTGATGTCAAGGGAGAAACCTATCTGGCGCTTTTCTAAGGTGCTTTTGGTTATTCTAGAGCATTGTACACCACGTTGATGTGAAATGTTAAGTTTATTAGTGTCTCCCCATTTCACATGTTTGCATACACTTTTAATCGAGCCTTTAGCACTGCTCTAACTCATAAAGCGCCAAGTTAGAATGGCTTCCCTTTCGGTGTGTCATGTACCACAAACATGTGAAACATACGCGCAACGACCCAACCACGCTGTACAACATTTAACTTCGGAGGAACTCGCTGTCTAAGACAGCAGACGCTAATAAGACCCCTCAAGATGGCTCAGTGGCTATGGCGCCGGGATGCTGACACCAAAGTCGCGGGTTCGATCCCAGCCGCGGGGGAACCAATTTAGATGGCGGAGAAATACAAAAACGTCCGTGTGCTGTGCGATGTGAGCGCACGTTGAGGAACCACAACTGGTCTACCGTAATCTGGAGTCATCCACTACAGCGTCCCTTACCTCCTGTGTGGCTTCTTCACGTTAAAGTCCAGGTATTACACAACTATCAGAAAATAAATGAAGCATAATTTCGTGCAGTTTTTCAGATAGCGAACATTCTTTGTTAGACGCGACGGAAATAAGCTATGAAAGGCCGGCTTGCAGCGGCAATATTTAAGCAAAAATAGCGATTACACAAAAGGAGAATGCGGAAATGCATGCGCTGGATGGCATGAGACCGTGATTACGTCCAGGAGGACTTCAATTTGAATTGAACTTTATTTCTGAACATTTATACAGGGTATGTTTGAAACAACATCTGGATCCCTAGCTAAAAGCTAGTTGTGATCCACGTAAATCATACCTAGTGAAACTAAATGCAGACATAATAACAAACTCTATACATTACAGGCACGTAGCCAGGATTTTTTTTCCAGGGGGGGGGGGGGGCAACCGAACAGAATTTTCTTTTTCAATACTTAATACTGAGAGAGAGGAGGATTTTTGCTAATGCAAGCGTGAATAAAATAAAGTTTGTATGCTGCGCATGTGAGGTACGCCCCTCATTACAATGACTCACACAGCTGAATTTTCATACTCGTCAACCGCCTAATATGTTATGGTCATATATACAGTGAAGTGAAAAAAGCGCTCAAGTAAATATTGAAACGCCAACTACACAAAAAAGAGACCTTCCTATATTATTTCACACACAATCGCAACTAAATTGTTTTATCGGCTTTCATTACACTTATAATGGTACAGGAAAGAAAAAAGAAACAGAGCTTCGTTTCAGTGTGGCATTGTATGCAGCTTCCTTACTACCAATGCTAGTTACACAGAAGCAGCTGGTACAAATCATATACGCACCATGAAAACTAAACACACCACTTACAATTTGAACGACGAAAAATACGCACCATTACACATTAAATATCCACCACACAGAAGGGACAACGTGGCGATGTATGCACTACTTGTCACGGATCTCTCCGGAGAACACTCGGACCGAAAGAATGGACTAGGCGACAGGTGTGCCCACACAAACGCACATTTAATACACCCTCCGTGGCACACCCACTAGAACACAAAACTAGCAAAACTAACAAACACAAAACACAAAGACTATAAATGAAATCTAAGGTTCGACGAAATCTCGTCTGGTCGGGTGAATACATTGGCGAAAATAATGAAGCGCCGACCAAAAGGTGTTGTCAAGATGGAAGGACGTTTCGACTTCCACACGGAAGTCTTGTTCACTGATGGAAAAATTTCGCACAGAAAGCTTAAGTACGTTGTGCTAATCGTCGCAGGCATCTAGCGTACGAGGGCGGTAGATTGCCGATGTTACGGTTGAGCGTCTGATCTGTTGTCTGGATAAACAGAGACTCCAGATATTGGCGTGACATCCAGTTTTTCTCACGGCCGATAATTGCCGCTTCTTCCCAAGCGATATCATGCTTCGTGTTTTCAACGTGTTCAGCCAGTGCGTTGGAACAAGCCTTCTTTTTCTTGACATCATTCTTGTGCTCATTCAGCCGTCTTTCAAAGATTCCGCTTTCACCTATGTAGAAGTGATCGCAGTCTGAGCAGGGGATTTTATAAATTACTCCGGGAAACTTCCTTTTTTAGCTTGTCCTTTACGGACACCAACTCGTGACAAAGCTTGCACGCAGGCACATGAGCTATATGCACATCGTAGGTGCGAAAAATGCGGGCCAATGACTCGCTCACGCCTGGCACATATGGTATTGCAGCTCGGGCACGGCAAGGTAGGCGAACGGGCTGAGCTGGTCTCGTTGTCTGCTGTATTACAGCGTTCACGAAGTGCTGTGGGTAGCCACAATTGTTGAGCTCGCGTCGCACTTGGCGTATGTAAGAGGCTTTTTCTTCGGGTTTCGAGCATATTCTTTCCGCACGACGGACGAGGGTAGAAACGACGGAGCGCTTATGGCACGTAGGATGGACTGAATTAAAGTGAAGGTATTGGCCTGTGTGCGTGTCCTTTCTGTACACCTTGAATGATAGGCGGTCATCACGTCGCTCCACCATGAAGTCCAGAAAAGGAAGACGGCCAGAAATCTCCTCCTCGACGGTAAACTGGATGGAATCTTCCATGCTATTCAAATGGTTCGTGAAAGCAGCCAAGGCATTCTTTTTGATTATGCAAAAGCAGTCATCAATGTACCGCAGGAAGACCTTCGGGCGCGGCTCGAACGAAGCCAAAGCGCGGCTTTCCAGTGCTTCCATTGTGAGGTTTGCGGTTGTGACCGAGATAGATGCTCAAATGGCAGTGCCATGAACCTGCTTGTAGACAGTGCCCCGAAAGATGAAGTACGTGTTCTTCAAGCAAAACTCCTCTGCCACAATGGATCTGCCCCTGCTTTATATGGCCTCCCGAAGATCCACAAGCCAGGCGTTCCAATGCGACCAATAGTGGATTTTACCCGCTCTCCCTTGTACCGGCTTTCACGCTACTTGCACAAAGTTTTTTCGCCACTCGTTGGCAAGAGACCGACTTTCGTACGCAACTCCTTTGATTTTACTGAAAAAATACGCGAAATCACGATTGACAGCGATGATATAATGGTGTCATTTGACGTCAGATCACTGTTTACCAGCGTCCCCGTGGATCTGGCGGTGGAGGTAAGCCGTTCAGCGCTTCGAGACGACGACGGACTGAGTGCTAGGACACCCATCGATCCATCAGACCTGTTGAAGCTTCTGCAGTTTTGCTTGAAGAACACGTACTTCATCTTTCGGGGCACTGTCTACAAGCAGGTTCATGGCACTGCCATGGGAGCATCTATCTCGGTCACAACCGCAAACCTCACAATGGAAGCACTGGAAAGCCGCGCTTTGGCTTCGTTCGAGCCGCGCCCGAAGGTCTTCCTGCGGTACATTGATGACTGCTTTTGCATAATCAAAAAGAATGCCTTGGCTGCTTTCACGAACCATTTGAATAGCATGGAAGATTCCATCCAGTTTACCGTCGAGGAGGAGATTTCTGGCCGTCTTCCTTTTCTGGACGTCATGGTGGAGCGACGTGATGACCGCCTATCATTCAAGGTGTACAGAAAGGACACGCACACAGGCCAATACCTTCACTTTAATTCAGTCCATCCTACGTGCCATAAGCGCTCCGTCGTTTCTACCCTCGTCCGTCGTGCGGAAAGAATATGCTCGAAACCCGAAGAAAAAGCCTCTGACATACGCCAAGTGCGACGCGAGCTCAACAATTGTGGCTACCCACAGCATTTCGTGAACGCTGTAATACAGCAGACAACGAGACCAGCTCAGCCCGTTCGCCTACCTTGCCGTGCCCGAGCTGCAATACCCTATGTGCCAGGCGTGAGCGAGTCATTGGCCCGCATTTTTCGCACCTACGATGTGCATATAGCTCACGTGCCTGCGTGCAAGCTTCGTCACGAGTTGGTGTCCGTAAAGGACAAGCTAAAAAAGGAAAAGTTTCCCGGAGTAATTTATAACATCCCATGCTCAGACTGCGATCACTCCTACATAGGTGAAATCGGAAACTTTGAAAGACGGCTGAATGAGCACAAGAATGATGTCAAGAAAAAGAAGGCTTGTTCCAACGCACTGGCTGAACACGTTGAAAACACGAAGCATGATATCGCTTGGGAAGAAGCGGCAATTATCGGCCGTGAGAAAAACTGGATGTCACGCCAATATCTGGAGTCTCTGTTTATCCAGACAACAGATCAGACACTCAACCGTAACATCGGCAATCTACCGCCCTCGTACGCTAGATGCCTGCGACGATTAGCACAACGTACTTAAGCTTTGTGCGCGAAATTTTTCCATCAGTGAACAAGACTTCCGTGTGGAAGTCGAAACGTCCTTCCATCTTCACAACACCTTTTGGTCGGCGCTTCATTATTTTCGCCAAAGACTATACATACACACGACCTGGGCACACTGCTACCAGCGTCTACTATTAGCGTTCTACTATTAGCGGTCGGGGTTCGTGCTCACGGTTGATTCGGTGTGGCTGCGGCGTTGTATGGATCCAGTAGGCGGCGTTCGACGTGCTTGGGCTGGCGTCGCTGGCGGCGTTCGACGCGCTTGGGCTGGTGTCGCTGGCGGCGTCGCTGGCTGCGTAGTACAAGCCCCCGTCCAAGCGCCCGTGGAAGTGATGCCGGTGTTGTTGGTGTTGGGGGCACCACCCGGATGGGTGGCAGCAGCGCTGGAGGCACCCCTGGCCGTAGCAGGTGGTAGCGTCCTCCGTTGACTCCCCGGAACGGGCTCAGTCACGGCACGAAGTCCACGATGCGATGCCGTAGAATGCGAGCTTACCGGAGCACTAGCCGGCGTCGCTCTCTTCCAGCCGATGTGTCCCTGGCCCGCCGGAGCCTCCGCTTCTCTGCTGTCCCCCCCCCCCCCCGTCCCTCGCTCTCACTTGCCCTTTTATAGCCTCGCTGTTAGTCTACGCAAGCCTTGTCGTCGTCTTCTTCTCTTCTCCACCAATCATCTCTCTCCACCTCACCGAATGCTTCTTCTTCCTCTTCTTTATTCTTCGGTTAACCCCCGTCGTCTTCTTCACACCTCTTTCTTTAAAATTTAATTTAGGCTCCTTAATACATGTGACAAGGGCCCCCTCTCTCAAAAGTTTTTCCATGAAAAACTGCTCACGTCATCCTCCTCTTCAAGCCATCCAGCCAACCGACTATCTTCTGTGGCGATTCTGGACCCAGCACACACCACACTGCAGATGTCCAGCACACACCAAACGCACACCACTAGCACCGCACATCAAATTGCGTTTCCAGAACACTAACACACCACTGCCGCTGTCCGTACAGAGTCCTTAATAAACTTATTCGTGCCCACAACACACTCCCTTGTATGATCACATAGCACCAACAACAGCAGCAACAAGAAGAAGATAAATCTCAGAGATACATTAACACAGCAACAACAACAAGATACATCCCAGAGATAACTAGAGCTGTTCGGTTGGCTCTACTCATAAAGTCCGCTCCAACGTTATCTCTGCCTTTAATATATTCCACCTGAAATGAGTATTATTGCAAGGCCAAACTCCGTCTCATAACTTTACTATTGTTCATTTTGCCCTTGGTTAAGTATTCAAGCGGCTGATGATCTGTTTGAATCCTGATATGCCTCCCATAAAGATAAATGTGGAATTTCTTTACTGCCCACACCACTGCCAAACCTTCCTTTTTAACAGTGGAGTAGTTGCATTCACTAGCCGATAATCTCTTCCTTGCAAAAAATACCGGATGTAGCACGCGATTCTCTTCTTGCAAGAGTACGGCTCCTAAAGCTCGGTCTGATGCATCAGTGCGAAGCACAAACTCTTTCTCCAGATTCAGAGCAAGCAGTACGGGCGGTTTTGCCATATGCCCTCTTAACATCACGAATGCATTTTCATGTTCAGCAGTCCAATTCAGCATATTGCTTGCCCCTTCTTAGTGAGTTCGACAAGCGGGTCGGCTATGTGGGCATAATCGGGAATAAAGTCCCTGTAGTATCGCGTTAAACCCAGGAACGACTGTAACTCCTTCTTGGTCGTCGGTGTCTGGATCTGCTGTATTTTGTCCAAGATGTCGTCTTTCGTCGCGATGAGGCCCATCCCCAGCTTGTGTCCGAGAAAAGAAATGGCTTCAAAGCCCAACTCACATTTCGCCGGTTTTATGGTCAACCTGGCTTGCTGAATTCTATCAAATAGTTTTTCCAATGTAATTACATGCTTTTCCCACGTATCTGTTGCCACCAGGATGTCATCAATATAGTGTTCTACATTTTGGAGCCCATCAAAAACCTTCCTCATCATCTTCGTGAATATTGCAGATGCTGTCTTCAAACCAAAACGCATGAATTTAAATTGGAATAAACCCGCCGAGCACGAAAAGGCAGTCTTCTCTTTAGACGAATCTTCCATTGGTATTTGCCAATACCCTTTAGTTAAGTCAAATTTAGAAAAAAAACCTTTTGTGAGCCGTCTTAGCGAACACCATGTCCGCTCTTGGTATGGCTTCTGCATCGGGTACTATGATGTCATTTAGCCGACGAAAATCTACACACAGTCGGTTAGTACAATCGGGTTTTTTGACAACCACGAAAGCGCATTGTATGCTGACCACGACCTCTGAATCACACCAAGCTCCAACACATCCCGCACCTCCTTTTCTATTGATTCTTGAACTGCTAAAGGTAGTGGGTATTGCTTCACGCTGATTGGTCTATCTGTAGAGATATCTAGTCTGCAACATATGACATCCGTTTTGCTCGGCACATCTGAAAACACATCCTCTTTGCTTTGGAGTAGGCCCTTTATCTGGGAGCTTCGGGCTTCATTCAGATTGGGGTTTATTAGCACCTTATCCAAACCTACAGTTTTCTTCCCACTTCATGTGGGCATCTCGACATCATCATGTCTCCTCGGCTACTAACGAGCATGCTACCTTGGGGGCGCACTGTACGGGAACTCTTTCTTCGTACTTTTTCAACATGTTTGCATGGCAAACCTTCTTGGTGTTATTTATCAATAACTCATAATCCATGTCATTTTTTTTCAGCATCACAAGGTAAGGGCCCTTCCACTGCATCAGTAACTTATTATGATCCGTGAGTAGCAGGATGAGAACCTTTTCCCCGGATTCAAATTCCTGTGAGTGGCTCTCTTGTCGTAGTAGCCCTTATAGCGTTCGCGCGCCCTTTCCAAGCCTTGATGTGCAAGCCTGCATGTTTCTTCCAACTTGTCCCGCAACTCAAGAACGAATGTGTACGTTGTCTTGAGATCTGATGCAATCTCCTTATTAGCCCACAACTCCTTGAGTATCGTATTTGGACCTCTAACGGTTCTCCCATACAACATCTCGAAGGGCGAGAAACCAAGACTCGTTTGCGGTACTTCGCGGTAAGCGAACAAAAGAGCTGGGAGGTATGTATCCCAATCAGCATGTCTCTCCTGGAACATTTTCTTGTTCATAATTTTGAGGGTGCCGTTGAACCGCTCTACAAGCCCATTACACATGGGATGGTAAGGCGTTGTCAGTAACTGCCTTACTGACAAAAGGCGGTTACCCTCCTTCATTAGTTCCGATATGAAGTTCGAGCCCCGGTCACTCAAAATTTCCCTCGGGAACCAGTAACGTGAAAACATTTCCACCAGACCCTCCGCCACTTGGATACTGTCAATAGTTCTCAGTGGAATAGCGTCGGGATAACGAGTGGCCACGTCAACCAGAGTAAGCACATATCTATTGCATTTGGCGGACACTGGAGAGATTGGCCCCACAATGTCAATCGCCACTCGCTGAAACGGTAGATCGATGGCTTGCATCTTGCCCAGAGGTACGGGACCAACTCTTTCCTTCGGAACTGTGCGCTGACACATGTCACATGAGCAAACAAAGCGCTTAACGTCACTCTGAACACACGGCCAAAAGAACTCCTCGGTGATCCTAGACACCATTTTTTGAACACCCTGGTGTCCGGCCATAATGGCGTCATGTCATAAGCGTAGCACGGTCTCTCGGATATCTCTCGGTAACACCAGCTGCTGGACCCGCCTTCCTGAACTAAATATGCATTCCCTGTGCAGAAGACCATTTACCAATTGATATTCGAAGGACGTGCGACTCTTCTTTCTTTTCACTTTTTCCCCGACTCTTTCAAAGCAGGTCTTCAGGCTCGGGTCTTCTTTTTGCCTAATGGCAATTTCGCCCGGCGTTACGCTCAGGCACATCGTAACAGGAGAGAGTGGACGTTGTGTTGCTCGGGCTGTCGCTTGAGCTCTTGTCTCCACTGCCGACGAGAAACTACCTGCACCCGTCTGAGCTGTCGCGGGCCTTTCCTCCTTTGGATGCTCTTCAACCACGAGCATCCTCCACTGGGGATCGGGGTCTTCGACACTTCTTGCACCCGTAATGTTTCCCAGGATGAGATCGTAGATGGGTTGGTCTACGCATTTTGCCACTACCTCCCCAGTATAATATGGCGTGGACACTAGAATCCTGGCTTCAGGAAGGTACCTTACTGTGCTATCTACAAGAGTGACGACCGACGCTTCCCCTGTAAGATCCTCGTCCTTCACCAAGCTTTACCGAACCAAGACTGCGTTGGCTCCGCTGTCTCTAAGCACCAATATAGGACGGCCCCTATTTGCCCAACCACCACTGGCATTGCTGCTTTCGACATGGGTGTTCCATTCACTGCCTCATTCTCCAGCGGTGTTTGCTCTCCTTTCATCTTTGGCACATCGGGTGGCGTGACAAGTTCTACCTTAGAGTCGACAACGCATGCCGCTCGGTCCTGCGTTCTGTATCGGCACTCATCCAGAGTATGACCCCTCCTCTTACAACCTTGACACACAACCTGTGTTTTCTGGGCAGCGCTACTAGTCCGACAGTCAGCTGCACGGTGTCCCACCTTGGCGCAGAGAAAACACCTTACTGGCGGCTTAGATGCACCGCCATATGCTCTTGGTTTTGCCGCATCATTCGCTAGAATTTTTTGGGTTTCCTACTTTGTCTTACTCAAATTTCTTTGCCCTTGAGCCTCGAGGAATTGGTCTGCAGTGTCGGCGAACTCATCCAACGAACACAACTTTCTTTCAGGAATAGCGCCAGCTTTGAACTGCAACACGCTAAAAATTGCTCTGTGACCAGCTTGTCACACACACCTTCAAAACTCTTTTCTGTGTTTGACATATCAATCCATCTATAAAAATAGTTGAATAGCCTGCAGGAAAACTCCTTAGCGGTTTCCGAATCCTCAGGTTTCGCGATGAGAAATCTCTCACGAAAACCCTCCGCCGTAAGCCTGAATCCTTGTAGGAGTGCCTTTTTGAGTTTCTTGTCGTCAATGGAATCAGCAGCAGGCATCCTTCCAAACAAATTCCGCGCCTCTCTAACTAAACACATGCTCAATGCCGTGGCCCATTCACTACGCTCCCAGCCTTGTCCCAAAGCTATCCGCTCGAATCGTTGCAGATATGCATCCAAATCATCAAAAGGAGCCATCAGCTTTCTTGTACAAACTCTAGCCGGTCTAGGAGATTCTGTACCCGCTAAGGAACGCTTATCATTGTCCATGATCTCCTCATATTCCCCCACGACATGCACCTGTTTCCACAAAAGAAACTCTTTCTCCCGTTCTATCCTTCTTTTCTTGTGTTCTTCTGCCTCGCGAGCTCTTCTAGCCTCTCGCTCTTCTGCCTCGCGAGCTCTTTTATCTGCTTTTCGAGCTCTCATTTGCTTCGCGAGCTCTTTTATCCTAGCGCTATTCTGCTTCGCGAGCGTCTGCGCGAGCTTGCGCCCTTTACTCTATCTGCCTATCTGCCTCCTCTTTCTGCTGGTCGCAGAGACGCATCGCCTCTTCCTTGCTTAACCCAAGTTTGAGCGCCAGGTCTAACATTTTTGCCAAATCCATACTCCCTGCCGTCGAAATATCGGAAAGATCCGAGAGAAAGAAAAAAGAAAAAAGGAAATGAATCCTAGCGCAGGCTCGCCACTTATCTTTGTCACGGATCTCCCCGGAAACACTCGGACCGAAAGAATGGACTAGGCGACAGGTGTACCCACACAAACGCACATTTAATACACCCTACGTGACACACCCACTAGAACACAAAACTAACAAAACTAACAAACACAAAGACTATACATACACACGACCCGGGCACACTGGTACCAGCGTCTACTACTAGCGTTCTACTATTAGCGGTCGGGGTTCGTGCTCACGGTTGATTCGGTGTGGTTGCGGCGTTGTATGGATCCAGTAGGCGGCGTCGAGGCGGCGTTCGACGTGCTTGGGCTGGCGTCGCTGGCTGCGTTCGACGCGCTTGGGCTGGCGTCGCTGGCAGCGTCGCTGGCTGCGTAGTACAAGCTCCCCGTCCAAGCGCCCGTGGAGGTGATGCCGGTGTTGTTGGCGTTGGGGGCACCACCCGGATGGGTGGCAACAGCGGGAAAGAATATATTTACAGCTATGTACACCGGCGAAGGAACAGCTACGAGCAGCACTCAGAACACAGTCAGAACTTCGTTGGCGTCTTCGTCTTCGTCCACCCGTTCACTCGCTCAGTCTCGTCGTCGTCTTCCCGCTTCAATATAAATCACTAAAAAGAGCCATATATGACGGTGTTTCTTTATTTATTCAGCCAATTTTTACTTTTGGTTTGGATTGCAATATCATTATTGTCATACTGTAATCTCGTCACCCTAATTTGACATCCGGGCTAACCCGTCAAGGTGCTCTTTACGTGTTCGGTTCCGAATGTATGTTTAACCCTCTTCAATGTAGAGAAACTGCGTTCTGCAGCTAAGGTAGTCACTGGCAGCGTTGATAAAATCTTGAGGAGTGTATGAATATCTGGAAATAGGACCTTGTCGCAGTTCATTAACGCGTCAGTAAGGTAGCGCAGCGTCTGCTCTTCTCCTGTTGCTGCCCATTTTGGTTCCCACATCTGCCACTCTTCCCTTAGTGCAGGGAAATACATTGTCTGCATGTCCTATTTGTCCTGTGTGTAAAATTCAAAAGCCAGCTGCACGGACTGAAGGTTCCCTTTAGAGACATGCGTTGGCAGAAGAAACTGAACACTATTTAAAGCTGCCCTGTGGTTTCCAAAGCGGCGCTCGGGAGAAGCTCTGAGATCGTCCATGTACGGAATAAACACCGCTTGCCTATATTATTGATCAATTGAAGTCGACGAGTAATTAGCCCAATGCTCCTGAGTGCCCACCACTTGCGGCATTCCGAGCTTACACCAAAATCAGCCGCTGTTGTTTGACATACAGAGAATATTTTCTGAAGCTCCTCCTCCGAATCGACAGCCATTCTTTCCAGCCTGCACAAAACGACGTCTACGTAGTCCAACGCGACGTTCATGTCAACAGACGCGTTCTGCAAATATTCAGGCAAATGACGCGTTATGTTAGGCTTAAAAAAGTAGCAAAGAAAGGCAAATGCGGAAGTTAAATGAGTATACTCGATGGCGGAGGGCAGACGCGGTGGAGGCTTTCATGAGCTCTTCTAGTGCGGCGACTGTTTGCCTCACTAAACATTGAGACCGCCTCGTGGCCAGCAGCGAGTGCACGGAACCGTAGCTTCCCCTTTCCACCCCGAGTGACCAGTGCGCAACGAAAATTCGTCGAAAGAAGACGTGTGTAATCTGGTGTGTTTAATATAACCACTGTTTTTGTTATTGTTCTTCAGCCTTGTCCACGGGTGATTTATTTGTTATTCAAACCCAAAAGTTATAAGTGAGTTAATTTAGTATTATTATTAACTGTGCTGTTTTCTGGGTGCTAGTGGTCCGATTAGCGATCGCTTCCAGCCCTTGGTGAACACCTGCGAATAGCTGTCAAATGTGGGGAGTGATATGACGGTGCTTTTGAAATTCGTGCGAGGTTAGCGTAGGTCTGAAAAAAATGAGAAACGCTCAATTGATGTGAAAGATCTTTATTACTCCTTGCCCCATCATAACCTGCTTACAATTGTCGAAGATTCGATCCATCATTTCGGCGCTGTGTCATTTCAGAATGAATCCGGTTTATCCGTCAGTGGTTTTTTAGAATTGCTACACTTTTATCTCCGCTCCACTTTCATAAACTGGCAAGGCGCTGCTCACATTCAGAAACAGGGAATATGCATTGGGTCTTGTCTAGCCCCTGTACTTAGTGACCTGTATCTGGCACATCTTGACAGGAGCCTCCAAGAGAGGCTTACCAGCCCTCATGTCGTCAAGATCTTTCGTTTTGTTGACGATTTCTTTTTCCTTGTTGAGTGTACGCCATCGTGCTTAGAGCAAGTTGCATCCGGTATTTTAGCTAAGGTACAAGAGTGTTTTTCACCGCTGCTATTGACTAACGAAATGCCAACCGACAACGAGATTCGCTTTCTTGATATCCGTTTTAAATTCCTGGACAACCACCTGTGTTGGAGCTATGCACCTCGGGCAAACAAACCTCTACTCCCCTATATATCTGCCCACTCTAAACTCGTTAAAAGGGGCATTATTAATTTATGCTTGAAGAATGCTCTGGAAAAGTCATGCCCCCACCTAATCAGCGAGAGCTTTCACGCTCAACTCGCAAGGTTCCATCAAGCAGGCTACCCAGCTGATATTTGTGTTTCTGTCGCCGAAGGCATACTAAAGAAGAAGCGCCAGGAAGGTCAACTGCTGTCCGTGCCTTCAGAAAGAAAAAAAGACAAAATTGCCGTTATTCCTTACATTCATTGCCTGTCCCACAATCTCAAGAAAATTGGGACAAAAGCTAATGTTCGTGTCGTTTTTTCTGCCCCTGAAAAACTAAGTGCGCTTTCCAAAAAAACTTTGCCCGCTGATAAACGTCCCCAAAAGCTGCAGTGCACCATTAACCACAGAAAGAAATTCGTGAAATGTACTGAAGGCATTGTTTATGACATCCCTCTCTCTTGCGGTAAGCGGTATGTTGGTCAGTCAGGTCGGTGCTTGAATGAGAGACTTCGCGAACACAAAAATAACTTGAGAACTTTTACTGGCAGTAATCTGGCTTTACACTGCAAGGAGTGTGGTTGTGTGCCATTTCTGGACAAGTGCTCGATCGTTGCCAGACACCGGGATCAGTTAACGCGAGAGATTATTGAAGCAGCTCGTATCGCTTCCTTGGACGATAAATGTGTAAGCAAGCCGTCTATCTCCCTGTCCAAAAGAGAGCTGGCCTTCTTAAAGAAACGCTGAATCGTGCACATCCGTAGATCCTCATTCACCTGTTTTTCTTTATCTTCTGGGCGCATGCGCCTGTTTCCCCTCACGGTTTACGTTCGTCTTGGCCGCCCTGGTTTCTTTCAGTCGGAAGTTAGCGCCTGTGTTGTGTCTGTCTTTCTCTGTCCCTTTGTCCCGTTTTGCGCTACTCTCACTTTCCATGGATCACCGTTACCGACTCGCCCAAGTTTCTACCCTTGTAAACGCTTTGACTTCGCCAAAAACGCAGTATTGCGCAAACGCTTCGAAATCCTGACGGTTCATCCGTATTTAACGACTTTCAGGCCGTTTTCTAAGGGTGAGCCACCGAAATCTTGAGGGTGGCCAATTCAGTTTTGACTCAACCCATGACCCACCCGGCCATGTCACCAGCCAACCACCACTTGCCAGGAGCTTGCTTATGAGGAGGACCGTGATGTATGCTGTCCAAGTTGGCAGGAGCGACACAAATATCAAGCCCCGCTTTATAACCAAGTCGCATGGACGATCATGCATAGCCTATCGAAGCAGCGCCTCTGACTCAGGTCCTGGTAGATTGAATTCCCGTCTGAGTGCTGGTAGCCCGAATTGCCAGCCCCGGCCAATTCCTGCCAGGAGGCTTCAGATACACGTCCGCCAAATCCGGCTCCCGGTGAGTTCGCCAATTGCTATTTCAAAGTTGGTAGCCCGAGTTTGCAGGTTTTCCCAGTCGGTTAAGCGATGGCGACGAAACATTTTATAGACGTAATGACGGAGTGCCTTCGCACCGAAATTCCGGGGCTTGGTACATTACACATTCTGAAGGCTCTTGCATTCAAATAGATAGTTTAAATCTACTTAACCAACAAAGCTATAAAGTAAACAGTTATGTATATACGTACAAATACGAATACACAATCCTGCAAAAAAAGAACAACAAATTGCACAGATAGTACTCTCTCATCACTCTGATTTACATTTTTTTTTTCACAGGAATGGAAAATTACTGCTTTGCTTCACGTCATCTGTGAGGGCATTCCACAGCTTTGTGCCCACATGGGCTATGGTCCCTTCTGCGCAGACATTTTTCGTCTCCGGAAGAAGGAAATTTTTATGTTGAGCATTACGAATGCCATGTGATGGCAAAGTGAAAATGGATGAGTGTAACGGGTAATTGTCTACAAGACATGCATGTACCGTCAGTAGAGTCCTGTATTCAATAAATAATTTTAGTGGTAGAATTTTCATGTGTTTAAAAAGAAGAGCAGCGTGCGCGTGGTAGTTCGACTGTGTGATGAACCGAATTGCCCTTTTTTGCAAGCCCTGATCGGCTCCCAATAAGTCTGGTAGGTGTGACCCCGGGATTCAATAAAATATGAAAATCGGCTTTGTAAAAACGCCAAATAAATAATTCTGAGTGTGTCTTCGTGAAAGTACTCACGGCATTTATACAGTGCAAAGTGTGCAGCACACAAGTTTTTAGAAAGTTCCTGAATATGGGCTTTCCAGTGCAACTTCTCGTCCAGAATTACTACGAGATGTGTAACCTTATGTGCAGGTTAAATAGGATTACATAGCCATTGCACTGCCGGCCAATTATCATGAATTATTTTTCTTGGGTTCCTAAATATAATGTATTTTGTTTTATTAACCTTTACAACGGGTCTGTTCAAGATAAACCAATTGCTCAAAGTTTCTAATTCCTAGTAGCCATGATAATTAGTTCAGATGCACACTCATGTGCACACAAAAAAACGATGTCATCAGGATGCATGAAAACAGTAAACTGTTTGGTGAACTGTGCTAGGTCATTGATATACAATGAGGAAAAAACACAAAATCATGTGCTTAAAGATGTTACTTCAATCAAATGTAACTGCGAAGAAACGATTTTACGTTATACCGATGCGCAGAAATTATATGGTTAAAAAAGCCGCTACCGTCTGGAAGACGTTGATGCAACAAGCGTTAGCGGACCGATTAGGGTGCCTCAATGCCAGAAGAATGGTTAGTTGGGCGAGTTGGATGTAGTTAATTTTGGCGGTAAAATTCAGCGCGAACGGACGAAGGACACAGAAAAGGGGACAAAACAAGCGCTGTCTCGCAACTAAGATTTACTAAGAAGGAACACAAATATATATACATATACAGAAAAACGACATAGGTGCGATAGTACGCAGTACGAAGTACGCAGATAGCGACGAGGGCACTATCACCTCCAACGTTCAAAAACCCGAATGCACTGCGGCACAGATCAAACAAAAAAGGTGGTACATCAAGAGGCATCTAGCAAACCTATCTCACTATCATATAACGCGACCGAGGGAGTGCTGACACAGGCATCTTTTTCCTTTTCGATGAAATATGCCTCCATTATCTCTCTAGTGCGCTGGTCGCGATGCTGGTACAACACGGTGGTTTTTTTTTTTTAATCAGCTTTGCACACCTCTTTATTTTTCTTGGCGCGCTCTGCACAGTGTTGAGCAATGCTTGAACGAACGGTGTCTGAAGAAAGAGAGCGGTATCTCGTAGACAACACCGCAAACACAACCTATAAAATGGGGAGCGGTGACGCACTGTGCATACGAACCAGCTGACTTTACGCCGCCTATCTACTCTGCTTCTAGTCATGGCACAAAGGCGCTGCACTTTGGTTTGATTTGGTTTATAGGAGTTTAACGTCCCAAAGCAACTCAGGCTATGAGAGACGCCGTAGTGAAGGGCTCCGGAAATTTCGACCACCTAGTGTTCTTCAACGTGCAGTGACATCGCACAGTACACGGGCCTCTAGAATTTCGCCTCCATCGAAATTCGACCGCCGCGGCCGGGATCGAACCGGCGTCTTTCGGGCCGGCAGCCGAGCGCTATAATCACTCAGCCACCGCAGCGGCTATGCGCTGCACTTTAAAAAGCGCTGTGCACACGACGTTAACTCCAAACCTCCTCCCATCATTCCTAAGGTTGTGCGACATGCAATGAACATAAGGAATTTCCACGGTTTCCTTCTTTTCTCTTTGTTCTCCCTCCTCAACGTTCTTAGTGTTCCCGGAACGACCAGCCTTTACCGCGGAAAGGAGCTTCTCATACGCTCTTGAAATGACAGAGTCTGGAAACCCTGCGGCTGCAAGCAAGCCTTCAGGAACGCTATGCACACAAGACTTGTCAAGTGCGGAACGTAAACACGAGAGAGCGATGCTAATCTTAACCAACTTGGAGTGCCCTGACGAAAAGTTCAGTATCGGCTTCTTGGACCTAGGTTTGTTCACCCAACAAATATACCCTTCCTTGAACCTGAGCCTGAGGTCGAGAAACTGGACCTCGTCGTTTGCTGGTACTTCTAATGTGAACTTAAGGCCCATGGCATTCTCTTTAAAAACCTTCAAGACGTCTACAGTACGCCTCGCCTGTCCATCCTTCTCAACCGGTACAAGGAAATTGTCTACATACCTCCAAATCCTTAATGCCAGACCATTAAGGTTACGGGATATGGCCTCATCCACTTTTCCAAGGAAGATGTTGCTGATAACCGCAGCTACACGGGACCCAATGTATACGCCCTCTTTCTGAAGGAAGATTTCATCTCGCCATCCTACAAACGTCGAATTTAGGTAGAAAGAAAGCAGCTCCAAAAAACTCTCGACCGAAATCGCACTTCTACCTATAAACTGCACTTCGTCATTTTGTTGGGTGATACACTCCTTTACTGCAACCATGAGCTTGTCATGGGGAAGGGCGTAGTAGAAATCCTCTACATCAATACATGAACCCAGAACACGTTCCTCGGTTGCTATCCAGAAAGTGCTGCACAACTGTTCCCGAGTTCCGGGCCCCAAAAGGGTCGGCAACTGTTAACTGGTCAAGTTGCTTTTGCAGGAATCCGGACACACCATGTTTATTTATTTAGTAAGGAACCCACAGCGCCGTGGCATTACAGTGGGGGGGAGGGGGAGGGGCAATGTACAAAAAAAGAAGCACACATGACACCTCCGCTAGCAGGCAGAGTTACAAGCATAAAGCGCTCTCCATGTACATCTCACTTCAAAAGAACACATCACAATCGCAACACATGCTTAAAGAACGAAAGAACGCATCATTTGATGTCACACTCACAACATCACTCGGTAGTCTGTTCCATTCTCTAATGGTTTTCGGAAAAAAAACATTTTAAACAATTCAGTTTTTGCCCCGAATTCGCGGACTTTGAAAACATGGTCAACACGGTTGGATCTATAAAAAGGCTCCTGCACATACCTTTCGCGTTCAACCTGAGCAGTTGAATAATAAACAGCATGAAATAGCTTCAGACGCAACTTCTTTCGGCGCGTGTCAAGCAATTCCCAGTTGAGTGCATCCTTCGTACGCGATGAACTGTAACGAGCCCCGCGTGTGCCAGACACGAAACGAGAGGCAATGTTCTGCACCCTCTCCAACTTATTTTTATCTCTAGCAGTAGGCTTGTCCCAGACAGTGCACGCGTAGTCCAGAACCGACCTGACATAAGTCTTGAATAAAATGTCACGACATGACAGTGGAAAAGTGCTTGCATTTCGGCGAAGAAATCCCAAGTTTCTGCATGCTTTAGCAGAGATATAATCGACGTGACGGCGCCAGCTCAAATCAGGAGTAAAATAAACGCCTAGATATTTAAATTCAAATACCTGTTCTAACATTGTGTTCCTAACAACATATGAATACACATCAGGGTTTTTCTTTCTTGTAAACTTCATATGGACAGTCTTGGACAAATTCAAATTCATATTCCATTTAACGCACCACTCTGAGATTCTGTTCAAATTTTCTTGGAACATTTCCACATCTCGTTCACTAGTGACAACACTATAAAGAACGCAGTCATTAGCAAATAACCGCATTTGAGATACTATTCCGTCACCAATGTCCTTCACGTAGAGGAACAATAGTGGTCCGAACACGGAGCCCTGGGGAACACCAGACACAACCTGCACTCTTTGAGACTCGGCGCCATTCATAACCACAAACTGCTGCCATAAACATAGATAATCTTTTACCCATGATATCACTTGAGGGCTAATATTGTAAAAAGACATTTTTTGAATTAGTAAAGAATGCGTCACGGTATCAAATCCTTTTTAAAGTCCAAGAACACGCAGTCCACGCTAAGTCGCCTGTCCAGTGCCTCAGCCAGATCGTGCGCAAATTCAGTCAGCTGCGTAGTACACGATAGGCCCCTTCGAAAACCATGCTGACGAGGATTAAACAATGAATGTGCGTCCATATGTGCTGCTATACTGGTGAACAAAATATGTTCGAGTGTCTTGCACGCAACTGAAGTTAGAGATACCGGTCTATAATTTGATACAGTGTTGCGAGGGCCAGATTTGTAGATTGGCACAACACTTGCAATTTTCCAGTCATCTGGAAGGCAGGATTCTTCAAGCGATTTTTCAAAAATTATCTTTAAGTAGGGTGCAACCGACTCAGCACACAGTTAGTAGAATTTGTTTGGCAAGTCATCAGGACAACCAGCCTTAGCAATCTTCAGATTCTGCAGCAGAGACTGTATGCCGTTGATGCTTATCACAACATCATCCATAACACTCGCCACTGGCTGGAAACTCGGGGTATTCATATCAGCATGTTCGATTTCAGAGCTGAACACAGAGCTGAAATATTTATTAAAGAACTCAGCTTTTTGTGCATCATCATTAACAAAGGTGTCACCAGAAACAAGAGGTGGTATAGTTAGTCTTTTCCATTTCTTTTTACATGTTTCCAAAATTCCTTTGAATTTTCCTTTAATTTCGTCTCCATTGAAATGCCAAACGAATTCTTTGCAGCTGCCACAGCAACTTTCATTCTTCCGGCAATTTCCTGCAGCTTGAACCAATTCTCACGCGTCGGATTTCCTTTAAATTTAACGTAAACACGTTGCCTTTTGCGCGTAATACTGCGTAGCTCCCGAGTAAACCATGGTTTACTTTTACTCCTCCTTTTCGTTAATATCCATGCCGGAACAAAGCACTGCCTCAGTTCAAACATCTTATCCTTAAATATAGACCGTAGTTCAACCACTCCAGAGTTATCGGCATGCGTTTGAAAGATCGTTCGGTACTTATTCAACTCTTCATTTATCTCCCTTACGTTTGCTTTTTCATAGTTATACACTCGCCTATGTGCTGTACCAGCGCTCCTTACATGTCCTTACAGGTGTTACGCTCGGAAATTATAGTGCGAAAAGGGATGTCCGGTTTATGCGTCTTGGCAGCAAAAAACACCTCTAGTAGCGACAGTTTAGCCTTTTTTACACCGGTGGCGAGCTTCGCAAGGTTCATCCTGGATAACAGTTCCACTGCACTGCCCTTTACTTTATCGCACTTGACTGTCACCTGCTTAAAATTTTTATCAAGGGCGCCCCATGCCTTCCCCGAGTACGCATTCTGCGGCATCACCACGAAAAACCCCTCTTTATAGGATACGACTAGACATAGGCTACTGCTCTCAAGATACTCGGCCGTAGCACGCAGGCTCCTTGAATTCCGTGGCCTACCTACTGTTCTTGTCAACGCCTCGACGCACTCCACAGCACAGCGATGTCGGTCTTCCTCGGCTACGCGGCTAGTGATGCTCTTCACCCGGCCACCTTCTCGGGCGGCGATATCGGAGGCTCCAGGCAAAACTTTGGGCCCAATTTCAGCGCGTCAATATGCTGCTGTAGAACCTGGGCATCCCCCAGCGCCAGAACGTCCGCACTATATTTATCCTTCGTCTTCTTCTTGGGTAGGTGAGGACGCACCGACGCCCAAATAAACTCGGTAGTCTGGTCCGCTGTGACTGTCCACTCCCTGAAACGTGTGGCTTGATGACGCTTGTCCCCATTCGTGTTGCAGGCGACGCGTAGGCAGTCTTTGAGAAACCGGGCTTGACGCCACAGCTCGGAACGAAGCATGCGGCACATCCTCCTCGAGTGCCCAGCTGACGGAAGCAAAGGCCCGCACAAAACTTGAAGTTCGGAGGGGCATGTGGCAGTCTTAATATGCCAAGATGTCATGCGTGCCGTGCATACGCATAACGCGTACAGTGAGGCCAACGTGGCCGAATTAAACAGAACGGGGTTAGACCAATTAATAGAGCCCGATGAAAAAGAAATCTGTTGCAGAAGAATGGTGACTTAGGCGAGTTGAATGTAGTTTATTTTGGCCGTAAAATTCAGCGCGAACGGACGAAGGACACAGAAAAGGGGACAAAACAAGCGCTGTCCCGCAACTGAGATTTATTAAGAAGTAACGCAAAAATATATATACAGAAAAGCGACAGAGCTGCGATAGGTACGAAGTACACAGATTGTCACGAGGGCACTATCACCTCCAACGTTCAAAAACCAGAATTCACTGCGTCACAGATCAAACCAAAATAGGTGGTACATAAAGAGGCATCTAAAAAAACATATCTCACTATCATATAACGCGACCGAGGGAGTGCTGACACAGACATCTTTTTTTCTTTTCGATGAAATATGCCTCCAATATCTCTCTAGTGCGCTGGTCGCGATGCCGGTACAACACAGTGATTTTTTTTTTAATCAGTTTTGCACACCTCTTTATTTTTCTTGGTGCACTCTGCACAGCAACCGGACAACTTGAAGGACGTCAGTGCGGATGACAACGCGGGCCCCAGGGAGCATAGTTAGTCGGCCACAGAGAAGAGTGCTTCTTGAACTGCAACGAGCTCAGCACAAAAGGACGAAGGGTGTTCCATAAGCTGAAACCAAGGGGTTTGATTCAGGGCAGGTCTGCACGGACAGTAGATAGCTGTTGTTGCTTTGCAGTATGGTACGCTTGCGTCTACGTAGACAACAATGGATCCTTCAGGCAGGCAAGCATCTTATTCCTCAAATTTCTGGCGAAGCAACGATGCCGAATGAGCAGATGTTGGCCGGCGATTATCTGTTTACTTGTTGTCGCTGAGCTGTACAAACTTCCATGGGGGAAGAACTGGCGTTGGCGGCTGAAGAACGAATTGTGACGTTGCATAAATCCTCAGTGCATGCGTGGAATGCGATAGACTGGCCTTAAGGCAGCGCGCTTCACGGAGCTGCTGCTCCAGCTCATCAATGGTATTAAGCTGCGCATTCTCTTGTAAAGCTATGACCGGTGTAATGCGTGGAAGGCACGTAATGGTCCTCATAGCCTCTCGGTTCACGGCTTCAAGGCGATCCCACTGGGCTCTTGTAGGATGTTGAAACTGGGCTTGATAAACAATACGTGCCTGCAGAACTGCCCTCACCAACTGCCGTGCAACAAACGAGCCTGCGCCACCAGTTTTAGGAGTAATTCTTCTAATCAAACCCAAAGTCTGAATAGCTTGCCTTTTTGCCTGAGAAAGCCATGCAGTCGCTGATCCTGATTAGTGAATCATTAAGCCAAGGATTTTTACACTCGGACTTTCCTGTAGTGGGGTTCCTGATATACAAAGACGGATTGGACTTGCAGCAAGTTTACGGCGTCCCCAGCGGTTGGCGACTGACGTGTATGTTGTTTTATGCACGGATAGCTGAAGTGCAATGAATTATGCGTAATTACAGGTAACATCCAAGGCAGATTGAAGGGCAGCCTCCTGAGTACGGAGATCTTGGTGAGTACTCCACACCGTGATGTCGTCAGCGTACTGAAGAAGTTTTGTGTCATGGATGTCATGTAAGCGCCAATCCAGCGGGATGAAAGCAATATTAAATAACGTCGGCAACAATACTGATCCCTGGGGCACGCCGCAGAGACGAAAAAATGATGCGACCGCTTCGCCGCTGAGGCGTATTGCAAATTTTCTGCCTTCCAAAAATGACTGGACAAAACTACGCACTCTAAGAGGGAGATGAAGCACGTCAATGGAGTCCAGAATGGCTGCATGACTGATGTTATCATATGCCTTTTCAACGTCCATTGCTAAAACAGTACGCACATTGCGGATGCGGGTAGATGACAAAACTGCAGATGCTCAGACAGCCAACCCGTCCTCTGTACCAATATATGGACGAAAGCCGATTTGTGCTGGGTGATAAAAACCGTGCTGCTCTAGCCACCATGACAGTCATGTGGCTAGCATTTTCTCCGTCAGCTTGCAAAGCGTAGGAGTTAAGGAGATAGGTCGCAAGTTGGCGAGGTCCGTCGGAGGCTTGCCTGGTTTCGGGATAGGAATCACGACAGTGGATTTCCAGCTCTCGGGCACAACGCCATCCAACCATATTTTGTTTATGGTGTCAAGTAGTTAGGGGCGTGCAGCGCTACTCAGGCTCTTGTACACCTCGTACTGAATATTGTCCGGGCCGGGCGCTGTTTTCCGTTTCGCATCATCTATTGCAGCCAGCAACTCAGGCATAGAGAAGGGACACGCAATTCCATCTACGTCGACATCAGACGGCATGTGATATACATGCACTGGGATGCCTGCCATATTTAAACTAGCGGATTAAGTAGGCACAGCATCGTATTTCGGGAAAAACTTTCGCTCTGCTTCTTCGGCGAAATCATCTGGTGACAAGTTAGCAGCGAAGCATGCGGTTTCCGCTGCGTCAGTCGAACGGCGACCGCGTTCCATTGTACGGAATGTTCGCCAGAGAGAGGCATTCGAGGATTTTGCAGAAAATTGTTCGCACCACGCATGCCACTGCTGCCGAGAGAGGTCGCGTTCATATTTGCGTGCCTTCGCTGTAAGATAGTGCAATCGCATACGTGCCTGCAACGAAGTAGGGTCTCTCGTAGCAGCCAGCTCGGCTTGACGGCGTGCCGCCCACAAGTTAAGAAGGCCGAGGTCTGGTGCCGGTCGACCATCATCAGTCCAGGTGGTAGTTGTAGCACTGTTGAGCGCTGTTTGTATGCGCTCAACAAGGATTTGCGAAGAATCTGAGGGGAGATTGTCCATACAGGAGCGGAAACTGTTCCAGTTGATCACAGATCATTTGTAGCGTAAAGGTCGGAAATCTGAGGTGTGAATATTCATGATTATAGGGTGATGATCACTTCCCCAGCAGTCTGGCTCCATGTGCCAGGAGGGAGTACCCGGGCCTGACCACCACGTCAAGTCTGGAGCATAGGAAGCACTGCGAATTTGACGCACTGGCCGTGTTGCTGTCCCAGGATGGTTGAGCAGCACAAATTGGGCATCCGTGAAGGCGTCCCGCACACGCCTGCCACGAGGGCTTGAAGTGGGTACCCCCAATCCTGCTGAGGGGCGTTAAAGTCGCCTCCGACTAAAATCGGACTCCCGGGATACTGCCGACGGACACTTGTTAACCAGCAAAGATTAATACGGGAGGAAGCAACACCGGCTGGCCTAACGTAAAATGAAGCTACCACAACGGTTCCCTTCTTAAGTTTCGCAGCCACTGCCACTACCTCTTGATACGACGTGCACCAGTTTTCGAGAGCAAGGCGTACATGCGGAAAACGTGAGTCCACATACACCGCCGCCTTTCCCGGGGAAGCGGCAGTTTGTACACGACGGTCTTCATTGAAGGAGACATGTAGGCACTGAAGCCTGGAATCGATGGCAAGGCCTTTGTTTCCTGTAGCAGCATGGCCCACGCCTGGAGCTTGTGAATTTGTAGTCGGGTCTTGAGCTCTCCCACCTTCGTGGAAATGCCTTTGTAGTTCCAATGCGGCACACCAGCACAACTGGAACTTGCCATTTCTAGATACTAGCCCAAGCGCTGTAGAATCACGGACGTCCGGTTGGACAACTGGTTGACCATAAACCGGTGCAAAGAAGTCGCAGAGTTGTCCAGTGGCATTGCGGTAATCTTGGAAGAGGCGGCAGGATATGACACTGGTGGGCTGCAGGAAGGCGATGTTGCTGCGCCATTGATAGATGCGGCGGATGTTTCCGCTGCCCATCTACGTCGTGCGAGCAGTTCACGGTGTTGCCGGTGCTTGGTGACCTCCGCTAAAAGACGTGCGATTTGTTCGTCGACTGCGGCCATATCGTCCTGCGGTAGTTCAGGCACACTGCGCTGCTTTGCTGGCGGTTTTCGGATGCATTCTTTTTGCGCAGTACCGTTAGAAGACTGCTGAGCTGAAGGATCATGCGAGGTGTGCTCAGGGAGCTCCGGCCACTCGTCGTCATCCCACTGGAGAGCTGCGAACCGATTGGATGTCGGCAATAAAGTTATACTGTCTTGTATTGGCCAATGCTTAGTCATTCGACGAAGAGCCTGTTGTCCTTTTGTTTTGTAGGACAGCTTGGAGATGTTTTCTCGTGGTCGTCGGATTTACAAAAACCGCATCGATAGGCCACTTTCCCTTCCGATGTACTTTCACCGGCAGCAGTGAAGGGGCAGGATTTGCGCATATGTCCAGTACGGAAGCAGTTATAGCAATATACCGAACTCGGTTTATATGGCCGAGGCCGTAAAATACAGCCATAATAGTACAGACGAGCTGGTAGTGACAGAGGGCCTTGCAAGGTGACTGTGCAAGAGCGCCCCTTACCCATGCGTCGGGCCTGAATGACACGGTGCGTGGGACAGTACAGTAAGGAGTTGGTATTGGCACACATGTACGACACATGAACAAAACAACAACCAAACCGAAGCTAGAAAGAAGATGGGCGCAAAAGAAAAAATACTAGAAAATAAAGAGGCAAAAAAAACAGGGAAAAAAGAAAAACGCCCTGTGCCCCGCCGCGCACCGAGGAGCCGCGGGGAGCCGGCCCAGGTAAAAAAGAAAAACGAGGAGCGGGAGGGGATAATAGCCACCCGTCAAGGCGACAACAGAGCAGGGGCGAGTATGTTGCACAGAAACAGACGGTGGCGTAATCGTCCAAATGATAAAAATTAGAGATCCGTGCACTCGCGTGGCCCTGGCCATAAAGAGTAAAAAAATAAACAGAATAAAATGCAGACAGGGCAGGAGACTTCCTTCATCTCGAACCTCTTCGGCACCCAGAGTCAAGGCCGAAGCAGCGGGGCCCTTAGCTTAACTAGGCACACGTGCGCTGTGCATGAAAACACCCAGACACACACAAAAGAAAAAGAAAAAAGGCGGCAAAACATCCGAGTTTGGGAAATTGTCATGTGGGAGGTAAATGTGAATTGCGGCAGCATTTAAGGGACGGCTCTTCAATTGCACCCCGCTAGGCAAGGTGGTTGACCTGGGAAGATAGGGGTGGGATGGGGTGGGGAATGAAGAAATTTTTGTAAACGGATAGACGAAGCTTGCCAGTGGAATCTTTTCCAAGCTTCGTTGTTTTGCCGCCTTTTTTCTTTTTCTTTTGGGTGTGCCTGGGTGTTTTTATGCACAGTGCATGTGTGCCTAGTTAAGCTAAGGGCCCCGCCCAGGTAGCACATCACCGCGGGCCAATATTAGAAAGCCACTGGCCAAGCGTGGCCCTAAGTAGGCCCAGAGTTGCCAATGAGGATCCGATATTGGCTGTGCCGTCAACAAATCATGGCTATGATGGGCCATGTTATACCCCTGCCACACGGCAAATCTAATGTCATTCCCATCGAATGACATTTGTTCGACTTAATGTCATTTATTCTGCGTGCTGCTACACGGCCAAAAGTAATGCCATTTGCAAATGATGGCGATTGCGATGGAGAAAAAGTGCAGCATAAAAACATTTCGATCTATGCTTCAATATGTTTCGAAAAGTATTGTTTTGCGATTGGAAACCGATTTCAAAATTTTAATCCTCGTTTAAGTAACGCGTTGATCACTGCTATCCACCAGGAGTCCAAGCCAAGCCAAAGTTCAGCCAGCGGCGGCAGACAAATGGCGGACGTCACTACGTCGCTTTGTGCAATGGATTCGCGGCAGCGGAATGCGATCGCTGCGAGTCTATGCTTGCGAGCACAAAGACGCAGCAGGCTGGCAGATTAGCGCAGATTAGCGCAGCTGAGGGTAGCCATACGCCATCAAGAAGCAGTGAGCGCTGACCTTGAGGATCGACTTATCGCCAATGCCTACGCGATAAGTGCAGCTATTGCTGAAAGTTTGCCAGCGGTGCCTCGAGAGCGATGGACATTCCAGAGGAGCGAAAGATGGTTTGAAGAAACTTTGCCGCACTTGGGTGAACTGCATTTTCGACAGTCGCTTCGGGTCACTTTTGACACGTTCCGCTATATTGTTGACGCGCTGAGCTGTGTCCTGGAACGCGCTACGACAAATATGCGGAAAGCCATTCCGGTTGAAAAACGCGTAGCGATAGGACTCTACCGGCTGCGTTCCAGCGCTGAGGACCAGACCATCGCCCATCTATTTGGTGTAGGACGGTCAACAGTGAATCTCCTCACCAAGGAGTTTTTTGCCGCAGTCATTGATGTGTTGGGAAGGGAGTGGCTTAACATGGTCAGCCGGCAAGAAATGCCCAATCACATCCGTGAATTCTATGCGTTCAGCGGCTTCCCCCAGGCTCTCGGCGCCATGTATGGATGTCACATTCCCATCTCACCACCACAAGAGCATGCAGCTGATTACTACAATTATAAAGGGTGGTAAGTGTGTTTTTATCTTTTGTGTGTTAAATCTGAAGCCATTAATCAAGCAACCAGGCAATTCTCTGCCGCTTTTTTTATGTACTGACTTCTGTGCCTTCAATTCAAGGTCTGTGAGCTTAGAACAATGCTAACGGTACCTTGGTTGATGACAGAAATATTGCCATGTATTTTTGTGCAGAGAAAAATTACGAAATTTCTCTCGTGATTGTTAAGTGCTAATAATGTCCAATTTGTTCTGTTTCATGCAGGCACAGCATCATTCTTTTGGCCATTGTTGACCACAAGTACAGCTTCCGGTACCTGAATGTGGGGAGCCCTGGAAGATGCCACGATGCTTTTGTGTACGGGCGGTCACAGCTCTCCAAACACATCAAGAGTGACTACTTCCAGTCACCTGTGTCCGTCATCGAGGGAGTAGCTGTGCCACCTATGGTGCTTTGCGACCAAGCTTTCCCTTTAACTTCAAATCTTCTCAAGCCGTTTGCGAATGCTCTTTCAGGCTCGAAAGAAGCAATTCAATTACAGTTTGTCAAAGACAAGAAGAATAGTAGAGAATGCCTTTGGACGACTGAAGGCTCGCTTCAGATTCGTCATGAAGCGAATGGAGTGCAAGCTTCCAACCGCAAAGCGAGCCATCAAAGCAGCATGTGTTCTGCACAACATCTGCGACGCTCTAAATGACCCCATAGAACAGCAGTGGGTGCAAGAAGTGCACGAGTTTGATTCCTTGTATGCACGACCTGTGCATAACACAACTGAAGCCAGCAGCCATAGAAATGAAGTCAGGGCAGCCCTTGCCACTTATTTCTCTAAAAAAGAAAGCCTCTGCAGAGCATCCCGCAGAGCAGGAATCTGAGGAGTGTTTAGCTTGCAGCAGGAAAAGATTGCACATGCTGTGAACAAATGGTCCAAGCTCCGAACTTGCAGCTGTGCTTCAAAATATGTACAACTGCAGCTTCTAGTGGCAGGTCTTAATTTTTTATAGTACATTCAACACTGCAGCTGCTTTTTCTTTGTTACAAATGGTGTATATGTGCTTGCTGTTACAAGTGGTGTGCATGGTTCAGCAGTTTAATCCTCGTTTCAATGACGCGTTGATCACTGTTGTGGCACAGTCTGTAGCCATGTTCATACTTCAAGTGATACAAAGTATTCACTAGTTGCCTTGTGTCCCTATTGTTTATGCTTTATTAGCCCATTTTGAGCTTTTTTCCATTTTTTCTCATAAGGTGCCTTGTAGTATTTTATGTTAAGAATTTTTGTATAAATCTTGGTGTGCATATCCATGAGCACGTGTGTACAAACTCCAAATGCAAAGCTAGCCATCACATGTGCAATGAAATTCCGGCAAGCTACAAAATGGAGCCTGTGTGTTCAGCTGCTACATGCAATATTTTGGCATGTGTTGAATGTTAAGCTGCTTTTGTCATGTGACTTCTTACCATCACTGAAAGCACCATGCAACATAAACAACCAAAGCGCCAGTAATTGCTAATTTTATTTATGGAAGCACTTTTCTAATAATGAAATCATGCGCTCTTCCCTGTCAGCAGCCTTCTTTTCCCGCTCGGCAGCTTCTTCTTGCATCTTCAGTGCCCTTTCGCCGAGCTCAAATTCTTTTTGCTTCGAATTTTCGAATGCAATACGCAGCTTCCGCTGCTCTTCAATGAGCTGGCTCAGTAAGATGTCCCTTTGTGGCCTTTTTGGGCGAATGCACGGGGACCGCTGCTTAGCCATCAACTGCTTCTCCGCTGGTGTTTGTGGTCCCGTAGAAACAGTTGCTTCTGAAATATGGTCAGGGCTACCAGGGGAGGAAAGCTGCAGGGGCGATGGGCCGCTGGATGTCTCATCCACGTAGTCTGTAGGACCTGAATATACAGGGCTTTCGTCTTGACCGTGCACCATGCTGTGGAAAAGCTGAACCAGTAATACATATCAAATGTTGGTATGCAAAGACAAAGTAATCAAGAGCTTGAAGCACAATAGATTGACACATCATATAGGTGTGTCTTTAGAATCTCCATGGCAAGGGCTATAGTCAGTGTTTAATCACAATCACAAGCCATGACAGACAATAATATACAAGCTATGTTGCATACTGTGATAAACATATATTCACCTTGTGTCATCATCATATGAGAGCTGGTAAAGAAAGGTGCGGCTTCAGAACGGTACACTCCATGGTACATGTCTTTCTTGGCGAACAAAAATAAAACATTTTGTGTCACAACAGTACTGACTGAAAACCATGAAGGTGTAGTACTGACTGAAAACCATGAAGGTGCGGCGGCAGTTCAGAGACCCTGTACATGCTGCTCTTTTTCTTACCTCCTCAGCTGTGGCTTCCTGGCGACAGACTGTCTCTTCCGCCAGGCTAGAGTCATTAGCAGGAAGTGTGCCTAGGAATTGGTGTAATTCCCAATAAAATTTCCATGCTACTGCTCCTTGCCCCGTTGTTTTCTTCCTCAGCTCCCTGGAAAAGTTGGTTATTGTTCATGAAGTTTTCAGAATTGCTACGAGAGTACAATGTTTAAGGAGAGAAGGACCGTGGCACCATGATAAAAGCCACTTTGATGAAACAAATCGGCACACGGTCGTGGAAGTAAACGCTTGATTTTGTTGTTTTTAAAGTTGGGTGCTGTCACTTTACGCAGCGAGGACTACTAAATGAAAAAAAAAATGCGGAGGTAAACAACTAGCACCTTAAGGCTGTCTGGTTAGTCAACTTTTCATCAGAAATTATCAGCAATGGGCAGTGACATGAAGACGGAACAGGACGAGCACTGCCGTTGCGCGGGTGTCGTCTCCGCGTACTATGCCCGTGCTGCTGCGCGCTGCTGGTTCAGATCACGTACTACATAACGAAAAAAAAAGGCAGTGCTTACCTGTACTTGTTTCCCAGGTTCTCGATTTTTGCCTTGATTGCCTTAAGCGGCTTTTCAATGCCCTCTGCGTGGAGGGCTTCGTGCATAGCAGCATAAATTTCAAAACAAAGAGACGCCGACCAGTAAAACGAAAAAATTGTATTGACGTTCCCAGGAGTTGTCTACGCCATCCCTTGTGCAGATTGCAACGGTGTTTACATCGGCGAAACCGGAAGTTACAAGAAGCGCCTACAGCAACATGCTCGTGATGTGCAGAAAGAAGATACCCGCAATAACGCCTTGGCAGAGCACGCGGTGACGGCAAATCACAGAATAGATTGGGAAAAAGCAAGAATCATCGAAAAAGAGAAACTGACAACATCACGGCTTCATCTCGAGTCCCTGGTGATACAGACAACGGCTCACACGCTTAATCGTAACGAGGGCAATCTTAACCCGATTTACGCGCGATCTTTACGGCGATTACTATAGTTTTTAAAAAGACGAACCCTCTTGGTGTGTTTCCATTGTGAACAAGGCCCCCGTTCTGGGCGCCGAAACGTCAATACAATTTTTTCGTTTTACTGGTCGGCGTCTCTTTGTTTTGAAATGTATCCCCCCGGCCAGACGGGATTCCGTCACACTCTCGACTTCATAGCAGCATAAACTTTCGCGTTCCTCTTTGTCCGGCGCAAGTCACAAAGGTGATCCTGCCACACTTTGATTCTAATCAAAGTAAGTCTCCGACTCTGTCCACTGAGCTCGGTTTTTTGCTCCGCCCTCGGCCATCGCGGATCCAGCAAGAATAAATAACAAACAACTCCGAGCGCACAACTACCGCAGCAATTGACACAGCCAGCACTCCGGACTCCGGCAACACAACGCACGCGCCTGCCGCTGGCTCATGGGCTGGCTACGGCTGGCTTTGGGCCACGCTGCACATAAAAGCCAAAAAACATGCCTGCTCGTCCATTCCGGTTGGCTGGTAGCGAGAGTGACAGTTTTATTTTTTCTGGTGCTATTCGGTATTATTATATAAATAAATGAACGACCACAGAATTATACGGTCGTTGAAATATTATAATGCTTGTGTCGCGTTTGAAATTTATGTTCGGTGCATATTCTCACCAAGTCTCTGGTGTCGAGGGAACACATTAGCAAAGAGTTTGCTGGCGAATGAGTTCCCCAAACTCATTCGATACCTAAAGTCGTTTTCATCGAATGTCATTATATTTTCTCGTGCGGCAGCAAACTAATGTTTTGAACGAATGTCATTCGATGGAAATGACATTAAATTTGCCGTGTGGCAGGGGTATTAGACAGAATTCTCCCATTCTTTGCCAGAATTGGCTAAGCCATTTTCAAAGGCTGGCTATCATGGGCCATATTAGCCAGAGTTCTCCCACTCTTTGCCAGAATTGGCTAAGCCATTTTCGAAACCTGGCTATCATGGGCCATGTTAGCCAGAGTTATCCCACTCTTTGCCAGAGTTGACTAAGCCATTTTCGAAACCTGGCTATATTGGCCTTGGCTTGCCACCCCTTATCCAATGTTAAATGTATACTGGCAGGCGTTGATGAACATTGCACCATCCATTATACAGGGTAGAAGATTAATTTTATAATTCATTATTTATAATAGTTTATAATTTTCGAACGCGCTAAAACTCGTTTGAGCTCCTGGGCTGCACTTGGGTGAGTTCAAGAATTTAAAGTTTTATTAATCTTTTCCTTATCGAACACTTTCGCGGTATAAGTGTGGAGTTGAATAAACAACGAATATTTTCCGACTGCGCAGTCTGAGGTAGAGGCATAGTTACGAGGAAAAAGCTCAGTGAAACCGAATTAAGCTGTAAGCAGATAGCGCCCGCCAGAGGGAGCTCTCGCACAGGGCTAGGTGGCTTGAGCCACCGCCCGATGTAAAGGGTTCAGCCGTATCCATCCATCCATTCATCAAAGTAAAGGAAGATCGAGCGTGTCGACGCCGTCGAGGCGCGGCGCGGCGACGTCAGCCGCGGGCTCCGCCGCTGATGAATTGTGTTCTAAGGTGCTTCCCAACAATTTCCAAACGCATTCCGAAGCATTCCAAACCCATTCGCTCGCTGTGTGCTGCTGCCATCGACTTTTGTTTGGTCCATTCGCTGATTTTGAGTTGTGCGACGACGTGACGGCGACTTCGGTGGTGGTCAGTCGAGAGTGCACATTCCGCCACAGAGGAACCGCTCTGTCGCATAAGGCCCGTTTCACATGCTGCAACTAGAACGAAAAAGTCGGCCAAGCCGGTGACGCCGCAGTGCGATTTTCGGCCTGTGCTTTCACATGCAACTCCGCAGCGAATTCGGTCAAAGGGACATTCAAGGTTTCTTGATGTTTGCAAAGCCAATCCATGATTAAATGCGACAGAAACGCTACACGAAATGTGTTAATGATGTTATGACGACTGTATTTTTAGATGTGGGGCATTATTTCAATGTTTCGATTAGAATAAACAGTTTTGCTTCCACCGCGGCAACAGCTCCACGTGACCGCACGTCGCACGCAGTCTCGGCGCTCCCCATTGTTCAGTCGCTGAACAAACACACCGAAGCTGCGATTGAATACCAACCGGACGGAACTCGATCGCAAGCCGTCTGCGACTAGACCGAAGGCCCTCCCCAGTCGCAGACCGACGGAGTTCGCAGTGTCGCAGGCGAAAATCGCATGCATGTGAAACGGGCCTAAGGTCGACGACGACACCATCCAGACAACTACGGATCTGTAGAATTCTATCGTTAATACTGGGAACTAGAAGCGGCTGCAACTAGCCACTAAAATTCCTTTGAAAAGTTCTGGTAAATTTAGTAATTAGCGAATATGCACTGGCATGACCCAGTTGTAATGATGTTGCCTTTGTCCGATTTCTAGGCATAACAACCCGCCTATTTGTATTAACTTTATGTATTTTAAAGCGTTTTTGCACGCTCTGCTTGCACGAGTACCTGAAAACCAGCCCAAGAGGGCTTCCGTCTAAAATAATCAAATGACTTTCATTTCATGATTATTTTAATGAGAAAAGCGCTTTTTTGCTTCACTCTAGAGAATTCACTGCCACACTGCGCAGTCGGTGTCTGCTTAATAGAGATACTAAATCAAACGTAATAACTTAGTGCAAGTGCATTCCCTAAGCCGACTTTGTGCGCAATTTTAGCAACGTCCAGAAACGAAGCTGTGGCCTCGTAATTTACAATTATAAGTTGCGCACGCGCGAAACATTAGGCCACCGCTTCAACACGCGGTAAAAGATTCCTACGTTTCCGTAAGTCGTTCCCTGTGATCGCGCCTTGCCCTGTGTTTTTCGATTTGCTTTTTCCTTCCTTTTCTGCAGATCTAAATGTTTCAAAATGTTGTTTTTTGTGCATAATATTGCATATTGTTGCGTAATTTGCATTGAGGGCTATAGCTCTTGCTGACGTCTTTACTTATTTGCTCGCAAATTAATTTTTTTTCTTTAGAATATTACCTTTATTGATGAAAAGCATCGGAAATAGTTGCGAGCCACAGTTCAACGCGATTTTGTTTCTTTTAGCTTTTTGTGTGAAAGTTCCACACCAACAAAACGTTGGAGGATTATTCGACGACCAACGAATAAATCTACTGACAAATGGTGTTAGACGCAAGTTAAGCTAGCTTGTTTGCCACATGTCCCGTATGTAATACTATGAAAAAGTGCGAATTTGCTTGCAAATTATTTAATTTATTGTTTTATGTTTTTGCTATTTTATGATATCATTTAAGCCATCCTGAACTAACACACGGCCCCACAGAATGCGCGAGTGTCTGAAGTCGTTTTGGCGAAGTCCATCTCGAGCTCCACATTTTTCGCTTCAAAGTTTTCGGTAGCCAGACATGATGCGGCTTTGCAAGAAAAATTTGACGCTTCCACGTTTTCCACACCCTTACCTTCAAAACTTCTTATGACTCATTCTCGGAGAATTCCAAGCCTCTTTCACATGTTTCGGCCCCCTCTCTCTCTTGAAGTCTCCTATCTCCCCAACCCACCTCCCGGACATGCCCTTTTCAAGGCAGCGCGCTACCCCCCCCCCCCCCCCCGAGGCGCTTTTTTTTACTCACTTTCTCCTAGCTGTTTCTCCCATGCGCAGTTATGCGCTGCGCCTCTCGTTACCCCCCCCCCCCCCCCCCCCCCCCACCAAGATTTTCTTTTGTCTACCTTTCAGCTCGAAACTTTTTTGGGGACCACGAAAGCTGCGTAAAAGAAAATGACTCCCCTCCTTGCTGCCCCTCCCTCCCATCAGCGTCCTCTCAACACCCTCTAAATACTTTCTTCAGGCCTCTCCAGGCCCTCCTTTCCACACGCGCTACGTCACGCCAAGTGTCCGGTCAGGCTGCTCACCAAGCGCGGCTCCGCTCCGCTCGGTTGTCTCCCTCGATGTGCTCGCGCTTGCCCGGGCAAGCACAGACACGAACGCAGTCTTGCAGTGAGCGTCTAGCTGCTGCTTGAGTCTTTCAGCCTGGCGTTGGGTGCATTTCCGTTCGCTCCTCGCACGGCTGTGTCTGTTTCGTGTGGCCGTTTCTTGTGTGGCGTGCGTACCTGTGCTAGCGCACGAATGGGAAACTGATTGCCTGCCGTGTAGCGAGTGCAACTTCGTGAAACATGGGCCGGTGCTGTGTTCCCGGGTGCCGCGGGAACTACCAGAATGGTCCCAAAGTACGTGTTTATTGCTTCCCAAGAGACGAAGTACGAAGAAAAGCCTGGTTGCGAGCCATTCCACGGAAGGATTTCACACCTACAGAGCATTCGAGGGTAAGACTCTGAAATATTGCTTAATAGGCGCTGGTAATTATCTTAGTTGTGAGCTGTCGCTCCCGGAAAGGCATGCTGTCTTTGTAGGCAATGATATCACTTCTTACACTTATGTATGAATTGTCCAGGAAGCATTTAGTTCTGTGGATGTGCATAAGGCTTGTGTAAAAGCTGTGTAAATATGTAAAAGCTGTTCACTATTCAGACTCTTTTTACTTAGTGTTTTAGGCAATGGAGAGTCATGGCGAATGGCCTTGCTTCATTTTCTCGTGCAGGTGTGTGAACTGCACTTCCACGCAGGCGACTTCATTACGACGTTGTCACACCAAGATGAACTGACAGGGAAAATAATAGAGGTGAAGCGTGACAGGCTACAGTTGAAGATTGATGCTGCGCCTTCTGTTTTTCCAAACTGCCCAAAATACTTGTCCTCAACGCCTGGACGGAGTGAATCGCCAGAGACGTAAAAAGCAAGAAGGGAAAACGCTGCTTTGCAGGAGGCTATGAGGAAGTCACTTCAGTCTAATGAGCTTGAACAGAAAAGAAACAAAGTTTCATCTTACGAGGAGTTCAAATCTAAGTTGCCTGGAATCTGCAACACGAAATTCTGGACCGTTTCTGTCGATGAGCAGTGCGTTAGGTTCCTTCTCATCGAGAATGATCCTTCACCTAATGTGAAATGCGCCTTGGTAGTTCTCCCTGATCTGTCACTTTCTGTTTTCTTGAATGGAGTGAAGCTTCTGTCGCTTCCTTCAGGCAGGATTCTGCCAGCTCAAGTATGCGACACCTCCAGCCTGTCCTTGCTGCTAGAAGAACTCGAGATAGGCTTGCATAATATACCTGAGGTGACGAAAGAGTCGAAACATACTAAAGTATTGCAGTTTGTCGGTTCACTGCTTGCAGACCTCATTGAGGACAGTGATACGACGAAAGAACAGTCTTCTTTGCTGAAATTTCTGGTTGAGCAGATAGAGCTTCTCCTCGCGAAACAGCATGTGTATAGCGCAGAGCTGCTGGTATTCGCCAGTATTTTGAATTCAATTTCTCCTCACGCATATCACTTCACAAGAGCTGCATCAAGAATCATTCTGCCCCATCCTTCCACACTGCGCCGTGTTTGCTCAAATTACAAAGCTGACCCTCTTGTGGAGCAAAATCAACCGCACTGTCTCTCCTACATCCGAGAACGAGTCAAATCAATGAAAGACCACGAGAAGACAGTGACCCTGATGATCGATGAGATCCACATAAAACCATACTTCGACTACAAAGGGGGCACAATAGTAGGATCGTCGGTTCATTCAACGGAACCAGCAACAACAGCCCATGTGTTCATGGTACAATCACTCCTTTCTGCAAACAAGGACGTCATTCACATATTACCTGTGAGCAAACTGAGCGCAGAAATTTTGCACGAGCATGCTAAGAACATAATCATTAATGTTGAGAAAATGGGGCTCAAAATTATCGCTGTGATAACGGACAACAATGCTCTGAACCGCAAGATGATGTCGTTATTTGCTACAAGTCCTCAGGTGAGCATTGTCTATCCCCATCCAGCCGATAACGCTCGCCCTCTTTTCTACGTGGTCGATCCTGTGCATCTCTTGAAGTGCATTAGGAACAATTGGATTAACCAGAAAAACCCTGGAACATGCCTCTATTTCCCTGAAATGGACTTGAGTGGAGCAATGCCCGAAGGGCCTCCTCGTATGAAAGCTGCTTCTTTCGCAGCTGTGCGGCAGCTTTATTCTTCAGAGAAGACGTCGCTTGTGAAGGCTGCTTACAGACTGAACGCAAAAGCCGTGAATCCAACCTCAATGGAGCGGCAAAATGTAAAGCTCGCTCTCGACGTCATTAATCAGTTTGTTTCAAATGCCCTCAGGACACATGGTTCCGCGTTCAAGATTCCTCAAGCTGAGTCGACTGCTCTTTTCATTGACGTTATCCTCACATGGTGGCAAATAGTCAATGTTAAGACCCCTTGCAAAGGCCAGAGGCTAAGGGACAGCATGCAAGACCCTGTAAGGTCTGTTGATGACACACAGTTAGCTTTCCTGAGCGGCGTTGTGGACTGGTTGGACGCTTGGGCAAGAATAAACATCACCAGTGGCTCGCTGACGAAAGAGACTCACAGTGCTTTGCGACTGACATGCTATTCTCTGGTAGAACTCTCGCGCTACTGCTTAGAAGAACTTCACTTCAAGTACGTACTGCTGGGCAAATTTCAGACGGATGCGCTAGAAGACCGGTTCGGCCGTTACCGCCAGCTGGCAGGATCACAGTACCACATTTCCGTGCGTCAGCTCTACGAATGTGAGAAGAAGCTTCGTCTTCAAAAACTTTTGACATTTCCACGCGAGGAAACAGAGTTTGAAGACGTAAGTGAGGATCTTGTCCCATGCAACTTTTCTGTGGCTGTCAGCGACGACGATATTACACACGCCCACTCTGACATGGATGCTATTGTCTACATTGCAGGATACGCTGCTCATGCTGCTTTAAAGAAGCTTTCATGTTCTGCTTGCTTCAGCACATTGGTGATTGAAAATCGAGAGATCGAAGCGGAAAATACTGCCATGATAGCTAACCTGTCGAGAGGAGGGCTGAAGTTTCCCCAGCCATGCACAGTTCACATGGTACTGATGACTAAACTAGTTGCAGAGAAGTTGTCTTTTGGAGCAACCGCGGAAGATTTTCTCTCCTGTAGAAATCAACGTGGTGTCGTGATTTCACAGACGATTTCCCTCCTGGACGAACACGACATTGAGACATGTGAAAATGGCCACACTGCACAAACTCTCCTGCGCTTGGTAGTACGCGTTGCAACCAACGTTGTTCTAAACAACTTTTGCAAACTAAGAAATGATGCCATACAAGACAATGCGCAGCAGAAGGCCGCAGCCCGGAAAGCAGCAACGCTTAAGAAGAAGTAAGTTTTATTCCCAAGCAATAAAAATGCTTTGCGCACACTTCATTGCTGGTGTCTCGTCGTTTTTTATTGTAAGGGTCAGATTAGCTGTACAAATACTCAACAGCGCAACATTATTGTGAGTGTCATTATTGCTGTGTGTGAAAGCTTTAAGCAAAACACAATACAGAATAAAACTAACACAATGCGCAGTAGACGGTGTTTTTTTTTCAATGTTCACGAACTTCTACTTTAACAACTAGATATACGCATGTGCGGTCTGTGCGGATGGATTTTGCCGCACGGCAGACATCATGTACGTGATAGAACCTAATAATTAGATGATTAATTGAAATTAACTAATCAATTTTTTATTATAATGACCAATAATGCGAAATTGGCGGCCGTATGCTAAATTGTTTATTATAAAAAACTGTATTAGCAGCTCGAACTTTCTTGACAATAAGGTGTTCTGCAATAAAAAAAATATATAAAGCAGATAAAATGATAGCCTAAGGCGCGCACAAACTAGCGAATTTCTTTTCTGCAGCAACGACAAAAATGAAAATGAAGGAATCACTTATAAGGCAGCTACGTACGGCAGTACCCGAATAGTGCAGACGGGCGCGGCGCGCTGAAATCGCGGAGCGCGGGGCCTGCACGGTCCCTTGGCGTGACGTCACGCGGCCGGTGGAGAGGCCTTAGCATTGAGAGGGTGTTGGTCCTCTCCCCTGCCATTCGTCACAGCGCGATGATCGCCACGACACATTCTTGACCGGACGAGTCTTGGTTTGCCTGGCACGGCGGCACCCAACCGCAAAGCCAACGCGACGAAAGAGCATGCACACTCGAGCTGGCTCCGTTCGTAGTCTGCGCAAGCGAAAACCCACATCCGATACTATATGAGAACTCCGACCCGGTTCGCTACCCTGGCCTGCAATACCTTGCTTGTAAGTACTACAAATATTTTATCTTGAGATACGTTAGGAAATCAATGCGATTTTGGGAGTAAGTGTTGCTCTGACTACATGCGGCTTTATTTTTGCCGGCAGGAGAAGAGAGCGAGACAAAGCACGAGGGCGACTTCTATGTATCTACTCTCATTGCCAAATGTCTGGCTTGACGTCATGCGCAGTGCAGATCTGCCCTAATGGTAAGAATTTTATTTTTCGTCCTTGGTGCAATGAATTCACCAAACATTCACTACTTTGTCGAACAGCGGGTTTGAATTCTTCTGACCTTTCATCCAATTCATTCAGGAATACGTTTGTCATGTAGAGCTTATGCAGGATAGGAATCGGAACTGTTTTGTGTTCCACTACAGACCAGTCGGTAGGGGTATGTGTACTACTTCCGCGCTTTTTCTCTGTGGTTAACACACTTGCAGGTGCAATTGAAAATCCGCAATTTAAGGCAAAAGCTTTTGCCAAGTTATCTCTCAATGAAAAAAAGCCATTACTCTGGACTGTCAGATGGGTGTTTTGTGGGGTTTTCAAGTCAGTTTCGAATGTGTATTACATGCATTGGAAGCGACTAAGATAAACTGTTGGATTTAAAAAAAAAAGGTGTTCTGAGTTTTTTTCATCCAGCGTATTTATTTTTAACCCCATCTAAACCAACAAGCTTTGTTCAAATTTGCTGTTTTTACGTCCATATGGAAGAGATGCTACAACATGTTCATCTTTACCTGAATAAAAAATGCGCTCTCAATTTAGAAATACGTAGTTATGGTAATAAAACAAAATAAAACATTTACTTCCTTTCAATATTACATTACTTTGTTTTTTTCACATTGAATACCTTACTGGAGGTGCGAAACGGCACAATTAACTAAAAATCAGCAATTTGGGACAAGACAAATTAAATTTCAGTTTGTGCGAAAAATGCGGTGCTAGTTGTTACAAATTATCTTGTAAAATGTGTGTCGAGTGTTTTCACGCCGACTGTGCCTCACAAAATTCAGTGTTATTTAATCATTTCTGTTTTTGTTCTGTGACGGCCATATTTAAGTTATCGTGACATCATGCCTCTCTTTGCAGGCTCGACGCATTGTGAGGTCATCGTGCAAGAGCTGGACAAGTAATTTGAGTGCAGTGGGAAATTCCTTTTGCAAGAGGAGTGCAACGATTACTTCAGATTTGACTGATCAGTTCACAGGAGGACAGCTTCGTTAAGCACTTTATGGATCTCTTAGCCGTGCTACAGCACATTGCCAAGCTGTGTTGTCTAACCTGAATCATCGGCGCGCAGCAAACATGAAAATAAATGTACCGCACCCCAAGTTCTGCCCAGCACCCCACCACAAGTTCTGCCCAGGGCCCCACCACAAGCCCAGCACCCCACTCCTGGTCCTGACCCCTGCCTATAGGCACACCACCTCAAGAGCCTCACAGCTGCTTTGAATAAAGATCTTTTTTAATACTTTTTGTTCGCTCTTTTCTTGCTTACCTTCCTGTGGGCTGGTAGGGGAATAGTACCATGTTTGCGAAAAGCAACCCGGGTGCAAGGTTTGCATCTCCGTTGTATAGGGAAGCCCTTCCCTAAAGACGAGTGTAGGATTGTGAGGACATCCTAGGGTTCTTACCCTACACTTATTTGTCACTCCAAGCAAGAAGCCAGCCATGCAGCCTGGTTACTTTCGAAGACTAAATCGAAAATGCTGATCAGTAACCGGCGCCGGTGTTCGAAAGCTGATACAATTGCTCAAAAACTGGATGGCGCGGTTCGAAAGCTGGCTACCATTATTCTAATGCTAAGTACCAATGTTTGAAAGTTGGGTGCCAGTTCGAGACCTTTACTGCCCCATGTTGCATAAAGGTGGATGTCATTGTTCAAAAGCCGGATACCAATGTTCGACGGCTGGATACCAATGTTAGAAGGCTGGATGCAAATGTTCGAAACCTGGATGCCGATGTTCGAAAGCTGGATGCCAACCTGCGAGCTTTACTGGTCCATGTCGCAGAACGAACGCCAGGCCTACGTTGGTCCCTTGATCGGCCGTACATTGGCTCTAAATTGGCATGAAAGTAGGGGCAATGTGTCAAAATGGTAGCGCTCAGCATAAATTTCTGTGTAGGACCGATGTTCGTGCCAATTTTTGCCAATGATAGCCCAACGTTCGACCAATGCTGTTGTGCTGCCTGGGTGCTGATTCGGCCTTGACTCTGGGTGCCGAAGAGGTTCCAGCTGAAGGAAGTCTCCTGCCATGTCTGCATTTTATTCTATTTATTTGCTATACTCTTTATGGCCGGGGCACGCGAGTGCACGCATCTTTTTATCTGTTGGACAATTCCGCCACCGTCTGTTTCTGTGCAACATACTCGCCCCCGCTCTGTTGTCGCCTTAACGGTTGGCTATTATCCCCTCCCGTTCCTCTGTTTTCTTCTGTTTTCCCGGACATGCTCCCCGCGGCTCCTCGGTGGGCGGCGGGGGACCGCGCGTCTTTCTTTTTCGCTATTTTTCCTCTCTTTATTTTCTAGCATTTTTTCTTCTGTGCCCCTTTTCTTTCCAGCTTCCGTTTGATTGTTGTTTTCTTCATGTGTCGTACATGTGTGCCAATGCCAACTCCTTACCCAGGCAGCACAACAGCATTCAGCGAACGCTGGGCGATCATTGGCCAAAATTGGCATGAACGGCGGTCCTACACTGGCATTTAGGCAAAGCGCTACCACTTTGACAGATTGGCCCCACATTCAGGCCAGTTTTAGGCCAACATTCGGCCGATCGAGCGCACAACGCAGGCCTGGCGTTCGTTCCGCGACATAGGCCAGTAAAGGCCTCGGACTGGCTTTCCAGCTTTCGAACACTGGCATCCAGCTATTGAACATTGGTATTCTGCTTTCAAACATTAATAGCCAGCTTTCAAACACTGGTATCCTGCTTTCGAAAATTGGCACATGCAAAATAACCCAGTGCCTAATGACTGGAACTGTGGGTGTGCCATTCAACCTAGAAAATAGTCATGAATGAACCTAGAAAATATATTCATTAATGAGGGTGCCTAAGAATTCAGGAAAAAGACCGGTTTATTGCATCGAGTTACAAGAATCACGCTTCTAGCGCACGCAGAATGGCTTGCGCTACTGCCAGTCATCCTGGGAATTAAAGAAAAGGAGGAACCAGAGCATGGTGGCAGAGGCTGTGGGAAAATCATTTATTTTCAAGTTTGATGCCTGCCGATAATTCAGGTTGGACAACATAGCTTGGCAAGCTGCTGTAGCACGGCAAAGACATCCATAAAATCCTTAATGGAGCTGTCCTCCTGTGATCAGGATCCTGTGTCCTCCTCTGAACTGATCAGGCATATCTGAAATAATCGTTGCACTCCTCTTGGAAGAGAACTCTTTCACTGCACTCAAAATCATAGTCCAGCTCTTGCACGATGACCTCAGAATGCGTCGAGCCTGCAAAGAGAGGCATGATGTCATGATTAACCTAAATATGGCCGTCACAGGACAAGAATAGAAATGAATAAATAACACTGAATTTTGTGAGGCACACTCAGCGTGAAAGCACTCGACACACATTTTACAGGATAATTTGTAGCAGCTAGAACCGTTTTTTTTTTTGCAAAAAACGAAATTTAATTTGCCTTGTGCCAATTTGGTGATTTTTAGTTTAATGCGCCGTTTCGCACCTCCAGTCAGATATTCAATGTTAAAAAAAGAAGTAATGTGATATTGAAAGGCAATGAATCTATTATTTTGTTTAATAGTATAACTACGTATCTCTAAATTGAGAGCGCATTTTTTATTTGGGTAAAGATGCACAGGTTGTAGCATCTCCTCCATATAGAGTCGGAACAACAGTTTTGAACAAAGCTCGTTTTTTTGGAAGGGGTTCAAAATAAACACTCTGGACGGAAAAAACTCAAAACACATTTGTTTTTTCTTTAAATCCAGCAGTTTATCTTAGTCGCTTTTATTTCATATAATACAGATTCGAAACTGACTTGAGAACCACACAAAAGCCGTCTGACAGTCCAGAGTAATGCCTTTTTTTCATTGAGAGATAACTTGGCAAAAGCTTTAACCATAAATTGTGGATTTTCTATTGCACCTGCAAGTGTGTTAGAAGAGAAACAGCGCGGAATTAGTACACATATCCTTACCGACTGGTCTGAAGTGCAACGCAAAACAGTTCCGATTCCAATCCTGCCTAAGCTGTACATGACAAACGTAATCCTGAATGCATCGGATGTCAGGTCACATGAATTCAAACCTGCTGTTCGACAAAGTAGTGGATGTTTGGTGAATTCATTGCACCAAAGACAAAAAATAGAGTTCTTAGCATTCAGACCGATCTGCACTGCGCACGACGTCAAGCCAGACATTTGGAAGTGAGAGTAGGTACATAGAAGTCGTCCTCGTGCGTTGTCTCGCTCTCTGTTCCTGCCGGAAAAATAAAGCCGCATGTAGTCAAAGCAACACTTACTCCCAAAATCACGTTCATTTCCGAACGTATCTCAAGATAAAATATTTGTAGTACTGTGAGCCACCGCATGCACAGGCGTCTTTTATTCAGGAACCGCCGGGCACATACCGCGCGCTCCCCGGAGCCCAGGCAAGCGACGATGATGATGATGGGGATATACAGATGAAAGAGGTGAAAGTTCGCGCAAAGCGCTCACACAAATAGTTCCCCGGCAGGAAAGCGGCCATCCTGGCCGCGGATTAAATAGAAGAGGGGCAACGGGTGTAGAGTTTAATCCGCGCGACATGAACCACTTCTTGAGAGCGGCGACGGCGGTCGATGACGGGGTGCGAGGGAACAACGGCGTAGTTGACCGGAGATGTTTGCTGGACGACAAGATGAGGTCCGATAAAGCGCTGGAGAAACTTTGTGCACAGTCCAGGCGTGCGGACCGGTGTCCAGAGGAGGACCTCATCTCCGGGTCGGAAGGAGACCGTACGGTGGTGCAGGTCATAGCGGTGTTTGCGGTCTTGCTGAGTGGCTTCGGTGTTGACGCGGGCGAGGTGGCGACAATATGCCATCCGAGAAGCGAACTCTTCGCCCAGAGACGCAGACGGAGATGCGGGAGCAGAAAAGAAGGCGGTATCGAACAATGAGGATGGAACACGGCCATAAACGAAGAAGAAAGGGCTGTAGCCAGTGGTGCGTTGAACTGCGGAATTGTAGGCAAAGGTGACAAAGGACAAAACGTTGTCCCAGTTCTTATGGTCAGGCCGAATGTACATAGATATTATGTCAGACGGGGTACGGTGAAAGCGCTCGATGAGACCGTTTGTTTGAGGATGGTAGCTAGAACATGTCTTGTGGACAGTGTTGGTGGCGCGGAGGACCTCTTCAAGTACATGGGACAAAAATGTCTTCCCACAGTCGCTGATCAGGACACGAGGAGCACCATGGCGCAACACTATCGCATGCAAGAAAAAGTCGGTGACTTCAGAAGCTGCACCGGAGTGAAGCGGGACTGTTTCAGCATACCGCGTCAGGTGGTCAATGGCGGTGACAACCCAACGGTGGCCAGCTGGCGTAAGGGGAAAGGGAACAAACAAGTCAATGGCGACGGTGTCGAAAGGCACGGATGGGCAAGGAAGAGGCTGTAGGAGGCCGGCAGGAACGGATGTTGACCGCTTGCGACGCTGGCAAGACACACAGGAGGATATGTATTTGGCGACGCTAGTAGAGAGCCCAGGCCAGAAGTATCGGCTCTTGATACGGTCATACGTCTTCAGGTGACCCAAATGACCGGCAGAGGCGTCGTCGTGGTAAGCCTGCAAAACTTGAAAACGAAGGGAGCGAGGCACAACGGGAACCCACCGGTGACCCGTAGGGTGGTAGGTGTAGCGGTAGAGTGTGCCGTGCTGAAATTTGAACTGGCGAAGCTGGCGGCACGAGCGACTGTTGGGTGCCGCTGATTGGTCTCGGAGACGATCGATGATAGTGCGGCAGTATGGATCAGCTAGCTGATGGGAGGGCAAATAGGCGTGGACGTCGACTGGTGCAACCACAATGGGTACACAATCCAGAGGGAGGTCTGGCGCCTGAGGTGAAGGGCACGTCGTTGAGGGGTCCGCAGCGTGAGTCCGGGAGTCAGGCAACGGGCATCGAGACAGGGCGTCAGCCTCGAGGTATTTTCTCCCGGATTTGTATGTGATAGTGAAGGTGTACTCCTGAAGACGTAGCACCCAGAACGGCCAGACAAGTTCTTCAGTGTCGACAGCCAACAGAGCGCGTGATGATCGGTGACAATAGTGAAGTGACGGCCGTACAAGTAGGGGCGAAGTTTATGGATTGCCCAAAAAACGGCGAGACACTCTTGCTCTGTTATGGTGTAGTTACGCTCAGCTGTAGTAAGAGAACGGCTGGCGTACGCTACAACCTGCTCTTGGTTGGCATCGTTGCGTTGTAAGAGAACAGTGTCAAGGCCTTGTCCACAGGCGTCGGTGTGGAGAATGGTGGGGGCTGCCTCATCAAAATGGCGAAGCACAGGCGTTGAAGTGCGCGCCTGCTTGAGGGCTTGGAAGGCCTCTTCGCATTCAGTGGACCACAGATAAAGCGTCTAAGTCAATAGTTTATGGAGGGGGGACGCTATGGATGCAAAATTACGTATGAAACGGCGGAAGTAGGACGCTAAGCCCAGGAAGCTGCGAAGTTCTGTCAGGCGAGGAAAACTGAGGACAGCGGCAATTTTTTCAGGATCAGGTCGGATTCCGGCCTTACTAACGATGTGGCCGAGTACTTCGATGCTTTTGCTGGCAAAGTGGCACTTTTTGGTATTTAATTGAAGACCGGCTTTCGCAAGGCACGTGAGAACTGCATTGAGACGGTGCAAGTGCTGGGAGAAGTCGGACGAAAAGATGATAATGTCATCCAGATAGCAAAGGCAGGTCTTCCATTTCATGCCCCGTAGCACGGTGTCAATCATGCGCTCAAATGTGGCCGGGGCATTGCCCAGTCCGAAAGGCATCACATTGAATTCGTAAAGACCGTCCGGGGTAACAAATGCGGTCTTCTCCTTGTCTGATTCGTGCATGGGGATTTGCCAATAGCCCGAGCGGAGGTCGATGCTTGAAATGTACTCAGCACCTTGGAGGCAGTCCAACGCGTCGTCGATGCGAGGGAGCGGGTAGACATCTTTATGGGTTATCTTGTTAAGGGCATGGTAATCCACGCAGAAACAAATTGAGCCATCTTTTTAACGGACGAGAACGACAGGAGATGACCAGGAGCTTGTAGACGGTCGAATGATGTGACACGAAAGCATGTCTGCAACCTGGTCCTCAATGATCTTGCGCTCAGATGCAGAAACGCGGTACGGATGGCGCCGTACAATAGCTGAGCCGTCCGTCTCTATGCGATGGGACGTTACAGAAGTCTGGCCTAAAGCGGACGTGCACACATCAAAGGCGTTCTGGTGGGTCATAAGAACTTCTAGTAAGGTTGTCGACTGCTCAGACGTAAGGTCAGCGCTGATGGCGGCTGCGAGCGCCGAGGAAGAACACGGAGCGGGAGTATCAGCTGGTAGCACAGCACATTAAATCGGGTCGGTGTCGAGAGGGTCAGGTTTACCCTCAAACAGGAAACCAATAGTAGCGCCTTTGGGTAGTAACATGGACTGGCTGGTAGTGTTCAGCGCCGTGATGACCGCGCAACCACGGACGAAAGATGTGAGGCAAGAGGCAAGAGCGATGCCTTGGGAGGTACAGCGTGGCGAAGGCCTGACTAAGGCATCGCCGTCAAAAGCGAAGTCTAAAGTTGAAAGGGTGAGTTGTTCACGGCTAGGGGGCAGGGCGAAGTCGACAGCAGCGACCACACGTGGTGGCGAACAGTCAGACCAGGGTGCCAAGTCTGGATCTGCTATGTGGATGAGGCGGTCGTTGCAAGAGATGAAGGCAGAAGACGACGACGAAAAGTCCTACCCCAGGATTATCGGATGAACGCAGGATGGGAGGATAACGAATTCAATATGATAGCGCTGGTTAGCGATGAAAACACGCACAGTGCATTGGCCAGTGGGGTGGATGAGCGTGCCGTTGGCTCCAAGGAGAGGCGAACCGGTGTATTGAGTTGTGACTTTGCGCAGGCGGGAACACAGGGCAAGGTGAATGACGGAGAAAGCGGCACCCGTGTCTATGAGAGCTTGAGTCCACAACCCTTCAACACACACTGTAAACATATTCGACGGGCGGTCAGGAGGAATTTTAGAGTTCGCACGGCAAGCAGCTTTCCCTCCAAAAACTGCCTCGTTTATTTTTCCGGGCTAGGAGCGAAGGGCTGCGAGGCGGGACGAAGAGGTGATGAGCGGCGAAAAGGTGAAGGGGAGCGGCGGCGAGTAGAACGGGAAGACCGAGTGTTACCCTGGGAGTTTGGAGGCGAGGGGGAGCGACAGTAAATTTGGGAGAACGGCGAGGTGGAAGTATCAGGCTGGCGCACAGGTGCACGTTCGAAAGCAGCATAACCGCGTCGTTCATCTTGCTGTCGCCGGCGACAGACGCATGAGACATGACCGCGGATCCCGCAGTAGTAGCAAGTAGGACGGGGAGTACGCCAGGCTGGAGCATAAGGCGTTGCTGGAGGACACGGAGCCAAGGCAGCCACGTGACCGCAGACAGGCGTTGGAGTAGACGTAGGGACCGTTGCGGGTGGCCTCGATGCAATGTCGGCATAGGTGGGCGGGCGAGAAGGTGTCTGAGGGGTGGCAGGGGCTACGGCGCAGGTGAAAGCGGCCAGCTCATCTTTGATGACGCTCCGCAAGTCAGGTGTAGCAGGCGGGATATTCAAGGTGGGAAGGCCGAGAGTGGTGGGCTGCCCGTTGAGTTCCTCGCGTATCAAGGCACGGATGAGGGAACGGAGGTTCCCATCGACGAGGACGCTGCCATCACTGGGGTCTGGCTGAAGGCGGCATGACTGCAGCTCATCCAGGCGCTGGCATGTGGAGGTAATGGCAGATACGCTGGAGGGGTTCTGGGCTGTCAACGCGTTGAAAGCAACGGTCCCAATGCCCTTAAGAATGTGGCGAACGCGCTCCGACTCAGGCATGTCAGCACTAACGCGGCGGCAAAGAGCAAGAACGTCCTCGATGTAAGAGGTGTAGGACTCCCCAGGCTGCTGAAGCCGCGCGGCAAGCTTCTTCTTGGCTAGCTCAGAGCGGCCTGTCGGCGTGCCGAAAATTTGCCGCAGCTGCTGTGTGAATGGAGTCCAGTCGGCGATGTCATCTTCGTGATTATGAAACCACGTCTTTGCGACGTCAGTCAAGTAAAAGACGACATTCAGCAGCTTGTGGGAGTCATCCCACCGGTTGAACGTACTGACCCTAGTGTAGTTGTCGAGCCAGTCGTCGACGTCGTCGCCACGAAGTCCGGCGAAGACCTGAGGGTCGCGTTGACGGCTGGTGATGGTCCAGGCTGGGGCAGCCGCAGCAGCCGGGGAAGGCGACGGGGTGAGCGCGTTCCGTTGCCTTCCTGAGGGCTGCAGACGCAAAAGACGGCCTGATGGGAGCTCCAGGGAGAGCGAAAGACGGGTCCGAAGCGAGTGGTAGGGGATACGAATAGCACCTCCGCCACTCCGAGAGGTACTGGGATCGAAACCCAGCACCTCCACCACTTGTGAGCCACCGCTCGCACAGGCGTCTTTTATACGGGAACAGCCGGGCACGCAGCGTGCGCTCCCCGGAGCCCAGGCAAGCGACGATGATGATGATGGGGATATACAGATGAAAGAGGTGAAAGTTCGCGCAAAGTGCTCACAGTACTTAGAAATAAGATATTGCAGGCCAGGGTAGCGAACCGCATCGGAACTCGCATATTGTATCAGATGTGGGTTTTCTCTTGCGCAGGCTACGAACGGAGCCAGCCCAAGTGTGCATGCTCTTTCGCCGCGCTGGTTGTGCGGTTGGGCGCCGCCGTACCAGACAAGGCAAGACTCGTCCAGTCAAGTATGTGTCGTGGCGATGCAGAGCGCTGTGACGAATCACAGGGGAGACGACGGTGGGCCTCTTCGATTTTCCACGTTCGGGCAGTCCGCGGGCTGCCAGCAAGTTTTAACCCCTAACAGGAAAACGCGTCATGGTCACGTGAACTGGCAGTCACCGGAAACCGTAAGGAAAGTTTCGAGCAGCCGGCTCGCGCGTCCGCGTCGTCTGCTGATCACTTTCATCATGTCGAGCGAAAAGGTATAGTGCTCTTGCTGCGCCCACCGATGCTGCTAACCGGAGTAAGCCCGTTGACAGCGAAGATGATGACAACGACGAGTTTGTCGTGCTTCTCCTGGCGGCGCATGTAAAGAAGCAGGACCGTCACAGGGTCCCACTCTATGTGGGGCGAGTCGTGCCCACATATTTGGAATTTGATTTCCGGAAACTGTTCCGTATATCGAGAAACTTGTGCGCAGATCTCACTGGAGGATTTGAGGCATCTGCCTTCTACCCGGAGGGATGTCGAGGACGGCGCTAGATATCTGCCCAGATGACGATACTCATCGCCTGACGTACATCGGTATACTCAAACCACGATCGATGTACCAGCTAGATTGTCGACAAATTCGACGTGAGTGAGTCGACGGTCCACGCTGCAATATGTCGGGTACTAGATTTCTTGTTGATAGCGAGAGAAAGATATGCTGGCCGGACCCCGACGTGCGAAAGCGCCGCAAGACGGCTTTCTGCCAGCTCGGCCGTCTCGGACGCGTGTGCTGCCGGACGTCATCGGGGCCATCGATGGATGCCATGTCCGCATTGCTCGACCCTCGGAGTCGGAGGAAAGTTATTATAATCGAAAAACGTTTCATTCAATCATACTCCAGGGGGTCTGCAACGCTGACATGGTTGTCATAGACGTCTTCGACGGCTTCCCCGGCAGCGCGCACAACTCCAGAGCTCTCCGCGAGAGCTTCCTCTTCAAAGATGGAGAATCTAAATGCGAAGGCGAGTAAAAGAACTTATTATTGTTACATCACTTATGCGTATTTAATGCATGCATGATGCGCGGAAGAGAATTCAAAAACTTAAAGCGGCGCGCGCATTTATATGCCAGATTAATTAATTAATATCGATTAATAGTCTCGGATTGTTTCCGCTAGCTTTAACCAAGCTGAACTCGGAGCCGTGTATGAAGGGAATATACTGCTCGGGCTGAACTGTGAGCAACAGGTATAGATAGTGTTGCTCGGAATTACGAGTTTACAAATTGCTGCATATGCTAGCTACGGTCGGTTACATATACGCAGGAGGATTTCGTTAATTTTTATTTCTTACATATATGTGAATTAATTCGCGCAGGAGGATACTGTAAGGCTTCTGGCGACAGCCGGTGGTCTGATTCAGCGGCGTATTCGGCCAGGACACCTGCAGCCGGGGTCTCTGCACGGCGATAGGCATTTTCGTTCCCACGACCGGTCCTCGCGAGATTTATTGGATTCGAGACGGAGGATTCCACTGCCGTTTGTAAGCCTTGTTCCCGGAAGATCGTGCGGCCCGGAGGCAGTTGGCGACCGCCAGCACCGAGCAGGGGTGACTCACTCCTTCAACTATGCCTGCTCGCCGGCGCCTCGCCCCTTTCAGACTTCCCGGAAGACGTGTCCGGCTGGAGCGTGAGAACTGTCGTTCGGGAGCGAAGACACCGCTCTCTGGTGGGGGCGATTGTCCAGCGGCACCCTCTCTCCGGCGAGGCTTGTGACGGGGCCGTGTCCCTATGTGAAGTGGTGTGTGTGTGTGTGTGTGTGTGTGTGTGTGTGTGTGTGTGTGTGTGTGTGTGTGTGTGTGTGTGTGTGTGTGTGTGTGTGTGTGTGTGTGTGTGTGTGTGTGTGTGTGTGTGTGTGTGTGTGTGTGTGTGTGTGTGTGTGTGTGTGTGTGTGTGTGTGTGTGTGTGTGTGTGTGTGTGTGTGTGTGTGTGTGTGTGTGTGTGTGTGTGTGTGTGTGTGTGTGTGTGTGTGTGTACGTACGACAGCGCAAGTTAGGCCACGCCCAACCTGGCGAAGACATTCTCTGACCTGGGGAATCCTAGGGACCGGACCCTTTTTAAACCGGATGACGAGTGCCGTGAGGGAGGAATCCTCGATCATCCTCAGATCTTCTCAGATCCTCCGACCTTCCCCCATCACCCACCAATCGGTTCCTGAATCTTGTAAATAATGTAAAATAAACCCCCTGTACAGTTTCCTTCATAACCAAGTCCGACAACGTCATTCGGAGAAGGGACCTGCGGCGCTGAAAGAGTCAGCTCACTCAAGGACCCCTCGTCCCCAAAAACTGCTGGCAGCGGTGGGTTGGACCGTGCGACATCGTGATTTCTCAACCGGTAAGCGTTTCGGCATTTTGCTATAGGATTCGCCAGGCTTCAGATTTTGAGAGAATAATCTAGAATCACTGGGAAGTGTATGTCAATTGAGAAAGGGTAATCTCACGACATTTTGAAGATAGCATTGCCAAAGTGGAGAAAGCGTTGTCATGGACCTTATGAAATTGTCAATGTCGGACTTGCTGTTGTTATGCGAGGAACTGTCAATAGAAGTACAAGGTAAAATTACAAAACTTGAAATATGCAAGACAATTGAAAAACACGTAGATGACGATCAGCTGGTAGATACGTGGAGTTTGCTACAGGAAGAAAAAGAAAAAGGAAGCGGAATAGAAAAAAGAGAAAGAACGGCAAAAGTGGGAAGCGGAAAAAGAAGAAAGAAATCTAAAGCGATTGCAGCTTGAAAGCGAAAATCGAAAAAAGGCGACAGTTCGAGAGCCAGGTCTCCTGAAAGAGCAAGCGATGTACAATCATATAGAATGAACAGATTCATGCAGCCCTATGAAAGTGGAAGGGACATAGGATTGTACCTGGGAAACTTTGAGAGAACTTGCGAAAGGGAGAACTTTGCTCGCAGTACATGGCCGCAACGGCTTCTGACACTCTTGCCATGTGAAGTAGCTGAAGTCATAGTGAGACTTAGCACACAAGACGCAGCTGACTACGAAAAAGTCAAAGCCAGCCTGCTAAAAAGGTACCGGCTGTCAGCCGAAGCTTTCCGACAGTGCTTCAGGAACGCAATGAAAAACGATAGCGAGGGCTATCCGGATTTCGCGTATGGACTAAAGACGAATCTGCTAGAGTGGCTAAAAGGAGCCGAGGTTTATGAAAGCCGAGACAAAATCATTGAGTGTTTTTGCCTTCAGCAATTTTACCGAAGCATTCCCCAAGTGGTGAAACTGTGGGTTCAAGACAGGGAAAAAGTCGACACAGTTGAAAGGGCCGCTGAGCTAGCAGAGGAGTACGTTTCGCGCAGAAGGCTGAGCACTGAAGAGGGTGCGTCACACGCTCGAAACGCGAGGCGAGATAAAGGGCCTAGCAGAAAGACGCGAAGTGCTAGAAGTTCGGAGCAATCAGAGGCAACGAAGGTAGCGCCAGAAAAGCGCGAAGAACAGGCGAAGAGACAGGGAGGAGACAAAGCCGCGAAAAAAGAGTTTGAGGCTAGTAGGCCATTTCGTTGCTACAACTGCAATGGTGTCGGGCACTTTGCAGCCAAGTGTACAAAGCAACGTTTGGTGTTCTCGTGCGTCGAGGATAACGCCGAGAATCTAGAGCTCCTTAAGCCATACATGCACGAGCTGCACGTTAACGGGAAACCGTGCAGGGTGCTTCGTGATAGCGCCGCGACGATGGACGTTGTCCACCCGTCTTACGTGTCAGTGGACGATTTTACGGGAGAAGTCTCGTGGATAAAACAGGCAGTAGAAGAATACAGTGTATGCCTTCCCATAGCTAGAGTGATAATTTGTGCACCGTTTGGAGAGCTCATCACTGAGGCCGCAGTTTCGAAGGCCGTGCCACTTCAATATCCTTACCTCTTCTCGAATCGATCAGACCAAATGCTACGCGAGAGAGGCCAGAAACTCGGAAGCGGGGTGATACAAGCTTTGACAAGATCGAAAACTCGTCAGCTCGCATCTCAACTAAGTCAGATTCCTGAACCTCAGGTAGCCAGAGACGCACCAGCCAGCATATCGTTGCAATCAAATGAGGAGGGAAGTGAACCATTGAGGAATGAAGGCCAGACAGCTGACCGAGCAAATGAGCGACGAGGGACTTCAACCACTAAGTCGGTAGAGGAATCAGAAAACGCTGAAGGATCCGTTTTATCTCCAACATCGCGTAGTTTTGATCGCCTTCTGCAGGTGAACAGGGAGTCCCTAACAAAAGAACAGAAGCAGGATCCCACTTTGGAAAGACTGCACCTTACAGCTAAAGAGGGCATCGCGAGACGCAACATAACGATGCATGAGAAGGGAGGCTTACTATACCGACACTACCAGGACAGAAAATGCAAAACATTTGATCAGCTGGTCGTGCCCGAAAAATACAGAGCGGACATTCTTAGTCTCTGCCACGGAAATGGCTGGGCAGGACATCTGCGAATCAATAAAACAAAGGAGCGCCTATTAATGGAATATTATTGGCCGGGTTGTTTCAAGGATACAGAACGCTACGTAAAATCATGCGATGCGTGCCAGCGCGTGGGCAAGCCGGGAGAGACATGGAAGGCTCCACTGAAAATTGTTCCATTGATCTCGGAACCTTTCCGCCGGCTTGTAATAGACACAGTAGGCCCTTTGCCTAACACGAAATCAGGCTATAAGTACTCGCTTACTATGCTATGTCCCGCCACAAAATTTCCCGAAGCAATTCCGTTGAAGGACTTGAGCTCCACAGAAATAGTTGATGCCCTTTTGTTAGTGTTCGCGAGAATAGGATTTCCGGCCGAAATCCAAGCCGATCATGCGACGGTCTTTACAAGCGCCTTGACGACCACATTCCTAGAAAGATGCGGAATAAAACTGTTGCACAGCTCGGTGTATCATCCGCAGTCCAACAGTGTAGAGAAATGGCATTCGGTGCTGAAGCGGGTGCTACGCGCTCTTTGTTATGAGCATAAAGCAGACTGGGAGGATTGTCTGCCGGCCACACTTTTCACTTTACGAACAGTCCCCCACGAAGCTACGGGGTTTACGCCAGCAGAACTCGTGTACGGAAGAGCCCTCCGCTCTCCCCTCCGAATGATGAGAGATATGTGGGAAGGGACAGGAGAGAACCAGACAGTGGGTGAGTACGTGCTTAAGCTACTGGACCGCCTTAACAACACGAGGGAATTAGTAAATCGAAATATGAAAGCTGCCCAGGAGGCCGCCAAGGTCTATTATGACAAAAACGCTCGCCTTCGAGGTTTCACCGCGGGCGATCGCGTGATGATCCTCCGGCCATCAAGAAAAAACAAGCTGGAAGTTCACTGGGATGGTCCAGTAGAAGTGTTGCAAAAGCTTTCGGAGACGAATTACGCGCTAAGGGTTCCAGGCAGGGGAAAGGAGGTGAGAATCTATCATTGCAATCTGATGAATCCGTTCGTGGAACGCAGCGGGATCGTCAATCTGACTCTAAATGAACCAGAAGAGCTGGACAGCGAGAGTCAGGGTTGGAAGGGAGGTGCGGACGCTAGTGACAACGTGGAAAACATTCTGGCTCACTCCGTGAATGCAGATTTCCTAAGCGGGACACAGGTCGACACGCTAAAGCAGTTGTTGAGCGAATTCGCTGACCTATTTAGCAGTCACCCGGGAAAGACACACCTCCTGACACACGAAATCGAGCTCACCTCTGATGAGCCGGTACGGTCGAAACCCTATAGGGTATCACCGCGGCAACAAGAAATAATGGACGCGGAAATTCAGCGCATGTTGGAGTTAGGGGTTGTAGAGCCAGCGGAGAGTGACTATACCTCACCGCTAATTCTTGTTGAGGCCCCAGGGAAAGATCCTCGTCCCTGCGTGGATTATAGAAAGCTTAATGCAATTACCAGGGATCAGCTATACCCGATTTCCAACATAGAGGAAAGGATAGAAAGGGTGAGCGGCGCGAAATTCATTTCCACCCTCGATCTCGTACGGGGATATTGGCAAGTTCTCCTCTCAGAAAGCGCGAGCAGGTATGCCGCTTTTATCTCCCCAGCGGGCACCTTTCGACCCTTAATGCTTAGTTTTGGGTTGAAGAATGCCCCCTACAGCTTCTCGAAACTCATGGACATCGTACTGAAGGACATGCAGTGCTTTGCACTCCCTTATTTAGACGATGTGGCAATTTTTTCGGAAACCTGGCAAGAGCATCTAGAACACCTAAAGACCGTGTTTTCCAGTTTACGACAGGCTGGACTGACACTGAAGGCAGAAAAGTGTAGATTTGGTTGCGCACAGGTGACGTACTTGGGCCACGTTGTAGGCCAGGGAACTAGGAGCCCATCCGAGTTAAAGATTGCCCCGATCGCAGCATTTCCGCAACCACGGACGAAAACGGCCATTCGCTCATTTTTGGGATTAGTTGGGTACTACCAGCGATATATTCCTAACTACTCACAGCGGGCTAGTCCCTTAACTGACGCCTTGCGAAAGGGAGCACCTACTAACGTAAGATGGGATAACCAAAAAGAAAACGCCTTCAAAAGCCTGAAGGAAGCACTCGTGTCCCGACCCTTGCTCAGGACCCCTGACTATGGGAAAGAGTTCATAGTCCAGTGTGATGCCAGTGATAGAGGGCTGGGTGCTGTCTTAAGCCAAGTCGGCTACGACCATGAAGAACACCCAGTTCTGTACATCAGCCACAAACTGACCAGTAGAGAGGAAGCGTACAGCGCTTCCGAAAAAGAGTGCGCGTGTTTAGTTTGGGCAGCGCAGAAGTTGTCGTGTTACCTGTACGGAGCAAAGTTTGTATTTGAGACTGACCATTGTCCTTTAACGTGGCTGCGACAGATGTCCCCCAAAAATAGTCGCTTGCTCAGATGGAGTCTGGCTCTCCAACAGTACAATTTCTCGGTGCGTTATAAGAAAGGGAAACTGCACGGAAATGCTGATGGTTTGAGCAGACTGATGTAAGCGGGAGAACTAAGAGGAATCTCCTCCTGTGTGAGTGTTTTTTTTTTTACTTTGTTCCTAGTAATCCGGCTGTGGCAGTTTCAAAAGGAGATGTTTCGCGCTCAGTCGGCACAACATTAACCCAAATTTGAACACAATTTTTTAAAAGTGTATTGTTGTCAATGGAAGAAGCCTGGTGATTCTTTGGCGAAGTCCGAGCGCTTGCGGGTGGGGCAGTGCTTTGCTGTTTGGAACATCCCACCTGCGCTTTCCTTTGTTGGTGGTGCTTTGGGTTCTGCCTTGGGGGCGATGATATTGTAACGTGAAGATGTGCACACCAAAAGGGAAAAATATATTTACAGGGAAACAGCTTACAGCCACGCAGCCGAACAACCGGGCACGCGAAGCCCAGCAGCAGAAACGCACTTCGTCCTCTTCGCGTTCCAAGCGCGAGCGCACCAAGCACGAGCGTTCCAAGCACAAGCACAACCGTAGCATAACTCCCGGCGGCAAAAGCACCGTCCCGGTGCTAAGTGGATGATGTAGCAGGCGTGTGGTGCGGTTTGAGACGGACTACATGAACGACGTCAGTCAAAGGGCTAGTGGACGACGTCGGAGCATGAAGAGGTGTAATCTCGTAGGTCACGTCGGTCACCTGACGGAGAACTCGATAAGGGCCACTGTACTGACGTAGAAGTTTCTCAGAGAGACCGACATGGCGAGAAGGAGACCAAAGGAGGACGAGTGAGCCCGGCGGATAGTGTACTGGGCGATGCCGGCGATCGTAAACTGACTTCTGGTAGGTCTGAGATGCGGTGAGCCGGTCTCGGGCGATTGCGCGGGCCATAGTTGCTCGGGAGATGGCGTCACGTGCATACTCTGTGGTCGAGGCAGTAGAACTCGGTAGTAATGTATCCAATGGCAGCGCAGGATGTCGACCAAACAGAAGGTAGAAAGGAGAATAGCCGGTGGTATCATGCCGCGACGAATTATAAGCAAATGTTACATAAGGCAAGGCAACGTCCCAATCGCGGTGGTCGGGCGAGACATACATGGATAGCATATCGGTCAGAGTCCTGTTGAGGCGCTCGGTAAGCCCGTTCGTCTGGGGATGGTAAGCTGTAGTGAGCTTATGCTGCGTGCCACAGGACCGGAGGATATCGTCAACTACTCGGGACAAAAAGTAGCGGCCGCGGTCCGTCAGCAATTGGTGTGGAGCGCCGTGGTGAAGGATTACGTTCTGCAATAGGAAGTCGGCGACATCGGTTGCGCAACTTGTTGGTAACGCACGCGTGATAGCGTACCGGGTCGCATAGTCGGTCGCGACAGCAATCCAACGGTTGCCGGAGCAGGACGTCGGGAAAGGTCCGAGAAGGTCGAGTCCAACACGGTAGAATGGTTCGAGAGGTACGTCAACAGGCTGTAGAAGGCCAGCAGGCAACGTTGATGGTCTCTTCCTGCGTTGACAGAGGTCGCAGGAGGCAACGTAACGCCGAACAGAGCGGTACAGACCAGGCCAAAAGAAGCGGCGTCGGACCCGATCGTATGTGCGGGAGACGCCGAGGTGGCCTGCGGTCGGTAGGTCGTGTAGTTCCGCTAGGACAGATGAACGGAGACGCTGGGGAACGACTAGCAGGAGCGGAGGTCCGTCAGGACGAAGGTTGCGGCGGTATAGGACGCCATCCTGAATGACGAACAGTTGCAATGAAGGATCTCGGCTGGCACAGTTGAGGCGATCAATGAGAATACGCAAGGAAGAGTCTTGTCGCTGCTCGTCCGCGATGTTTACCAGATCGGAGATAGCGAAGAGGCACGGGCCGAGGTCGTTGTCTCCAGGATCAGGCGGCTCTACAGGGTGCCGAGACAGGCAGTCGGCGTCTTGATGGAGACGCCCTGACTTGTAATCAACAGTGTAAGAATACTCTTGGAGGCGCAACGTCCAACGTCCGAGCCGGCCTGTGGGGTCTTTCAGTGAAGACAGCCAACAAAGGGCGTGGTGATCAGTCACTACGGAGAATGGACGGCCAAACAGGTACGGTCGGAACTTAGCTACGGCCCAAACAAGAGCTAGACACTCGCGCTCTGTAATTGAGTAATTTCGCTCAGCTGTAGAAAGGAGGCGGCTGGCATATGCAATAACGCGTTCTTGCCCTTGGTGACGTTGGGCTAGCACGGCGCCAATCCCATAACCGCAGGCGTCTGTGCGAACTTCAGTCGGAGCCGACGGATCAAAATGGGCCAGAATAGGTGGGGAGGTGAGTAAGTCGACTAGCGAAGAAAAGGCCTCCTCTTGGGCAGGGCCCCAGGTAAAAGGGGTGTCTCTTTAGAAGGTCGGTCAGGGGGCGAGCGGTGCCGGCAAAATTTTTGATGAAACGGCGGAAGTACGAGCAGAGGCCGACGAAGCTGCGCACATCCGTAGACGACTGGGGAATAGGGAAGTCCTTGACGGCTTTAACTTTAACAGGATCCGGGCGGACACCAGAAGCGTCGACTAGATGTCCGAGAATGGTGAGTTGGCGGCGACCGAATTGACATTTCGACGAATTGAGCTGTAGCCCGGCTCGACGGAAGACAGAAAGAATGCTCGCCAGTCTTTTGAGGTGCGTGGTAAACGTGGGCGAAAAAACCACAACATCGTCGAGGTAACATAGACATGTGGACCATTTAAAGCCGCGAAGCAAGGAGTCCATCATTCTTTCGAAGGTAGCTGGCGCATTACAGAGACCGAATGGCATAACTTTAAACTGATATAAGCCGTCCGGTGTGACGAATGCCGTCTTTTCGCGGTCATTGTCATCAACAGAGATTTGCCAATACCCGGACCGAAGGTCAATTGAAGAGAAAAATTTGGCTCCGTGAAGGCAGTCCAAAGCATCGTCTATTCTTGGGAGTGGATAGACGTCTTTTTTTGTTATGTTGTTTAGGTGCCGGTAATCAACGCAAAAGCGCCAGCTGCCGTCCTTCTTTTTAACCAGCACAACTGGTGAGGCCCAAGGGCTCGACGAGGGCTCTATGATGTCTTTACTGAGCATCTTGTCCACCTCTTGCTGTATGATGGTGCGTTCTGTACTGGACACTCTGTAGGGTCGTCTGTGAATAGGAGCTGCGTCACCGGTGTTGATGCGATGCGTGACCACCGATGTTCGAGCCAAAGGGCGGTCATCGAAGTCAAAGATGTCGCGAAAAGACGACAGAAGATACCGAAGGTCGTGAGCTTGCCCTGGTAAGAGGTCAGCAGCAATCATTTTTGCATATTCATCAGGTGGTGGGACGTCAGAGTCGCGGCAGTTCGACGAGGGTGGGACGCCTCTCACCGCCGATACGACGCATTCGGCAGCAGGGCACAGCGTGGCGAGCGACATACCTTGTGGGAGCGGCTGAACGTAAGAGGCAAAGTTGAGAACCGGAAGGGACGCTTGATTTGCCGACATGGTGACAACTGTATGCGCAAGGGCAACACTGCGTGTAAAGGGCACATCAGGAACCGGAGTAATGATGTAGTCACCATCGGGAACTGGCGGGACCGAGGAGAAACGGACATAAGTGGCGGCATCGGGGTCCAGGCGGACAAAGTCGGCGGTGCACAGTCGGTGAACAATTGGATCCGGTGGCTCTGAAGGAACAGGTAGAGCGAGTTGAACGATGCTTGTGGCGCAATCTATAAGGGCGGAATGGTCGGTGAAAAAGTCAAGGCCGAGAATGATGTCATGAGGGCAGTGTTCGAGGACAGTGAAGAGCACAGAAGTATGGCGGCCGGCTATTGAAACACGAGCAGTACACATTCCGACGACAATAGACATACCGCCATCTGCAACACGGACCACAGTTGAGGGGGCAGGAGTGAGCACTTTCCTTAGGCGACGGCGAAGACGAGCATTCATGACTGAGACGTGCGCTCCAGTGTCGATCAGAGCGGTAACAGGGACCCCGTCCACGTCGACGTTAAGGATGTTCCGATGAGCATGAAGAGTTAAAGGAGGCTTTTCTGGTCGGGTCGTCAGAGCAGCATCACCCCCAGACGCTGCAGCCATCAGTTTTCCGACCGGGAGCGGGCATATGGGGCCGGCGACGAAGGGCGGCGAGGTCGGGGCGATGGAGATCGACGGCGCTGAGGTGACGACGAACGGTTGGTAAGCGGGGTCTGAGCGTTGTGGCCAGAAGAGGTCGTTTCCGAGGGCGAGGGAGAGCGGCGGGAATATGCAGAACCCGGCGGGTAGCGGCTGTAGGTCGAGGACGGACGGCTTCGGCAGTGTCGAGATATGTGGCCAACTCGGGAGCAGTTAAAGCAGATGGGCCTGTCATCAGGTGTTCTCCATTCATCTGGATTGCGGCTGCGTCGAGGGTAGTATGCACGTTCAGAACCGAGCTCCGGGGACATGCGGCGAGCACATGGGGCACTAACTGAGCAAACAGGTTGAATCCCAAGATTGGCAAATTCTTTGCGAACGACAGCCTGTATAAGGGATACTGCTGGAGTACTGTCTGTTGCGGGTGGATGAAACGCAACGGGGGACATTGCCTCTACTTCTTGGCGCACAAGTCGTGTCAGGCTCTCAGATGTCGGCAGACGGCTCGGTGGAGTCGAGTCTACACAGGACGACGTCGCAGTCGTATTCGGCAACCGCGTGAACTGCGGAGAAATTCGGCGGCTCTTCGCTTGTTCGAACCGGCGGCATTCCTTGATGATTGCGTCAACCGTTCCGCAGTCCTTGTATACAAGAAGGTTAAAGGCGTCATCTGCGATGCCTTTGAGCACGTGACCTACTTTGTCGCACTCTGACATAGTGGCGTCGACTTTCATGCAGAGAGCTAATATGTCCTGAATGTATGATACATAGGACTCTGTGGACGTTTGTGCACGGCATGCGAGCTCCTTCTTCGCAGCGAGCTGACGCCCGAATGGCTTACCAAACAGGTCATAAAGCTTGCGCTTGCAGAGATCCCAGCTGGTGAGTTCATCCTCGTGGGTCTCGAACCATACCCTGGCAGTGCCCGTCAGGTAGAAGATGACGTTGGCCAACTTTAGGGTCGGGTCCCACCTGTTGTGTGTGCTCACGCGCTCGTACATTGCGAGCCAGTCCTCCACGTCGACGCCGTCCGTTCCGTTGAAGGTCCCAGGATCTCTCGGATGGGCAATGATGAACGCCAGGTTGGCGGACGCCGACGGAGCGGCCCCTTCGCTGGTCATGGTTGAAGAGCCGGCGAGCTGACGACCGCTGCGAAGTTCCGTGCTTGCTGTGGCTGTACCCAGCACCTCACACCAAAAATGTAACGTGAAGATGTGCACACCAAAAGGGAAAAATATATTTACAGGGAAACAGCTTACAGCCACGCAGCCGAACAACCGGGCACGCGAAGCCCTGCAGCAGAAACGCACTTCGTCCTCTTCGCGTTCCAAGCGCGAGCGCACCAAGCACGAGCGTTCCAAGCACAAGCACAACCGTAGCAATATTGCAATCCAGGGGACCAACACGGACGCCATCTCATCTCTTCCTGCCCAGCGGTCGTCAACGCTGGACATTCGAGATTTTTCGGGCCGCGGAGGAGCTGTAAGGTTTCTGGCGACAGCCGGTGGTCTGATTCAGCGGCGTATTCGGTCAGGACACCTGCAGCCGGGGTCCCTGCACGGCAATAGGCATTTTGGTTCCCACGGCCGGTCCTCGCGAGGTTTATTGGATTCGAGACGGAGGATTCCACTGCCGTTTGTAAGCCTTGTTCCCGGAAGATCGTGCGGCCCGGAGGCAGTTGGCGACCGCCAGCACCGAGCAGGGGTGACTCACCCCTTCAACTATGCCTGCTCGCCGGCGCCTCGCCCCTTTCAGACTTCCCGGAAGACGTGTCCGGCTGGAGCGTGAGAACTGTCGTTCGGAAGCGAAGACACCGCTCTCTCTGGTGGGGGCGATTGTCCAGCGGCACCCTCTCTCCGGCGAGGCATGTGACGGGGCCTTGTCCCTATGTGAAGTGGTGTGTGTGTGTGTGTGTGTGTGTGTGTGTGTGTGTGTGTGTGTGTGTGTGTGTGTGTGTGTGTGTGTGTGTGTGTGTGTGTGTGTGTGTGTGTGTGTATGTGTGTGTGTGTGTGTGTGTGTGTGTGTGTGTGTGTGTGTGTGTGTGTGTGTGTGTGTGTGTGTGTGTGTGTGTGTGTGTGTGTGTGTGTGTGTGTGTGTGTGTGTGTGTACGACAGCGCAAGTTAGGCCACGCCCAACTTGGCGAAGACATTCTCGGACCTGGGGAATCCTAGGGACCGGACCCTTTTTAAACCGGATGACGAGTGCCGTGAGGGAGGAATCCTCGATCATCCTCAGATCTTCTCAGATCATCCGACCTTCCTCCATCACCCACCAATGGGTTCCTGAATCTTGTAAATAATGTAAAATAAACCCCCTGTACAGTTTCCTTCATAACCAAGTCCGACAACGTCATTCGGAGAAGGGACCTGCGGCGCTGAAAGAGTCAGCTCACTCAAGGACCCCTCGTCCCCAACAATACCTTTTGGGCGACGCTGCGTATCCGTTGCTGCCGTGGCTGCTGCCCCCGTACCGCCAGTCCACGACCAACTGGCAGCCTTGGATGGCGACATTCAACAATGCGCACAGTGGGCAGCGCGTTGTTGTGGAGGGCGGCTTCGGCCTGCTGAAGGCGCGATTTCAGCGTCTCCTCTACATCGACGTCGCCAGAATAAGCCAGGCGGTGCCCATCGTGCTGGCAGCTTGCGTGCTGCGCACAACAAGGCAGGGAGGTGCGGCGACACAATGGAAATCTTGGAGGAGGTGGACAGCGGAACCAACGTGTCGCCAACCGAACCTGCCGACGACGAGGAAGAGAGCACTGTTTCGGCAGGAACTTTGCGCGACAGTGTGGCTCAGAGCCTTTAATCATGAAGTATATATGCCTCCCATGTATACCTTCCTTCATTTATTTCTTCATTGCTTGAGTTTTATGCAGCGTGAGCTTCCATCACTCCATTACATTTAAAGATATAATTAAGGCTGAAAGCAGAGAAATTAAATTATTTGCTTTCAGCAGCATTATGTTATGTATATGCTGCCTGTTGGGACTATAAATGAAGCAACGCAACTGGCACGTACGATGATTGACTTGCAGCCTTTTCTATCTTTTCTTAATGGAGTGGTCTTTCTAGATTTTTTGCCAAGTTTTTTGTCCTTTTCATTTCTGTACTTTTTATTTGCATGCAATTTTTCAGTTTTTTACATTCAATATTTGTTATGTACATTGCAGATAGATGATGTGATGAAGAATGGTGCGTTGTTAATTGCAATTAACAGCGCTTTAATTAAATGACTGTGACCGTCTTTTCTTACTTTATATCAAAAGATATGGTTTTGCCTCATCACAATAATATCCCAGCTGTTGATTTGCTTATGGGAATTGCTGTTCTTTGAGGTTTTATTTGTCCCAGAAGGAACAGGTTTTCTTTTAGTGTATATATGGTTTAATAGGGCAGCTGATTTTGTGCTGGGCCCATCGTCTGGTACCTACTGGGAACTTCTGGTTCTGAAGTGGGATCTGCTAGCTCCTGCACAGAACTTTTTTGTGTTGAATTGGCAGCCTTTTCTGTTGTGTGGTAATGGTGTTCCTGAACCGTGCACTAACAAAACTTTTTAGCTGAAACTCAAGATTTTCCATGCAATAAATTGCATAAATAGTGCTTAAGTTTAATGAAAAAACTTTACTTAATTATTATTAACCCATACTTAATTATTATTAAACTATACTCCACTGACACCTGTGGCCTGCCCTTAATTAATGAGGGAGTATATCATTAACCCATTGTAAGAGTTTGAATGTGAGCTGTACAAGTTCCTCATATAAGTTGTGTATGTTGCAACGCTTTGTTGTTGGTCTTGTTGACGCTGCTACATTTCAAGCGCTGTGTTCTATGGGCAAATCAAGCTGTGTGGTCCTGCAGGATGACACATTTTAGTGTAGGTTAATTCCTTCTGTTTCACTTAGTTCTTGGAGTATACTACTGCCTGTCACCTGCATAGACTGCTCAATGTAGCAAGGAATATTGGTACACAAAATGATGTTCATGTGTGATGTTCGTGAAATAAATTTTCGTGCGTAAATCATGCAGAGTAGCTTTCAGTTTTCTCTTCGTGTATGCCTGCATTCTGCCCCTGAAGAGTGAATGACAAGAGGCAGTGTGTAAGCTAAACTGCTGGAATAAGGGTGTGCGATAGAGAAATTTGAGATAGTTATGCTCTGCAAGTAATCAGAATGTATATTCAACGAAACACCAAGATCTTATTACCTATGCATGGTTGTAGAATATATAGAAAGATGAAGCATTAGGATAATTTAAAATTACACACATAATGCAATGTAATAGAGGATTGAGACGAATTTGCAAGTTCATTACACACACACATGCAGCCAATTAGTGGAAATATATGGAACTGAACAGAATAAAACATACAAAAGCTATTAATTAATGAAAGTTATAAAAAATGTCAACTGCTGACAAGACGGAATAAAAGGAAACATTAAAAACTATGCATTAGTTAGGAGGCTTGGAGAATGATGTGAGGAGGAGGTCCATCGCTCAAGTGCTGCAGCCACCCAATTAAGTGCTGCACTCCTCCTCTAATCAGCAGAAATCTTTCTTCATTGGCCATCCACTGCTGTGTGTTACCTTTAGTCACCATAAGGTGACTGACAACATGTTCAAATGTGCATTGTATCCCCTGAACAGAAAAATGACGATGAGTATGCAAGCTAAACTGCTGGAAGGATGGTGTGTGCTAGAGAAATTTAGACAAGAATGCCCCGGAAATGTTATTGCCATCCAATTATTTGTCAGTACACAGACACAAGCGATCAGAATGTACATTACATGAAACACGGAGATCTTATGAGAGGGTTGCAAAATTTATTAAAGTATGTACACAATACGAAGTGCCACCAAGAACGACATGAATTTACATGTGTCTAAGAGTGCACACGCACACACACATACATAGCAACTTAGAGGAAATACATGGAACTCAACACAAACATATAACAGCATTTATGAATGAAAATTATAAAAATAAGTGCTGACTAGACAAAAAACAAAACACTAAAACTAAGCATTATAGAAAGGAGGGCTTAGAGATTGGATTGGAGAAGTGATTGGGGAATGAGTTGGGGAATAACCTGGGGCACGTACCGGAGAATAGAGTGAGAGAAGCGCCTGCCGTTCAAGTGCTGCAGCCACCCGCTCAAGAGCTGCAGTCCTCCTCTCTTCAGCAGCAACCTTCCTCTTTTCAAGAGCCATATACGCTCCCTGTGCCGCTGCTGTCTGTTCACTTCGGCCACCTCAAGAAGGGTGGCGGCACTCTCGAGCACTGCACGAGAGGTATCTGTCCTGGGCCTCTTCCTGGCTGGGCCTGGTTGCTGTTGCAGGGGGCTTGGCAGCGCGGATGGGCTGGGGAGCTGCGAGTCTCCAGCAGTAGCGCTGCCTCTGCTCGTGCTCGGTTGCGAGCTGCCAGGAATTGGGCTCGCTGTGGCAGTTTCCCTGCTGGGGCCAGGTTGGAGGCTGGCTTCAGGTTCAGCCTGGCTGCTGGTGGCAAAATAATGCGACATCATTGTGCATTCCTTGAGCTAAAGGACAGAGACTTTGTAGTGCATATGTGTAATCCCTACACAAAGGGCACTGTCATTCATTTCGTCATTTAATTTCGTACATATAATTCTGCTGACAGCCAAAGTCAGCTTGGAGCATATTTCAAACCATTTAGGAAACAGGAATTAAAGTGCTATCAAAGGTTTTTCAATTTCAGTTAGCCAAAAAATTATTTAACACTGCAGATAGTTTTGTCTTTTTGTTCAAAAAGGTTTACCCCATAGAATTAACCTGTCAAGTTAATTGTTGCGCCCTAAACAGATATAGAAGGAACTTTGTAATGCTCATACCACATTTACATTTACAAAGAAGCTACAGCACCGAATTTTTCAAGAAGTGCAAACTAAATTTAACAGCTTTAATGTCCTTTCAAATGTATCAAGCTCCATTTTCAAAAAGTGAGAGCATTTTATTGTCAGTAATTTTAGATTACTGAGAGCGATGGCACAATATCGCTCAAAACATGAAGATTTACATATGTGGTGCCATAATGTTCTTGATGTATTGGGCCACTATTTCACATGTTGGCCACATTAATCAAGAAAAACCACTCATTTATAGACAAAGTCAAATTTTTCAATGCATATGGCCTTCCATGTGCCTTTAAACCAGCTGTTTACTGCCTGCCACATAATCTGTGCGAGGTTCTGTGGCTTCCCTACGCACCCCCTTCTTTTTCTGAAGGCCCTTCCTTAATTGGTAGTGGTGAATTTTTTTTTCATACCTATTCGCGGACGTAACTGCTAGGAATGTGGCTGAGAATGCGCCGTATATTTGTGGCAGTTCAGTTATTTTATTAGTAGGAAACACACAGATATACTCATGCCTTGGTTTATATTTCTTGATTGGTTTATAGTTATTGAGTGATTAGAGGGAGTGTGCGAATAGCCTTTTACATATTCAGCCTTGTGCTTGTACATATTCAACCAACTTTGTGTAGCAGCCATAAATTTTTATACCTAGATGTGTCAGTGTCATGCAAATCACACGGCTGACATCAAAGCTCTGATGTACACCTTCCACGTGTGGGTATACAGATATGAGCATGCACATGAGACTTCTTGGTGTGTGTGTTTAATTAATTACTTACTCGGTCTGTTATGTTCAGAGCAAAGATGCATGTTTTGCAGAGTTTTACAAGTCTCCCATATGTGACTGGTGTTGAACAGAGATTTTTTTGTAAGGTGTATAGTAGTCCGAGCTACTGCACCGTTTCTGGACACATTTCATGTAGTCTTTGTTCCTTGCTTTTGTCTCTTGATAAATATGACTTGTCTAAAGCGAAGCAATTGTTGGCACTTTTTGTAATGAGTGTAGTGCTGCAATCATGGGCCTTTCTTGTCCTACGTGCCGCATCAAGACACAATTAAAAAGTTAAAAATGACTACCGCTACTCCCTTACTTCAACATCCCCCTGATTTTATGCTTGGGGAAACCCCTGGTGGTGTTTGATTTCAAGTATGTTTTGCACGACATGCACTGTCTTTTCCAAAAGTAACCAAGCAACTGGGTTTGTTCTTTCGGCATGTAATGGGGCACATGCATGGCACCCCTTAAACCTTAAATCTATAAGGAGAACCATTCCGCACTATCTGAGGCCATTTGCTGTGTAGTGGTGCCATAAGGGCTCCACTATATGGCTGAGAGGCAAGCCCAATATATTAGTTACGTATTTCGACAAAGCCTGTGCTACAATGCATGTAAATTCCCTGTCGCACTCCTCGTGTGCAGAAAAAAAAATTACTCACTCTTGGATGCTCCGGGAGAGTCCTGGCCCCAGCAGGTAGGCTGGGTTGATGCTGTGAGCTTTCTCAAAAATTTCAGCCAGCTCCCTGAGAACAAAACAATATAGGATTCATTTGACACATATATATGATATCACTTAATATGCGTACAACTCTTTGCAAATTCATGCATGAAGCTTGACATATCTATTCAGCGAGACAAGACACATGTACAGCTAGCCTACACCTATGGCATGCATAATGCCCGATAGTTGCCCAGCAGCAGAGCTGTTGACATGAGCCCAAATTCCGGGTTTATGCCTCTCAGCAGCCGTATGCAGTTGACAAAAAGACGGTCAATTTAACCACCCAAATGCTGCTGTGTAATCTATAACACCCTAAAATTACAACAGGAATTACATCATTTAGACAAGAGATGTCCAAAATTGGTACAGTTAATTATTCTGTCACACAATCTCCTGGACCCAAAAAGTAAAAAATGCCGCAACATTCTTCACAGGTTTGTGGAATGACTAAACTGCTTCAGGGGCAAAAGTCACATATGCATAATCAGGAAAACATAACAAGTTTTCCATTCAGTACAAATTCATTTACTCTTCTGGGGTCATGTTCTACATATACAAGTAATACTTACTCTTCAAAGTCACATGTTCTCCGGTCCGCCCCTGATTGGCTATTATGGTGTCGCACCGCTTTATATTTTCTCTCCAGACCCTGCCACTTGTTCTCAGTTTGCGAATGGGTGAAATGGCATCCGAATTTTGAATTCACCAAATCTGCCAAATTTTCCAAGAGTTGTCTTTTAGTTTTTAGGCGTTTAGAAGGGTCTGATTTGAAATTTTTATATTCTTCAATCAGGAGCAGAACTTTGGCCCGAGGCCACAACTCCTCAGGCTCGGTGGTAGATGAGACGGGGGCTGCCGGCGCATTCAGCCAAACCTGCACGTTGTCTGCAACCAAAGAAAAGCATATATGTTGCGCACTAAGTACTGCATGATCAAATATTGCGTATGCATAAACAGCGAGAAAGCTATACGTACGTACTACCTGTCACATAAAGGCGCTGGTTTCCACGTGGACAATGGGTGCACCGGTGTCGTCGACTACCTCAAAAATTTCTGTCTCCACACGTTTCCAAGAGGATTCTCAGCGGCGCGGCCATCCTGTATCTCCTCCGAAATGAACGTATGAAGTGAAAGCGTTGGAAGGTAGCTGACGTATAAATATGGGACGAAGAAGATGCAAAAGATAGCATGCAGAACGAGTGATTCCTGCTAGACAACCGTAAACCTCCAAAGAAACGGAATAAGATACTACCCGTAAGCTTTCACTAACACAGGCGCACGCATGCATGTCCGCACCAAAGAGATATCGCACGGGTGCCGCGCAGAGCTGGATGCCGAAGCGCTGTCTGAAACAGAACGATATCGCTCAACCTCTACAAGAGATGAACCAAAGATACGTTGATACCAGAAGAGGGCAACGGATATATCGTAGACGCCGCAAACTCAGAATTAGATACCACTTAAGCCATTAGCAAAAAGCGCTACAACGCATGCACAACACATATATATGCGTGCATGCATACATCAGAGGGAGCGCGCCAACTCCCTGGAGTTCACGAGAGATAACGGATGCATATCGTGTCCCATATACGATGCATCCGTTATCTGCCGCTCGGAGCGCGCGCATATATGCCGATACGATCGAGCCGAAACCCAGAGGTGCGAACGAAACAGGCGTCGTTAGCGATAGCTGAGCCTGCAAAAGAAAAAAGCAAAGATATACAATACAGCTATAGCTGATACCAGAGGCGATGATGGACGCCGCGCGCGAACGAAAGGATATATAAGCGCGCTAACGGGTTTGTGAGAGAGATAACGGCACGCCAGTTTGAGACGCCACGAAGAACTGCCGAAATCGCGAAGCCTGGCCATCGTCGTCCGAAAAACAAATCGGGAGCGACCGCTGAACTTACAAAACATGAAACAAAAATAAATACGGCTGATACAAGAATAGAGATATCGTAGACGCCGCAAGAAGAGAAGATATATACTAGCTGCAAGCCAACCCACGTACAAGAGCTCTCATGCATGCATGCAGTATACGTTAGAGAGATATGCCGACGTGCACGTAGCAAAATAAAATACGACCGGAAACCAAACCATCTTATCAAGTAATCAAGAGAGGTAACTACGCTTCGCACGAGACGCCGCGCGGAGGTGCCGAAATAAGCGTTAGTTCTAACGAGTAAACAAGATGCGGCTCGGAGATTCGACTCGAATTAAGATACGCAAAACCATGTTAGGAAAACAGCACAGAGATACGAACGCGAACGCCATTTCTGCGCGCTTGCTGTTAACGACCCAAGCTGTTGCGAATGCGCCTCCCTCCATTTTATCGTCTGCTAGCCGCCACAGCGGAGAGCTGTGGAGGTAGCAGACGACGCTGCCAGCACAAAATCGTCCTGGCGAGTCTGGCTGCCCGAAACCGCCCAGCCAGAGCAAAACGAACACATTCTGGGCAGCCACCGGAAGTGCGCGGAGAAGCCCGAGAAAATCGAGCGCCTGGCGGCGCGCTCTGGCAGCCCGCGGGCTGCCAGAGCGGGGTGGTGGCTGCATGGGGGGAGAGCCTATTTTTTTTACACAACTTTTGTGGTCGCAAAAAAGTTTCCAGCTGAATGGTAGAGGAAAGAAGATCTTGCTTGGTGGGGGGGGGGGGGGGGGGGAGGAGGGGGGGCGGGGGTGCCGTAGCTGCGCACGGGAAAAACAGCTAGGAGAAAGAGTATAAAAAAAAGCGCTTCGCGGGGTAGGGGTTAGCACCTGCCTTGAAAGGGGCACGCCCGGGAGGTGAGTTGGGGAGATACTATACTTCAAAGAGAGAGGGGACGATGGCCGAAACATGTGAAAGAGGACTGGAATTGGCCGAAACATGTGAAAGAGGACTGGAATTCTCGGAGGTCGAGTCATAAGCAGTTTTGAAGGCAAGGGTGCAGAAAACGCGGAAGCGTCAAAGTATTCTTGCAAAGCCGCAGGAGAAGCATCATAAAACAATAAATAAAATACCATGCAAGCAAATTCGCACGCGCGACATGTGGCAAACAAGCTTGGCTAGCATGCGTCTAACATCATTTGTCAGTAGATTTATTCGCTGGTCGTCGAAGAATCCTCCAACTTTTTGTTAATGTGGTACTTTCACGCAAAAAGCTAAAACAAACAAATCCGTCTTGAATTATGGCTTGAAACTATTTCCGATGCTTTTCATCAATAAGGGTAATGTTCGAAAGCGAAAAAAAAACATTAATTTTCGAGCAAATAAGTAAAGACGTCAGAAAGACCTATAGCCCTCAATGCAAATTACGCAACAGAACGATAAAATGCACAAAAAACAACATTTTGAAACATTACGATCTGCAGAAAAGGAAGGAAAGAGCAAATCGAAAAACACAGGGCAAGATGCGATCACAGAGAACGACGTACGGAAGCGTAAGAATCTCTTACCGCGTGATAGCGTGCGTTTATGAATCGGCAGCCTAATATTTCGCGCGTCCGCAACTTGAAATTGTAAATTACGAGGCCACTGCTTCGTTTCTGGATGTTACCATAATTGCGCACAAAGTCTGCTTAGGGCATGAATTGCACTAAGTTATTACGTTTGATTTAGGATCTCCATTAAGCAGACACCCACTGCGCAGTGTGGCGGTGAATTCTCTAGAGTGAAGCAAAAAAGCGCTTTTTTAATTAAAAAAAATTATGAAATGAAAGTTCTTCGATTTTTTTTAGAAGGAAGCCCTCTTCTGCTGCTTTTCAGATACTCGCTCAAACAGAGCGTGCAAAAACGGTTTTAAATACATAAATTTCATAAAGATAGGCGGGTTATTACGCCCAAAAATCGGACAAATGCGACAACGTGAGCTCTGTCTCTACACTTCTCAAAAAAAGTATATATTTTTTTATTAGCGGCTTGGCTAAGCGATATATAGTCACACGAATAATTACGACTGGGTCATGCCAACGCGCATTCGTAAATTAATAAATTTACGAGACATTCGAAAAGTATTTTTAGTGGTTAGTTGCAGCGAACGGACAGAACAAAAGTCGATGGCAGCAGCACCATTGCTGTACAGCGAGCGAATGCGTTTGGAAATTGTTGCGAAGCACCTTAGAACTCAACAAAAAATTCCATAGCGATTTCACGGCGATTACATCCGGAGTCCCGCAAGGTTCTATATTAAGCCCTTTGCTATTAAATCTATACCTTAATGATCTCGCTAACAATGTGCCTGTTTTATTGTTCCAATATGCTGACGACATTGTTATTGTTTCACGCGTAAAGAATTACACTGATGCAGTTACAGCATTACAGATGGCAGCTATTAAAGCCATGGACTGGTTTAAGTCTAACGTTATCAATGTTAACACTTCTAAAACGCAACTTATATGTTTTCACAACCCATTAAAACAACTCGAGTTGAGTCATCCTGTTTATTTGCATACTTCCTCCTGTCTTCTTTGTAACTGTGTACCAGTAAAATATGCGCAGTCGGTAAAATATCTTGGCCTGATCTGCGACAGTGATCTCTCTTGGAACTCACACCTTTCTTTTGTTTCCCAAAGACTTCCTGCTGTATCCTGTGTGCTGTATAATATTAGATAATTTATGCCTTTTTCTGTCCGTAAATGTGTTACACATGCTCTAGCCTGTAGTGTTCTTAGATATGGCATCACTGCTTATGGTCACTGCGCGGTTCTCTGGCAGCACAGGGTGAATTCACTTCTGCGTTCCCTTCTAAAGAATACTGCCTACGACTTTTCTATTGATAATCACATTGATATTTTAGAAGACTAAAGCTTACATGTTTTAACGCCTTGTTAACAGAAACTATTGTGCTAAAACATTTCTGGTGCAGTCATTTCGCTATTCCATATGTTCCTGCGCGCGATTTAAGACCAAAATACCGTTTCTGCATTCCTCGCTCCTCAATCCGGTACGGAAAGCGCACACGTCAATACCATGTACCTGCCTGTTTCAATAGTTTGCCACCTAGTGTATTCCGCAGGAAAATTAAACACAACCTGAAAAAAAAATTGCGGCTTGGCTCTGCGTTGCTTCCTGTCCCACAATTACGCCATCTAATGTTGCTGTCTTATTTTTCAAATTACTGTCTCTCTCTTGTTGGTGTAATACGTTATGTCTCTACATTTGTCTCTCTGCGTTGTTAATGTTTTTTTGTAGTTGTCAAGTTCGTTGCAACGTCTCTACTTTTTTCCAATGTTCGCTGTCTGCCAGGTGCTGCCACTCAAGCCCTTTGAGGCTTTGGTAGGCCTGATTCATGCTGTGTGTAAATCGACACGAATAAAAGTGACATCCATCCATCCACCCACCCAACCTGATTTCCAGTGAAACAGCGCAACGGCACAAGGCCAGAGGACAAGAAAGGACGATACACAGCGCTGACTAACAACAGAATGTTTTATTCAGTGAGCCATGCTTATAAAGGCGCTAGGGACACTGAAAAAACAGAAAAACAGAAAAAAAACACACAGAACCGTGACAGATATCCCTCCAACCAGGCACGTATATGATAACACAAGGCTAACACGTGTGCAAATATTCATGTTCTTTCTGCAAGATAGCGACAGAAGGGGTGCTTACGCACCTCTGACCCATCTTCGAGATCTCAGACGCTTCGATACGTTCTCTAGTTAGCTGATCTTTGTGTCTCTCAACAATTCTGCTTTTGTCATACAGAGGCTGGCAGGAACGATCACGACAGTGAACACCAATTTGGCGGGCAGCGTTTTTGACATCATTTTTGTGCTCCCTCAGCCTATCATTCAAACAACGACCAGTTTGTCCAACATATGCACCACTACAACTCAAAGGGATCGAATAAACCAGATTCTCTACGCACTTCACAAATTTTACCTCATGCTTTTTTGTGCAGATGGGTTCACCTTCATTTGACTTTTTGGGGCCATTTACACGCGCGCACAGACTTCTCAATTTCACAGGAGCTGAAAAGACAACATCTACTCCGGCTCTCTTACCAATTCTTTTCAAATTATGCGATACAACATGAATGTAGGGTATCACAGACACATTTTTTCTTCTGGTACTATGGTCGACAGCGGCAGAAAGTTTTAACTTTTTCAGCATCCCCTCCGCTACAGCTGCTAAGACGTTGAGGGGGTATCCTGCAGTAACGAGCCTCTGAACCTGATAATAAAAACTATTGGCTGTCCTGTGGGTGCAAGATTTTTTCATGGCGTTACTGAAGCAAGACGCTATAATGCCCCTTTTTACGAGCTTCGAATGAGAGGAACTGTACGGAAGCAACGGCTTTTTACTCCTAGGTTCAAAAGACCAGCACATATGTGCAACAGTGAAGTACAGGGTCAAGTCAAGAAATTTTATGCAGTCATCAACAGGTACTTCGTGTGTCACTTCAAGAGGCGCGAGGACTTCAGAAAAAACTGAAAGAATGGCATTAACTTCTTGATCAAAATTCACCGCATCGGATTTTATCAGAATCAGGTAGTCATCTACAAAACGGAAAACTTTTTCAGCATTTGAGCTAATGAGACGATTTTCAAGGGTCCTGTCTAGCATGGCTAAGTAAAAATCGCTGAGCAATGCAGCAATGCACGCTCCTATGCATATCCCTTTCTTTTGAATAAAAACACGCCCATCAAATTCAGCGTAAGTGGAATCAAGGTATGTTTGTAAGAGGGCCAAGAAGTTTTGTACGGAGATGCCGGAGGCATTCTGAAAAGCAACAGCTCCGTACCTGTCAATTACTTCATTCATGCACTCTAGCAGTTCTTCATGTGGGATAGAATAATACAAGTCTTTGACGTCAATTGAGAAGGCACGCAACCGTTTGTCCTGGTTATTCTTAAAAAAGTCAATTACATCGTCCGATTTTTTCACCTGATAAGGGTCGTCAATAGTTAAGAGAGCTAAATTCTTTTGTAAAAACTTCCCCAAACACTTTTGCCACGCGCCATTCTCCGAAATAATTACACGTAAAGGCATACCTAATTTATGAGTTTTTGCTGTAAAAAACATGCTCAGGCTCATTTTTTTGCACTTATCTATCGAGGAGCACAGGGCTTCTAAATTGAGCTTCTTGCACAATTTTTTTTCCTTCGTTTTGGCTTTTACAAGGCAGGTAGTACCGCGCTCATTAAAAACCGAGTGAACCGCATCCCCCGCTTTTTGATTAAAACAATCCTTGGGGAATACCGCAAAACCCCCTTCCTTATCCGCGGTTAACAAAACCAAAGAATGATTCCGAAGGTAACTGACAGTCTTGGCGATCGGGAGGTTTTTTGGTCGAGGCGTTGGCCGCAACACCACGTCCACCCCGTCCGAAAGGCATCTACTGGCCTCCGGTTCCTTTGCTTGTCGAGAAACCCGTCTTACCATTGCCAGTTGCTCGGAGGGCTTCATCTTTGGCTCAACCGCGAACTTTGGGCCAAGACGTAGGACGCGCTGAACGTCCTCCTGAAGAGGAACACCTTCTGGGTTATGGACTTCGTTGAGCGTCACTGTCGGTTTCTTGGGGAGGCACCCTAGCAGTAGCGAAAGCTGCTGTTGCCACAAGAACTCTGTTGTGCTGCTGATGAGGCGACTAACACCATGCCACTGGGCCTTCCAACTACCTGTCGGGTTGGAACATTGCAGAAGCAGCATCACGTGGTCCTTGCAAAGCCTCACTTGTCGTTGCCATTCTGCTCTCAGGAACTTGCACATTCTTATACCATGGCTAACAGAAGGCAGAAAGCCCCCAAAGAGTGCCAGCACTTCAGCAGGGAGAAGACGCTTTCGAATGAAAAAACCTAGCATTCGTGATTTGCACGACGCGTTGGCGATGACAGGAATGAAACGTGACGGTTCATAGAGACAAGACGAGGAAATAGAGCCCCTTGTACGAGAAACGAAACTGTACAACAATAACTGATGGGCACGTTGGTCTGACATGATTTCCAGTGAAACAGCGCAACGGCACAAGGCCAGAGGACAAGAAAGGACGATACACAGCGCTGACTAACAACAGAATGTTTTATTCAGTGAGCCATGCTTATAAAGGCGCTAGGGACACTGAAAAAACAGAAAAACAGAAAAAAAACACACACAGAACCGTGACAGATATCCTTCCAACCAGGCACGTATGTCCCTCCAACCAGGCACGTCCTCCTCTTCAGGAGGACGTTCAGCGCGTCCTACGTCTTGGCCCAAAGTTCGCGGTTGAGCCAAAGATGAAGCCCTCCGAGCAACTGGCAATGGTAAGACTGGTTTCTCGACAAGCAAAAGAACCGGAGGCCAGTAGATGCCTTTCGGACGGGGTGGACGTGGTGTTGCGGCCAAGGCCTCAACCAAAAAACCTCCCGATCACCAAGACTGTCAGTTACCTTCGGAATCATTCTTTGGTTTTGTTAACCGCGGATAAGGAAGGGGGTTTTGCGGTATTCCCCAAGGATTGTTTTAATCAAAAAGCGGAGGATGCGGTTCACTCGGTTTTTAATGAGCGCGGTACTGCCTGCCTTGTAAAAGCCAAAACGAAGGCAAAAAAATTGTGCAAGAAGCTCAATTTAGAAGCCCTGTGCTCCTCGATAGATAAGTGCAAAAAAATGAACCTTAGCATGTTTTTTACAGCAAAAACTCATCAATTAGGTATGCCTTTACGTGTAATTATTTCGGAGAATGGCGCGTGGCAAAAGTGTTTGGGGAAGTTTTTACAAAAAAACTTAGTTTTCTTAACTATTGACGACCCTTATCAGGTGAAAAAATCGGACGATGTAATTGACTTTTTTAAGAATAACCAGGACAAACGGTTGCGTGCCTTCTCAATTGACGTCAAAGACTTGTATTATTCTATCCCACATGAAGAACTGCTAGAGTGCATGAATGAAGTAATTGACAGGTACGGAGCTGTTGCTTTTCAAAATGCCTCCGGCATCTCCGTACAAATCTTCTTGGCCCTCTTACAAACATACCTTGATTCCACTTACGCTGAATTCGATGGGTGTGTTTTTATTCAAAAGAAAGGAATATGCATAGGAGCGTGCATTGCTCCATTGCTCAGCGATTTTTACTTAGCCATGCTAGACAGGACCCTTGAAAATCGTCTCATTAGCTCAAATGCTGAAAAAGTTTTCTGTTTTGTAGATGACTACCTGATTCTGATAAAATCCGATGCGGTGAATTTTGATCAAGAAGTTAATGCCATTCTTTCAGTTTTTTCTGAAGTCCTCGCGCCTCTTGAAGTGACACACGAAGTACCTGTTGATGACTGCATAAAATTTCTTGACTTGACCCTGTACTTCACTGTTGCACATATGTGCTGGTCTTTTGAACCTAGGAGTAAAAAGCCGTTGCTTCCGTACAGTTCCTCTCATTCGAAGCTCGTAAAAAGGGGCATTATAGCGTCTTGCTTCAGTAACGCCATGAAAAAATCTTGCACCCACAGGACAGCCAATAGTTTTTATTATCAGGTTCAGAGGCTCGTTACTGCAGGATACCCCCTCAACGTCTTAGCAGCTGTAGCGGAGGGGATGCTGAAAAAGTTAAAACTTTCTGCCGCTGTCGACCATAGTACCAGAAGAAAAAATGTGTCTGTGATACCCTACATTCATGTTGTATCGCATAATTTGAAAAGAATTGGTAAGAGAGCCGGAGTAGATGTTGTCTTTTCAGCTCCTGTGAAATTGAGAAGTCTGTGCGCGCGTGTAAATGGCCCCAAAAAGTCAAATGAAGGTGAACCCATATGCACAAAAAAGCATGAGGTAAAATTTGTGAAGTGCGTAGAGAATCTGGTTTATTCGATCCCTTTGAGTTGTGGTGGTGCATATGTTGGACAAACTGGTCGTTGTTTGAACGATAGGCTGAGGGAGCACAAAAATGATGTCAAAAACGCTGCCCGCCACATTGGTGTTCACTGTCGTGATTGTTCCTGCCAGCCTCTGTATGACAAAAGCAGAATTGTTGATAGACACAAAGATCAGCTGACTAGAGAACTTATGAGGCGTTAACGACAGCCGCAGCGAGAGTACGCGTCATAGAGAGAGCGGTGCTCAACCCTGAGGTTGCTCTCTTGACAGAGCGGTTAGATCGCTTAGAACAGCTGCTATCTCAGCAGGTAGAATGCCAGGTTGAAGCGCGCGCTCAACAGCGCCCATTCGCTGGAAACCGGAGACCGCCACAAAGCTACAGGCGCGGTATGCGAGATTTTGAAGAAATCGTATGCTTCGCTTGCCAGGGTCGCGGACACATCGCCAGGTTCTGCCAAAACGTGCGCCGTGGGGAGCCACAAAGAGAAGCAGGCGAGACACGCCCTAAGCAAGCCTACAGCGGGGCTCCAGATACCGAGACAAAAAACTAGTTAGTCCTCCCCAGCCTGAGGAGCGTGGGGAGGGAGCAGTAGATGATGAGGTGGTGGTAGTTTGTGTGGCCGACGAGGCATGCCCTGTGGTGCGTTGCAAGTTAAATGGTTGTTGTATGGAATTGTTGATAGATACGGGGTCAAAGGTGACATTGCTTAAGGAGAGCAGTTTTAACACGCTTCGAAGGAAGGGGGACCGCGAGGTGTTGGAAGCGTCTGGTGGTATGGCAACCAAATTTGTAGGCATAACGGGGGATCCTCTTGGCATAAGTGGACTCTACCGGTTACACTTCTCTCTCGGCGGAATTGCATTGGAGCACCCCTGCTACGTATGCCCGGACACGGTGTCTCTGCCAAACGGAGTGTCAGGTATATTAGGGCAGGATTTTTTGAGAAAAGGGAAGGTAGTAGTCTCATTCTCTGACGAAGAGGTTAATGCGGGCGGCTCAAAAGTTCCGTTTTTGAACAGGAGAGGGGCTGAGATTCGCATTACCGATATTGACACCCGTCAAACAGTGGGATCATTGGAGAAGGTATATTCGCGGGTTGCCGTCCGGCTGGTCGAGGAGGCGGTCGTCCTTCCTTGGTCGGAGCACATTTTGTACGCGTTTGTGCCTTCAGATGTAGAGAGCGGCGCCGTGGGAGTGCTTGAGCCGGTCGACTCTCTCAGCAATGGCCTGAAGGCAGCCGCGTGCCTCGTGACAGTTAATGACGCCCACAGAGTGCCCCTACGGGTGGTTAACTGTAGCCAGCAGCCACTGAGCCTTCCCAAGAACAAAACATTGGCTTTCTTCACCTCTGCGATAGAGCAACGTGAGCCCACCGATACGGTACTCGCAACTGTAGAGCATGCTAGTCCTTCGGCTGCTCCAAAGGTGTCGATCGATCTTTCTCACGTAAAATCCAGGGAGAGGGAGGCTCTGGCTGCTTTGCTGAACGACTACTCGGAGGTATTCGCCGCGTCCAACCTGGATTTGGGCTGCTGTGGCGTTATAAAGCACAGGATAGAAACCGGCACTTCATCGCCCGTTTACCAGCGTGCGTACAGGATTCCTTACTCCCAACGTGAGGAGATGGAGCGGCAGGTGCAGGACCTGATTGATCGCGGCATTGTCGAACACTCAAAGTCACCCTGGGGAGCACCAGCACTATTGGTGGAAAAGCCAGATGGCTCGTATCGATTGGTAGTGGACTACCGCAAACTAAATGCCGTAACTCGCATCGATCCATACCCCATCCCCAATATACAGGAGACGCTTTCTCAGCTGGGCTCTGCCAGGTACTTCACGGTAGTGGACATGGCGGCGGGATTCTGGCAGATAGCAATGGATCCGGCAGATGCCGAGAAAACGGCATTCAACACGCCCTCAGGGCACTATGAATGGAAAAGAATGCCGATGGGTCTGGCCAAGAGCCCTGCTGTCTGGCAGAGAACCGCTGATGTTATCCTGGCAGGTCTTCTGGGGAGGCTGTGCTTCGTGTATATGGATGACATTATCATATACAGTGACAGTTTTGATAACCATTTGCGCGATATTGAGCAGGTTTTGGTGCGACTAAGAGCAGCGGGTCTCAAGCTGAAGCCCATTAAGTGCCAATTCCTCAAAAACGAGGTGAAATACCTCGGGCACGTTGTTTCAGCTGACGGCGTGCGACCGGACCCTAAGAAACTAAGGTGTGTCTCGGATTTTCCATCCCCGACTAGCGTCCGCCAGGTCCGGCAGTTTCTCGGCCTGATCGGTTACTACCGAAGGCACATAGAGGAGTTCGCCAAGCTCGCTAAGCCGCTCACCGCCTTAACAGCCAAAAATGTCGCCTTTCGCTGGGACGAAAACGCGGAGAATGCTTTTGGGGCCCTGAAAAGGAAGCTAATGAGTGCACCGCTGTTGCGCCACCCGGATTTTAGTTTGCCCTTCGTTATGGCCACAGATGCGTCAAAGTTCGCAGTTGGTGCCGTGCTATCTCAGGTTATCGAGGGCAAAGAATATCCCGTTGCTTTTGCTAGCCGACAGCTGAGCCCCACAGAGCAAAAGTACGGAGCTACGGAAAGGGAGTGCCTCGCCGTTGTCTGGGCAGTAAAGCACTTCAGATGCTACCTTTACGGCCGCAAATTCAAGCTAGTCACAGACTGCCATCCTCTGAAATGGGTGATGAGTGTCAGGGACCCTAGCTCGCGACTCGCTAGATGGAATCTACACCTGCAGGAATACTGCTTTGAAGTTGAGCACAAGTCAGGAAAGACACATCTGAATGCTGATGCACTCAGCCGCACAGCTGCCGTGGCAGCTATAGATGAGTTTGTCCCCGTAGTCGACCCCGCCGAATTACGCACAGAGCAGTGCAAAGATCCTGCCCTGAAGCGAGTAATCGAAAGCTTAGAGGGCGCACCGTCTCACCCCGAACAGCTAGGTTATTTCATTGACAAAGACGGCACCCTGTGTCGGCGCACGAGGCCAACCAGGAAAGGGAGATTAGAGAAAACCGCTTGGGAGAGAGTCGTCATACCTCGGTCGTGGACAGAAAGGGTTCTTCGCGCGTTTCACGATGCGCCATGCGCCGGTCATTTTGGCGTAGCGAAGACACGCAGGCGTGTGGAGCGTTTGTACTTTTGGAGTGGCATGCGACAGGATGTTAGAGACTACTGTGCGAAGTGTCATTCCTGTCTCGAAAGAAAAACACCCAAGGGACGAAGACCAGCTCCAATTCAGCCGTTCTCTGAGGTTTCGGCTCCCTTCGAGCGGACAGGTATGGACATAATGGGCCCATTGCCCACGACCACTTCCGGAAACAAGTACATTTTAGTATTTGTCGATCACCTTTCAAAATACGCGGAAGCGGTAGCACTCCCAGATCAGAAGGCAGACACGGTTGCAAGAGCATTTGTCGAACAGATCGTGCTCCGACATGGACCCCCGAGGCAACTCTTGACAGATCGGGGAAGGAACTTCGTGTCGCAGCTAATGAGGAGAGTTTGCGAGCTGCTTAAGATCGCTAAGAAGCAGACAACACCGTACCATCCGGCTTGCAACGGCGCGGTGGAGCGACTGAACCAAACCGTGGCCGGGTTCCTGTCGCATTTTGTTTCGTGCGACCAGCGGGACTGGGATTTGTGGCTCCCGTATGCAATGTTTGCCTACAATTCCGCAGCACACGAGAGCACGGGCGAATCGCCATTCTTTCTTCTCTACGGCCGAGACCCGGACCAGCCTAGTGAAGTGCCAGAGGGCCCCCGTCGTGTCCCATACGCTTCACTGGACGACTATAAGGTGGAGCTAGAATCGCGCTTGCAAGTGGCGAGGGACATCGCAAAGGAGGCCTTAAAGAAAGCGGCGAAGCGCAGGAAGGAGGTGCACGATCGCAGTGCTAGAGACGCGCCGTTTAATGTGGGGGACAGCGTGTACATTGAAAACTGCCAAAGGCAGATTGGGCTAGCTCGTAAATTCCAGACGAAGTGGAGAGGACCGTGCGAGGTTGTCGAGAAGCTTTCTCCGGTAAACTTCAGAGTCCGAGACGTGAACCGGCGCTTGATAAGGATACACGCAAATCGCCTCAAGTCGGCACCGGTTCAGTATTCACGAAATGAGGAAAGGGAAAGCGCGGATTTTGATGGGGACAGAAGTGAAGCGGAGCGCGCAGATAGTTCGCAAGAAACGCCCTCTCCTGCATTTGTTCGGCAGGCGCCCGAGGTGACGGCCGGAATGCCACCGGATTTACTTCATGCATTGCTAGAAGAAGAAGCGCGCGAGGTTGCCGCGCAGATAACGCCAGGAGAGGCTCCTGCCACGAGCCCTCGCGAGTCCCAAAGCAGACAAAGGGGCACAGACTTACTTAGTATGACTCATGAAGGCCGATATCCGCTGCGAAATCGGAAAGCTAAGTCGGACTAATGGCGTAAACAGAGCGGAGTTTTGAACTGGTTAGAATTGTGTAATGCCACAGCTCATAACATTGCTATGTGCTTATGTGTTAAGTTATCGGAGTTGGTAGTTAAACCTTTCTGTCATTAAGTAACACCTTCACAGGAGAGCATGCGGAGCGCATGCAGAACCTGCCCTACTTCCTTTCGTTATCTATATTTTTGTCTGTGCCGTGATCGTGCTAGAAGTGGGAGCTCCTTTATAACTGTGGTAAATTTATTTCGTCCAGTTTGGACTAGAAAAGAGAGGCTTGGGTGCTGAGTTTCATGTTTATCTGTAAAAGAAGATCAGTGCTGGCCCTGGAGACGCCAGTTATGACAGCGGAGGCATATGGTGTTGTGCAGTGGTGTTGAGTGCAGCGAAAAGTGTTTTGTCGGACGCACTGTGCGAGGCGATTCAGAAAGACAAGGGGAGCTGCAGGGACTCAAATGTTCGGAGAACATTCTTCTGGAGGGTGAGCGAGTGTGACATTCCTTGTGTGCTACGAGGTACATTCCTTGTGTGTGCATCGAGTTGGGGCTTAAGGCCGCCCCTCTTTTCCAGCTGCATACCTTTGCAGAAAGCAGGACGCCGGCACACGCGGAAACCGCTCCCCAGTATAAGCGAGAGCCCCGAGTACATACCGGGAACGAAAATTGTCGCTTGACGCACGGACCCCCCACCCCCTTACGACGTGGGCTATCGCCGGGAAGGCACCCACAGCTTCCCGCGGTGCCTCGTGAACAAAAGCGCATTCCCAGAAGGGCCGTGACGGACACCTGTCAGACAGACAGGCAGTACTCGCCAAGAATGTGGAAAGACAGGCGCAAGTGAACAAAAGCGCATTCCCAGGATGGCCGTGACGGACACCTGTCATGGCGGACAGGCAAGACTCGCCAAGAATGTGGGAAAACAGGGGCGACCCTTAATCTGGTTTCCCGGAGCGACAGACGAACCCCTTCATGATTATTAGCTGTGTCCCGCCGTCGGTAGCGCGGCAGCATCGAGGGCGCTTTCGCCCCCTCCTCTGTTGCTGACGAACGACGCGGACCGATGGTGGGTGGCGGTATGCATGCCTGAGGCAAGGATTAGCTCCGAAGGGAGAGCCTGTGGAGACTCTCACTTGAGAGAGAGTGGTGACGTTTTTGTTGTTTATTTAGTTTGTATTGTTAACAAGAATCTGGGTTCGAGGCTAAGCCCAACCCAAGGAGTTGTCCCCATCTCGCATGTTATTTTTCATTGGAGAATTGATGCTTTGGGCGGGCCACGGAAAATGACCGCCCTTAGTCCTTTGTTAATCAAGTGCTTAAAAGCGCATGTAAACGGATGCAGTCCAGTCCAGTCTGAGCTGGGGCTCCATGCTTAGCATGTAATGTGATGCTACTTAGGCACTAACCTGCCCGGTCGATGAGTAAAGTAGTGCAAAGTTTGTTCTTTTGTAAATTCAGTTCTGCTTTTTCCAGTTTAACTCTCTGTATATGTATGTTGTAAAATTATGCTCTGCTGTCATCATCTACAAGCTCGCCTCCTGTTCATCTTCCAAGCCGAACGACACTAGAGGAAGGGTTTGTGAACCATCCTCGAAGAAACGGACGATTATTGAAATTCTACTGCATACACGCTCAGGACGACATCGTTCGCCAAGAGGGCCTTCAGCGCCGAAGCCCGACGGCGTGCAGCTTCTGCCAGCAACCGCTCGAGCCCAACTCCGGAGCCACTCCATCGCCCCCATGAAGTCGTCGGCACGTAAGCTCGGACGCCCCAGCCTCTGATGTATAATCTTAATCATGTGTAATTATTGAATATACCTGTTTGTTTAAACTGAGCCATACGGTGTCTCTTTGCCTCTCCGTCCCGTGTGGACCTGCGCATTATGGGGGTCATCACAGCACTATTAGACATAAAAAACTGTTTAATTCAGAATTTTGAAAATAGACTTTACACTGTTGGAATATTTCTTGATTTTTGTAAGGCTTTTGATTCGGTTAAGCATTCAATATTACTTAAAAAGTTAGAGATATACGGAATTCGTGGAATTGCCAATGAACTATTTGAGAGTTTTTTAAATTCACGGAGGCAATACAAGAAAATACGCGATATAAAATCTGAATTTGGTTTAGTAAACTTTGGCGTGCCCCAAGGTTCTATTCTAGGGCCCCTTTTGTTCATTGTGTACATCAATGACATTGTTAATATTCCTTTAACTACTAATATTGTGTTGTATCCCGATGACACAAACGTGTTCTTTTCAGGCACTAACCTACAAACACTTGAGCAGCAATCAAATGTCTGGTTGAAAGAGTTATTGATCTGGCTCTCTGTTAATCAACTTGAATTGAATGTTAAGAAAACGAAATTCATGCTTTTCCACCCAAAAAATAAGCCAGTAGATCACCACATCTCACTTCACTTTAATAACCTAAGAATTGAAGAAGTGCATAGCATTCGGTTTCTTGGTGTGTATTTCCGCAGTGATCTAGGGTGGAGTGATCACGTGAACAACATCCGATTGAAAATGGCGAGATCGTTATGTGTGATTTACCGATTAAGACACCTTTTACCAATGCAGGTTAGAAAACAATTATATCTTGCTTTGGTGCACTCTCATCTGGTATATTGCAATCTAGTATGGGGTACCTGCAATAAAACTGATTCACATAAATTATTTGCCCTCCAGAAAAGACCTTTACGTGCCTTATGTATAAATCCAACTGATGAAACAAACCTCTTCAAAACTTTTCATGCACGCAGTTTCCTTGACTGTTTCAACTTTAGCTTAGCGATTCACATGTTTTATAAAATTAAGGAGGATTTCACTTCTTTCCAGAATATGTATTTTCTAGAAACATTAAATATGAATTGCGCGTGGTTTCCCTATCTGCTACAAGATCCAGAACGAATTATGGAACACCAAGTGTAACTAACCAAATTGCAGCCTTATGTAATGCGCACCCATCTTTAGTGACAATGGCTCAAGAAGCTACGAGCTCTATTGCCTTTAAGAAAAAATTGAAGTTGCTCTTTCCTGTTTTGTAATTTTGCGATTACTTGAGTCTAGTTGGTACTGATTCTTTTTTTTTTGTCTGTATATTTATACTCCAGTGCCTGTTATCAAATTTTCTAATTATTTTCGTTTTTTTAGTTATTATCTGTGTTGCATTTATGATTAGGCAGTTCGGGCGTAACGATGTCATTTTTTTGTTTTTTTAACATTATAGTAATGTCTTTCTCTCTTGTCTCGTGATCTGGTTTGATACCCTTAAGTGTGCTGTTCTTTTCTTGAAAATGATTGTTTTTTTTGTAAACATGATTTGCCGTCTGGTCACCAGTGTCCATATGTGTATGCCGGGGTGTAGGCCTAGTCAGGAGGCACGCTCTGTCTGCCTCCTTTTGCCTCTCCCCGGGGGCATATTGTAATATGGCCGAATAAACTTCCAAACTTCAAACTTCAAACACTCGTTGGCAGGATTGAACAGAGAAATAGTTTCGCTAAGAACAAAGGCGGACTACCTTGAAAACTACTGTCGTCGTAACAACCTGCTCATTTATGGCATTGGAGAGTATGAAACTGAAACAGTAGATGACCTTAAGAAGCATGTCCTGACGGAAATATTTGAAAGCAAACTTGGAGTCGAAGTAGGGAGTTCGGGGGGGGGGGGGGGGGTGCACCGCTTGGGGAAAAAAGCTGAAGATAAAAAGCGTCCCGTGATTATGAGGTTTTTTGATTTCGCTGAAAAAAAGGAGGTTCTCCGGAATGCTTCAAAATTGAAGGGTTCCCATACGTCCATCTCAGAGGACTTTTCACCTAGGCTACGGAAAACGAGAAAGCTACTTTGGGCTACTGTTAAGGATGTTAAGAAGCCCGAGGATAAAGTGTACCTCAAATATGACAAATTAGTTGTCAATAAAGAGGTGTACGCGTGGGACGAAAAGAAGAACCAAAGGTATAAAGTAAGTGGTGCAGTTTCAGGTGATATCGGTCAAAACGCCCCGAGTAATGACGCAACTTCCTCTGAATCAGTGAAAATTGCCGGGCGTCCGCGAAGGAAATGTGCTCCCGCTTCTTCTACTTGACAGGCCACAAGTTCAATTCGGTCTTCCTTCAATGCCCTTATTAATGATCATCAAATTAAACAGATACCGTCATCTGCAGAATATATCGTTAGCAATTCTTTTGGCAGTCGGACGAAACCACCACCTGAGATTCGCCAACTACTTGTGATATCTTTGAATGCCAGAAGCATTGTTAATAAAACAGACAGCCTTGAGGTGGTGCTCTTCTCTTATGATCCCCATGTACTGGTGATAAGCGAGACAAGGTTACACAGTGGTATTTTTGATGAAGAAATTGTGCCACCGGGCTACGTCATTTACAGACGTGATCGCGGTTCACGTGGTGGTGGTGTTGCTGTGTTTGCTAGGTGTGAAGTGAACGTAACGCTCCTTGACCAAATTGATCAGCATTAACGCTTGTTTTTGCGCCTAGTAACGCATGGCTTCACCTTTTACCTTTGCGCTGTGTATCGTCCACCTGATGCAACGGATTCTTTTAGGTCTAGTCTTTTCGATCATTTAATACATTACCAGAATCGGAATCTTATCCTTAGCGGTGACTTCAATCCTCCTGCCATCGACTGGGACAAACCATCGTATGGCCTATGTGCATCATGTGATATTGTTTTAGATCTGATGTTTTCTTTAAACCTTAAGCAAGCTGTTCGTGAATACACCAGACAGTCATCTGTACTAGACCTATTCTTTGTTAGCCAAACCTTTTTTGATGGAGTGCTTGACGTTGAACCGGGAATATCAGGTCATTGTCTTTTATACTTTTGTTGTGTTTCGCCTGGTGCTTCGGGGGTGCGTCAGGCTAAAATGATAAAGGACTTCGTTCGTGCTAATGATAATGCAGTCATCGACGGCTTACAGTCGCTGTTAAGCAGCTCCTCCGGGAATGACGTTCATAGTTTGTGGCATCACTTTAAGAATGCAGTGCAGTACTGTACCGAACATTTTATTCCACTTAGAAAAGTTCATATCAACCGTCTCAATCCTTGGATAAGTCGAGAACCTCTTCAACTGAAACGCAAAGTGAAGCGATTTAGGAAGAAAAAGATATCTTCATTACAACAGTTCCAACTACTCAAACAGAAACTTGCCTTAGAGCTAAAATCAGCAAAGTTTCATTATTTTGAAATGACGCTCCCCGAATTCATCAGAAGCAATCCCCAAAAGTTTTGGAAATTTTTAGGTCGAAAGAATGAGCAGTTGAGTAAGGTTCGAATTAATGACGACATTGTGACCGACTGCACAGTGATTGCAGAAGGTTTTAACTCTTGCTTTCAAAGCGTATTTCTGACGGAGAGGGCAACCACAGCTAGAATTCGAGGTGATGATCTTGGTAACGTACCGGCTATTTCTGTGAATGGTGTTCTGTCGATGCTGCGTAGACTTGATAAGAAATGTTCTGGTCCTGATGGGCTTGCAAATGCTTTTCTTAAACGTTTTGCAACGCAATTATCCGAGTTTTTAACACAGATATTTCAAGTCTCTTTCTGGTGATGTGCCGGAGGACTGGAAAATGGCCCGCGTTGTACCAATCCATAAAAAAGGAGATAAGCTAAGTATTTCTAACTACAGACCGATTTCAATTACTTCTTCTTGTTGTAAGTTAATAAAACAAATAGTCTCTGGGTACCTTAATTCGTTTCTAGCTGAAAATAACATTTTATCCCCTTTGCAACACGGCTTCAGAAAGGGTATGTCCACCGTGACGCCGTTGGTTTCTACTGTTAATGAATTCCAAGTTGTTCTTGATAAATCCGGGCAGGTTGATGTTCTTTTTTTAGACTTCTGCAAAGCTTTTGACACTGTTTCTCATGGCAAACTCATTTCTAAATTAGATAGTATTGGCGTCCCTACTTATCTTGTCAACTGGATTCATGCTTATCTTAAACATAGGAAACAATACGTAGACGTTAATGGCTGCAGATCTAACGATCTTCCAATTACTTCAGGCGTACCTCAAGGCAGCGTCTTAGGGCCACTGCTTTTCCTAATCTATATAAATGATCTGTCTACTTCCATCCCCGGAAATGTCTCTTTAAAGCTTTTTGCAGATGATTGCATACTTTTTAAGACCATAAATAACCAGAACGATCACTACTTCTTGCAAAATGCGCTTCTAGCTGTTCATCAGTGGTGTGTAAAATGGGATATGCAACTAAACCTTGATAAAACTATTCTCCTACGCATTTCGCGCAAAAAGCATCTTAGTCCTTTCTCTTACACCCTGCAAAATCATGTAATCCACGAGGTTACACAATATAAATATTTAGGGGTAACGTTAACTCATGACTTAACATGGACTTCACACATTGCAGACATTTGCTCCTCGTCCTTTACTAAGCTTTGTTACTTGAGGCGAAAGCTTAAAGATGCCCCAAGTAAAGTTAAACTCCTTGCATACTCAACATTCATTAGGTCCAAATTAGAGTACACTTCGGTATTATGGCATCCATTCATAAAGAAAGACATATACAAGATAGAGATGGTGCAAAGGAAAGCATTTAGGTTTATTTATAACAAATACAGGAGGTTACTCACCTACAACACTAATGAAAACCAACCATATTCCATTACTTGAAGTACGCAGAAAAATTTCCCGTCTCTCTCTGGCGAGGCATGTGACGGGGGCGTGTCCCTCTGTGTGTGTGTGTGTGTGTGTGTGTGTGTGTGTGTGTGTGTGTGTGTGTGTGTGTGTGTGTGTGTGTGTGTGTGTGTGTGTGTGTGTGTGTGTGTGTGTGTGTGTGTGTGTGTGTGTGTGTGTGTGTGTGTGTGTGTGTGTGTGTGTGTGTGTGTGTGTGTGTGTGTGTGTGTGTGTGTGTGTGTGTGTGTGTGTGTGTGTGTGTGTGTGTGTGTGTGTGTGTGTGTGTGTGTGTGTGTGTGTGTGTGTGTGTGTGTGTGTGTGTGTGTGTGTGTGTGTGTGTGTGTGTGTGTGTGTGTGTGTGTGTGTGTGTGTGTGTGTGTGTGTGTGTGTGTGTGTGTGTGTGTGTGTGTGTGTGTGTGTGTGTGTGTGTGTGTGTGTGTGTGTGTGTGTGTGTGTGTGTGTGTGTGTGTGTGTGTGTGTGTGTGTGTGTGTGTGTGTGTGTGTGTGTGTGTGTGTGTGTGTGTGTGTGTGTGTGTGTGTGTGTGTGTGTGTGTGTGTGTGTGTGTGTGTGTGTGTGTGTGTGTGTGTGTGTGTGTGTGTGTGTGTGTGTGTGTGTGTGTGTGTGTGTGTGTGTGTGTGTGTGTGTGTGTGTGTGTGTGTGTGTGTGTGTGTGTGTGTGTGTGTGTGTGTGTGTGTGTGTGTGCGCGCGTGCGCGCGTGCGCGCGTGTGTGCGTGTGTGCGTGTGCGTGCGCGTGCGTGCGTGTGCGTGCGCGTGCGTGCGTGTGCGTGCGCGTGTGTGCGTGTGCGTGTGTGTGTGTGTGTGTGTGTTCACGAACGGGTTCTTCCCCTCGCTGACTTCCCACTTTCTCGAGCCGATGCCCACGTTTTCCTGGGAGACTAACTGTGCACTTGACTCGGCACGTGATATTCGGGGACCGGGACAGGGTGCATCAATTTATTACGCCAGCTCTTCCTCTCAGATGCTTGGGTTGCGCTTCATGGCGATAGCTTCATGGGTACCCGTGTGAGAGGGCATAGCACGAGCAGTCCAGTGCCGCGCTTAGTATCCTGCGGGATGATCCCTCTTCGGACAGGCATGCGCGCTTTGAGCGATCACGTTCCCTTCTCGGTCACCTTGCGGGGCGAACCGCGCCGCGCCAATGTGTCCAGCGCGTGGCGCATGGACGTATCACTCCTGCACAATACCCGCAGTACTTCAGATATCTGTGCTGAATTGGTCGTAGGCGTCAGAGCTTTGGAGGAGGGCTTCATCCCTGAAGCATGAGACGCCCTTAAAATGCAATGGCGCGCCATCCTGATACGCGCCGGGAAAGAGAAGCGTGGGCGCCATACAGCCGCATTGAATGACGTGCTGCGCCTCATGCGCATTGTCCAGGGAGCGTGGGAACTTACTTTCGCGATGCGCGAATACTTATAGGCGCTACGGGTCAAATACAACCGCATCCTATAGAGGAGACGGCGCGTACCTCCCGCGTCGCGGTAGACTTGCACCTCCCTGAAGAGGACACGGCAGACTTGCTGCACGGGTGTAGCCTCCGCTGCCGAGGTGACCGTCGTAGTCGTGTAGAGCAAGTGGTGCTGGAGGACGGCACGACATCAGCTGATCCTGCAGACATCACACGAGTGTTTTGCGGCCACTTCCGTGGGCTCTTTGCGTCGCAGCGGTCGAGCGCGATTGAGGACTTGAACGTCGCCGTAACGAACCTTTGCGAGACTTTGCCTAGCCCACCGGGCGAAGCCGACGCGGTGCTCCGCGCACCACGCGTGAGGAGGTTTTTAGAGTCCTGCGCGCAATGAGCCAATCGTCCGTGCCGGGACCAGGCGGCCTGGTCGTCGGGGTTTACAGCACTTTCTTTGATGTTGCGGGTGGGGCGCTGACCCAGTTGGTCAGCGCTTTCCTTGTAAGTGGACACAAAGCGCCGTCTTTCAACTCGTGACGCATAGTCCGCATTCCAAAGGAGGGAAGGTCCGCCTCAGACCCCGAGTCATAGAGGCCCATCACGCTGTTAAACTCCGACTATAAACTGGTCGCGTCGATCCTCTTTCGGCGCTTGCGTCCCCTCTTGACAAGCCTCGTCAGCCCATTTCAGTCCAGAGACGTGCCGGGCCGTTCCGTCTTCGCGTCAGTGGCCATGACTCGGGACGTTTTTGAGTATGCGCATGCAAAAAGTTTTGGCGGCGTTTTTGTCTCGTTGGGCCAAGCGAAATCGTTTTTCCGAGTAGAACACTGCTACCTCTTTGCGGTACTGCGGTGTTTCGGCTTGCCCTCTGAATTTGTGGACCGGATCATGACAATTTACACAGGCCTCGAGAGGGAGCTGGTACTTAACGGCGCTATTCTTCCTAGCTTCCCCGTGACAAGAAGCGTGAGGCAAGGTTATCCTCTGTCTCCGGTACTCTACGCCCTTTCTTTGAACCCGCTGTTGCGGAGCGTTGACTCCAACCAAAACATTCGCGGTTTCCCAATGACGGGGCAGGAGACGGTCAGGATAGCAGCCTACGGCGATGACATCTCCCTGTTTATGCGGAACAGCGCTAGTTTTGCAGCCTTTCTGGCCACCTTCGAGAAGTATGCAGCGTTTTCGGGACCCAGACTTAACGCGAAGAGTCATGCGTTTCGTTTTGGTAACTTTAGCGACCCCCTTTCGGCACCGATCACTTTCGTGGATGCTGTGCGCGTGTTGGGAGCCCTGTTCGAGTAGGGTGGCGTGTCCCCGCGCGCTTGGACCAATGTGGTCGATCGGACGACCAACGCAGAGGCGGCGCAGTTCGACCTGTCACCGTGCGTGCGCCATAGAGAATTATGTAGCCGGTCAGGCTGCGCCGTACCACCGCTCACCTGGCGTCACTCGTGGGCGTTTGTGGGAAGGGAGTCCCGCGCCACCTCCTGCAACTCCCGACCAGCCGAGGAGGACTTCGACTGCCGTGGATTGCCACGGTGGCCCGCGCTTTGATGACTAGGCTGGTATGCCAGCTTTTGGATGATGACGCCTATCTGGGACGACCCCTTTTGCTCTACTGGCTGAGCGCAGCACGTAGAGCTTTCGCCCCGGGTAGGCATGTAGGACGGCAGGTGGAAAGACCGCTCGCGTTTTATGGCGCAGCCGCGGGCTTCAAGCGCGCTTTGGAGGCCAATCTGCCTCAGGTTGATATCGGGGAGGCCTCGGCCAATGAAGTTAGCCAGCTGATTGCCTGTGCGCGGGTATCACCGGACGACCAGCGGCGCACAGCGGTGAGAAAGTGCTCCTGGGCCACGGGTCGGTTTCCGCCTGCGGTCAGGGATTTTGAATGGCGACGCCGGTGCGGTGTCTTACCCACACGTCTGCGGCTCGCATCCTGGGGCGTGGTGAGCAATGAGCAGTGCCCAAACTGCGGTGCTGCTGAAGCTGTACAGCACTTTTCGTTTGAGTGCCCAGTTGCGCGCGTTATGTGGCAGCTAGTGCGCCGCATGTTTTCAGTGCATTACGGATAAGGCGTCCGGCGCCCGCGGTGCCTTTTTGCGGGCCTTGTCATTCACTGCGTTTTGTTTGTATTGTGCCACCGTCAATGCCTTGCAGAAGCTCGCAGGCAGCCGGCGCGAGCCATGTACTCAGCGCTGCAGAACCTGCGTCTTCTCCTGTGGACTTATCTGTCTGAGCGTTTAGATCAAGATTGAGTAGCGCGGTTTCTGCAGCGCTGGCATACTCGTTTCTTTGTTGTGCGCGACGGAAGGCTGGAGATGCCAGCTCCCCTCTTTTAGTGTGTATAATTGTCAACTTGTGTTCCCCTTCTGATGTTAGTTGGTAGTCCATGGTTACAGCCAATTTTAATAGCCGCCATCTTGGATTCAAGAAACCGAAACTTTGACACCATTTTGTCCTCTGACTGCATGTTACTGTCACCCTAAAAAGTTAAAGAATATACGTACAAGGCTAATATTTTTGAAGATTCATTACTTCCAAGAACGGCTCGCCAGTGGAATGCCTTATCTGCTGATGTTGTGCTGGCCGGTGGCTCCTTTACTTAGCGAAATGGGTTACCCCGCTGACCTGCGTTTGTTGTGTGTAATGTTATACTGAAGCTCTTTTTTTCACTTCGAAGCGAATTATCTGGAAACGTAAATTTCAGAGCACTTCAACAAACATACTTTTTGTCGCTTGGAAGCCAAAGCTATTACGACGTCCATTTTCGGAAATTTCACCATTTCGCTCAGAAACCACAAGAACCGTTTACCTAATAAACACGCATTTAATCTAACAAGCACTAGTGGGAGATACAAGGCGCAGGAGTAGGCAGGACGAACAAAGAAGGAGTACGGACAGGGCGCTTACTGCAACTGTAGTTTAAGGGACGAGCTCGCCTTTTACAGTCGGATACAACTCAAGAACGAAGTGGCAGGTGCCCCTCAGAGGAGGCCCTCCAGGAAATGGCGTCGACCTATTTTCATGGGCGAATGGGTGGTCAGAGGGAGCTTGGGTAAAGGGGAGAATAGAACCCCATTTGAAGGGCCGCTTGGTTGAAGGGCCGCTTGGTTTTATTTCCTCGCTTAAAATAAAAAGCTACAAACAGCATTTTCCGCTTCGTTTTATTATTTTCTCGCTTAAAATAAAAAGCTACAAACAGTCTACAAACAAACAGCTACGCTTCCCGCTGCCTTGAAGCACTGGACCACTGCAGCAGCCTCTGCAGCGCTGCACCGTACTTCGCTGCGCTGTTTTGTCATCGTGCTGTTTTTTTCCCTGCGCTCTTCTGTCGTCGCGCTGTTTTGTCGCTGTGCCGTTCTGTCGCTGTGCCGTTTTGTCCGGCGTTCCGTTTTGACGCGTGCTGTTTTTTCCCTGCGCTGTTTTGTCGCCATGCCATTTTTTCCCTGCGCTATTTTGTCGCTGCGCTATTTTTTGTGCGCTGTTTTGTCGCATGCTGTTTTGTCGTGTGCTCTTCTTTCGTGTCCCGCTTTTCATCACCTGTCCGTCAGCATTCATGAACTCTTCAGCTACTATATTTAACGACGAATAATTTACGTACCTTACGTGTTTTCTTTTCTTTATTCAATCTGCTTTATACATGTAACCAACCCCTTATGTTGTAATGGGGGCCGCCGCGGTGGCTGAGTGGTTATGGCGCTCGGCTGCTGGCCCGAAAGACGCGGGTTCGATCCCGGCCGCGGCGGTCGAATTTCGATGGAGGCGAAATTCTAGAGGCCCGTGTGCTGTGCGATGTCAGTGCACGTTAAAAAACCCCAGGTGGTCGAAATTTCCGGAGCCCTTCACTACGGCGTCTCTCATAGCCTGAGACGCTTTGGGACGTTAAACCCCCATAAACCAACCAACCTTATGTAATAATGAATAAACAGCGCTAAAGACGAAGACGAAGAGTAACAGGAAAAGCGCTGACTCGCAAACTAAAGTTTATTGAGGAAAACAGAATATACCCAAGCCAGCAACACCAAAACCACACAATCATCAAAAAACAAAAAAAAACATGTCATGACCACCCCCTACACATGCCCTGTTCAAGAAATCTAACCTCATCTGTTATGTCGTTATCTCTTGTGGCTTGGGTATATTCTGTGTTTTCCTCAATAAACGTTAGTTGCGAGTCAGCGCTCGACATGTTTACTCTTCGTCCTCGTCTTTAGCGCTGTTTATTCATTATGTCACCGTACTAACTAGTCCAGATGCCTCTCCCCTTATGTAATGCCCCCAATCCCGGGAGCCATAAAGGTAAAAAAGTGAAATTTAAATGTGTCCGTAGACCATTACTAACCGGGTACACCGGGCACACACTTCCAGTTTTTAACCTTGATTTCAGTCCATAGTCCTTTCGGAACTTGAAAAGCGCCTTCACAGCTGTCCTCTGCGATGAACATGGTAAAAGGAAGCAGCGCGAAAAAAACAAGGACGAAACAGAAGTGGACAGGACAGGGCGCTGTCCTGTCCACTTCTGTTTCGTCCTTGTTTTTTTCGCGCTGCTTTCTTTTACCATGTTCACTGACCAACAAGCCCAAACAGCCGCTTTAGCTCTGCGATGAAGGTTTAGTCCAAGGACCCAGAATCTTGACTTCTGTGAGCTGACGACAATCTAAGCGGCGGAGCGTTGCAGCCAAGTGGACATGCTCACGCTCGAACCGAGGGCATTCGCAAAGTAGATGCTCAATTGTCTCGTCGCACCCGCCGCTAACACACGCCTGCCATTGCGATTAAGTTGGAGTAGGCATTTGTAAGCGCAACCCCCAGCCGCAGGCGACACACAGCGTAGCATCGCAGCGGGAGAGGCCTGACGGAGGATTCAGTTGAAGCAGGGGTCGAGGCGGTGCGAACGGCATGCCGAATTTCCTGGGGATGACAGACTCCAAAATATCTCCACCAAGCATTCGCAGATGTCTTGCTGCGTCGGCTCTTGTCAGTGGTATCCGGACAATGTTGTTAGTGCCGTCTGCCGATGGAGCTGCAGCGTCAGCTGCGTCGTTTCGAACAATGCCACAGTGTCCTGGCAGCCACTGGATGATGATGCCATGACCCTCATCCTGTGCCTGGTGTTGAAGTGTTGATCTAGGCTACCAGTTGCTCTGATCGCCATGGCGTAAAGCAGAATTAAAACTTTGTAGGGCAGGTTTTGAATCGCAGAACGCATTTCATTCGTATGGTGTTTATGCACCGATGCACTGCACAGCCGCACGAACGGCGGCCAGTTCTGAACCGGCGGACGTTGTTTGATGCGAAGTTAGCTGGTTAATACTGGCCTCTCTTGCAGGAATGGTCACGGCGCAAGCTGAACTTGTAGGTGTTACTGAGCCATCTGTATGTACATCAGTGCACTCACTATATTCGATGTGGAGTAGGCGGAGTGTCCAACAGCCTGCGTCGGTAAGTTCAATTTTTTCGCTATCCCCGGAATTGTAAGGCGCACACATGGCTACCGCAGACACTATAAGACAAAGGCCGTGCTGGCGGGGTGAACTGCGATGGGCTGGACGACTAGTGGGCTGCTGTTACCACTGAAAGCGTTGCGTGTGGTTTCTGCACGGCACTAACACAAGGTGATGCCGGGGAATCCTTGTTAGACTACGTATGTGAGTCCTCAGTTTGTCAAGAGCTATATACGTCGAAATCGGGCAGCCCTTGGCGACAGCAATGGTTGCAACTGATGATGCGCTGCGAGGGGCACGCAAATTTAGCTAGTATGTGTTTGAGAGCACGTGCGTACTTTACCGAAAAAATCCCAAGAGTACTCCGTAGAGCTGGAGTATTGACCGAGCCCACGAGCCCCATGGTTTTCCGCCAAAAAATCTGAGTAGGTGAGCAATTGAGATTAGGTTTTTCTTTAAACAGGTGGAATTCGGGCCGCATAATAAATTCTGGTCTATGATAATTCCAAAGAAACGATGAGAAGTACAATAGGCGATGGTATGGCCGTCGGTAGTGAGCGGATATTGAGTCATACATTTGTGCGTAAATGCCACTAAAGAGCACTTCTCGGCTGAAACGCTCAGGCCTTGCTCTCAGAGATAGAAGGAAGATAGGGATGCTGCCCGCTGGAGTGTTGCGCGCACCTGAAAACGCGTCACAGAGCAGGCCCAAATACAGATGCTTCGGCATACATGGAGATATGAACGGTGTATTAGGTACGTTCTCTGGGAGTACTATAAGTGTGAGATTAAACAAAGTCGAGCTGAGCACTCCGCCCTGTAGCACGCACCGGTAGGTGTAATGCACAGGAGTCGGGCCATCTTCACACATAATTTACCTTTAATCAGATAGCTTTGTATCCACCTAACCATCCAAACGGCAATTCCAATAGCCTTTAGCGCTTCTCACGTTTATCGTTTCTTCACGTTTCTTCGAAACTTCACGTTTCTCAAAGTTCTTTATAGCGCTACAAAAAAAAAAACAAGGACACAGGAAGAAGTACACAGGAACGTTCACTTAGTAACGTTTCCGAATCGTTTGAAAATCTACCCGCCCACTGCCGCTCGTGCAAAGATGAGAATGACCAAAACTGTGAGCCACGACCTGAACGTATCAAAATTCTAAGCATAAGTAAGGATAGATCAGCACGCGAATTGGCCGAAGCATTTTTTATCAAACAAAGGGGCGACACGTGCGTCAGCACCACGTTACTTTCCCTGCGAGGTAGCGAATACAGATTATTAAATAGACGATAGCATGTAGTCTGCGCAACCTAATCTACCAGAAATATTTCACCCGCATGCGCTCTGGTACTTCGTTGTGTATAAATGCAGGTTGTGGAAGCCTCACTGTAGTGAAGTCAGCCCCGTCTTGTATACTTCTTCCTATGTCCTTGTTTTTTTTTTTTTGTAGCGCTATAAAGAACTTCGAGAAACTATGCTTCACCAACTAGCCACACAACGTGTTTTGTTAAATGACTTCACGTGTTGCGTTACAGTAAGCACCTTTAACATAAAAGTGCTACGCACACGCGCTTCTGGCGTTTCTGTTGCTGAACTGTGGATACAAGATCTATGAGGTTGTGCATAGAGTAGCGACCCCGTCGTAAACCCGCCATGGCATTAGGATACACGTTATTGTGCTCAAGGTACCACCCAAGGCGCGTCAGAATAATTCTTTCCGTGATTTTTCCCTCCCAAGTGGCCAAAGCTATTGGCCTGAATGAAGTGAGCTTCAGCGGGGATTTCCCTGGTTTTAGTAGTTGTAGCAGGCGACTAGATTTTCCCTGCGGAGGAACAACACCGTCTTTCCATGAATGATTGTGAAGGATGAGTAGCTCTCTTTGCGCGTCGCGGCTAAACTGGCGCTGCGCAGCATATGCAATGCCATCCGGCCCTAGTGAAAACGAACGCTTACTTTCTGCAAGGGCAGCATCGAGTTCCTCAGGAGTTAAGATAGCATCCATCGTTGAATCCCGTGGTGCACAGTGGCGTAGCCAGAAATATTTTTCGGGGGGTGTTATATGCCGCCGGCAAGACAATAAAAAGACAGCGTACCTGCACCCGAACAATATCTTAGTCATTTTTCTGCCGCATTCTTATGTAATATCTACATAAGAATCGAGCGCACATCGGACTCCGAGGATTTAGAAAGAAAGAAAGAAAGAAAGAAAGAAAGAAAGAAAGAAAGGAAGAAAGGAAGAAAGGAAGAAAGAAAGAAAGAAAGAAAGAAAGAAAGAAGGAAAGAAAGAAAGAAGGAAGGAAGGAAAGAAAGAAGGAAAGAAAGAAGGAAGGAAGGAAAGAAGAAAAGAAGGATAGAAGGAAGGAAAGAAAGAAGGAAAGAAAGAAAGGAAAAGGAGGTGTATTTCGTATTCGTAAAGTACATTTCGCACAGAAAACCCTCTTACGAAAACTCGCGGTTTATTTTCACATATATACAACAAAAAAGCTTCTACTCTTGTCTCGTTTTGTCTCGTCACTCATAATTTGCTGATCTTTCGGGCCACATGCGGCAAGTCCGATATCGTTGATGGGAATATTGCTCTAGATCAGGCAAGAAGGGGAGGCTGCCTGATTTGAAGGTTCTGCTAACCTTGATCTAGGCGCTTGCGGAAGTTACACTCTTACATCCGCCCTTTCAGTTCAGCGCATGCAAACGGAGACGCAACGATAATTTCAGCTTAGTTGCGCTGTCTGGTTTTTAGAATAGGAACGATATTTGTCAACAAAACACCACTATTAATTTCGTTTTTACATTTTAATATATCGATACTGTGTGTAAATAGCATGGTTGAAAAAAGGCCGAAAGGAAGGGGGGATGCAGCGCTCAGAAAATTTATGGGGGTGTTCTGACACCAAACCCCTCCCCCCCTCCCCCCCCCTCCCCCCCCCCCCCAGGCTACGCCCCTCATGCAGGAGGAACACGCTGGGAATTCGAGGTAGCCACTACACCCGCAATTGTCCTGCTGTAGTCAGTTGCTACTTCAAATCTGGTGATGGTCTTGAAGCAGAGCTAACGCATAGAAAGACTGTCTTTGCTGTGGAGGCGACCGAAGCCGTCACACCGTACGCCAGGCGAAGGACATGGGCTTTCGAGGTTCCGGAAACTGACAGAAGGATTTCCAGCGCTAGTCCGCCACTTGATTTATCGCTTGAATTTTCTCTGCAAACGTCGCGGCTCTCTGAGGTCCCTTGTGCATTTTTGTCGGTCTGTAATGTCTTTCTGCACGGCGCCGAATAGCACGCAGGTGGTCTAATTCTATATCAGTCAGTGCGCATTCTGGTTAACGTGAAGCAGCCCCTAGTAGCCTACATTACAGTCGCTATAATGTCCTCCAAACTAGAGGTTAGGGCACTATTGCACGCCTCTTCCACATGTGTTTAAATGCCGTCCAATCGATGTACACGTGTTTAGCTGGGACGGATGCCCCAAGACCTGAATCTTGAGATAGGTGGGTATGTGGTCACTCCCATCGGACTCCACATCACAAAACCAGTAGACACGCCGGTGCAGAGACCGCGAAACTAGCGTCAGGTACAGTCAGCTGCTGTAGGAGCCATTCTGGCCCTAAGTTTCTGGTTTAGCTACTATCTCCTCCATATATTAGTTAGGGATCTTCTAGCTTCTCATAGATATAGCAGGTGAGGGCCTACTGGCGGCGTTTCCTCCGTGGTTTGGACATTTGTGGTGCACCTATCTATGGATTCGATAATTAGAGCCGTCTGGCTCTCAGTGTCAGTGATGTCTTCCTCTATACGGTCGTCTTGCCTTCTCCATTCGTCCCATTTGCCGACTTTGGCTTTTCCAGGTGATAATGTGAGGTGATAACGCAGTTGATAATGTGATGGTCACTCCCCAGCGACGACTTCGTGTTAATCCATCTGGCCTCCTCCCAGCTTTTTGTGAAAGTAGGATGCGGGCACCTGTCGCGACTTACGCTGTTTACTGCTCGTGTTGGTTGCAGTGCATCTTTTAGTAGCGCAAGGTCCTTCCTTCATGCCACCTTTACGATCCTTCTACCTGTGGGGGTGGCGAAGTGATAATCCCATGCTTGGTGCGGTGTGTTAAAATCCCCGAAAATAAGTAAGGGATCCATGCCTGCCCTCTTCGTTAAGCGCCTGATCACTAGGGCGACTGTGGGCTGGATCTTCCTCTCCGCTTAGGGAGGACCTCTGACCAAGGGCTCACGCGATTTGGCTGTTGGCCATTTATGACGAGCATTGCCAGGAAGGTCAGTGCGGACTCGGCCCGTTTCGTCCACTTTGGACAGGACCCCGCGGTGTGCTGTCTAGATGCCTTAGCTGACAAGACAGGCCGCCGGCGTCGCAGCGACACGACGGTGTGATTGCTGTGAGCTCTCTGGCTTCGGCTGGGGAACTCATCGCCTGCGGATGTTTCGGCGCGGCGCTGGCTCACCTAGGGTGATTCGATGGCCAGCGCTGCTAGCGGACATCCAGGCACCTTGCGCTCACCGCCAGCGAGGTGATGCCTAGTGGGAACATTTTCCCTCTAGCTCGTTCCATCCGGCCTCGGAGCTCGTCGCCTGCCCTAGCGTGGGCGAACATTCGATCGCAACCATGCTGGTGAGTCAGACGACCTCAATGCCTTAGCGTATTTTGTTACTAGCGGGAGTTATTGTTAGTACTTGAACAAACACAGTGCAGGGACAGGGACAAAAAGAAGACGGGACAGGTGCTGACTAGCAGCTGAAGGTTTATTGAAAAGGAACACGTAAAATATACTCTTTACAACCAAGAGCGCGCATGACTGCTCCAACAACCTTGATATTGTTGCTGTGTTATTGTCGTTGTAGCAATAAATGCTTTGTTTGTGTCAGCCAGAGTATCGCTCCTTTATTCCCACTGAGAGCAAGGCCCGCCGTGGTCGGCGTGCGCTCGGTAGTACTCGCGATCACGGGGTGGGGTCCGCGGTTTTGAACTGTAAGCCGCGATACAGCTGGGAAAACGCATTTATCCCCCTTAATTAACCCCACAGGTCTTGTAACCCCTCATGTTGATGGTGGCGCTTGTTTCCTGTACGGCGATAATCAATAGGGTCCCTCCTCCCCAACAAGCCTGTATAGAATTGAAGTATTTTATGCGTTGCATATTGCAATCACTCAGTTGAGCCCTTGGGCGCGGCCGGGCAGCCACCAAACCACGTGACGTGACGTCACGACAGCCGGAGGAAAAGCTGGGCCCCAACTCGCGCGGTCGCGCGCGGCCGCAGCCACCACCTGACTCCCGCTCCTCCCGCTAGGGGCGCTGCGCCGGCGCGTGACGTCACGGAGGAAAGCTGGGCCCCCAACTCGTGCGGTCGCGCGCGGCCGCAGCCACAACCTGACTCCCGCTCCTCCCCCTAGGGGCGCTGCGCCGGCGCGTGACGTCACGGAGGAAAAGCTGGGCCCCAACTGGCGCGGTCGCGCGCGGCCGCAGCCACCACCTGATTCCCGCTCCTCCCGCTAGGGGCGCTGCTCTATGATTGACGTCACGGCATATGTATAAAAGAGCTGCGCTCCTTCGCCGGGACAGTCTTATACCCCTGTCAGACGGGCATTTCGACGGCCCTCGAACCGATAGTCTATCGACTCAAAGGCGATCGAGCGCTGCTACACGGGCAGTTTCAATGGCGATCGAGTCAATAGCCTACGAGTCAACGGAGCAGCACGGAACTCCATCGAGATATGCAACGCATTCTTGGCTTAACCAAGCTAAGGCTGGCCCTTTTTTTTTTCTTTGAAATCCTCTGCAGTTCCCATTGCAGGTTTGTTGCTTCTTGTTTTCTTTTGCTAGCCATGGGGTTTTATTATTTATTCATTTACTTGTTTATTTATTTATTTATTTATTTATTTATTTATTTAAACTGTACCCTGCAGCGCCAGGGCATTAAACCAGGGGAGTGGGCTTCAGAATGCAATAGATAATATCAGGTTATACAATTCCAACAAATAAACAACAATATATGTGCGAATCGGTCTTAAGGGCAAAAACAAAAATAATTACAACTCGCGCAGTAAGGAAGAAAAGTGTTGCTGCTGGCGCCTGCCACATTCGCCTGAAGCGCATTTCATTCAAAGGCTGTTTTCGGGAAAAAAAGGAGAATTTCTTTTCATTTGTTTCGCAGCTTTCTAGAATTTTGTTTTATTGGTTCCTTCTGGCTGACATGTAGTGGGAGGGGGAGGGTTTGAATATGTATTTACCTGTCGATTTTGGTCAAATTATAATATATGGAATAAATTACAATATATTATAATATATGGAGTATGGAGTAGGCTTAAGCATACTTTTCCCCCGTCTACCAATAGTTCTAGTCCAGCAGTATTTTTCATGTCTGACACTAGCTTCTCCTGAATATTGTTTGGATATGATCCTGGCTGCCCGGTTGGGTACACTTTCTAATTTACCTCTTATATAGTGCTGGTGGGGGTCCCTTAGGACACTGGTGCACTCCAAGTGAAGCCTTACCAGTGCCTGATAAGCCGCAAGTTTTAGTTACTGGGGAGCATTAAGAAGTGTCCGCTTTACTGAGCTTAGAATTCCACTTGATTTATTTAGCATCCTAATAATGTATTCATTGGCCAATCCCCCTTGTGGGTATGTGCCATTGTGTGAGGTCACCAACAACAACAACAACAAATGGAGACCATTAGTGAGAGTAACACTTAAGTTCCTTATTTCAGACGTTTTTTTTTATATGAACGAAAAATATCAATCTGCATTTGCTGCAGAAAAAAGCCGTCCGGTCCATAGCAAATGTGCCATTCCTTTTCCCCACAAGAAATATCTTTATAAAGTATGATATCCTTCCAATCTTCGCGTTATACTTTTACAGGCTTCTATTATGCTATAAATACTCTTCACAACAACGTGACAATCCCTTTATTGTACTTGGACAACTGAGAGAAAATAACAGCTGCCGTAACACTAGATACAAAGAAACTTGGATCACTCCAACACCAAGAACTTACTCTATGAACCAGTCCTTAAGCTACAACCTTCCCCTCTTGCTAAACAAACTAATCCATGACAATTTTGATATTACCAGAAATTCAAAACACAATATCCGTGACTACTGCCGAGACAATTTCAATCTGTGAAAGAAGCAGACATGATTTTTTTCTTTTTTTGATGTAAAACATTTGCTTTGAGTACATGTGTGTATTGCGACTTTCGTTTTGCATGTGTGTTCGCGCTTCGCGTAAATGTGGATTTGCATCGGATACCCATGACATTACTAATTGATGTAAATGATGTGACCCTCGCCTTCCTTCTGTACTGCCACTGTCTCAAGGAGTCGGGACCTCCAGTCAAGCTGTTACCACAGCTTTTAGTCCCGGCTCCTCCTTTGTAAGAAAGGAAAATAAACTTGAACTTGAACCTTTTTCCGTCCTCTTCTGGTAGGAGGGGCACTTCCGTGGAAAGTTTTCTTGAACTTCTGTCCTTTTACTTACGTTCGACCTTCGTTGGATGGGGTGAAAAAGTTTTCGTCCAACGGTCTGGTGTGTGTATTGGGTCTCGAGTCGCCCCTGTGTTGAGTGACATTTTCCTCAGCAGGATGGACATAAGACTGAAAGAAGATCTTAAGGACTTCGCTGTGAAAGTGTTTCGCTATGTAGATGATTTTTTAGTGTTTCTGAACGATGGGTCGCCCAGGAGTGTTACCAATGTCATTAAGATTTTCAAAGAGAGGAGCCAGGGTCCGGTAAAGGAAAAAAAAGCGCTCGTGTCGTCTCATGTTTCTTCCTCTTGTCCTGTGTTTCGCGCTGGTTAAAGAAGAGGGGTTTCTGTTCGCGAACTTCGCCCTCCTATGATTTGCGCTGTTCTCGCTTAGCTTGGCTCTTAAATTGTTCTCTCACTGTGGCTATAGCCGAGTTGACGTATTTAATTATGTTTAAATCTACGGATTCCATTTCTCTGTAAAAGACATAATTTTGCCTGCATCATTTGCTGGAACCTGTTGTATTGTAGTTTTCTCTCTACCTTCAGCTCCGCTGGACGTGCTCATGTATTGATTGTGGTTGATGTGCATGTGTCACGGGGTATGTTTGTGCCTTGATAATCTTCAGTTCTGCTTTGACTGCCTCATTTTCGTTCTTCAAATGGGTAATATGTGTCCGATCACGAGGGTGGTTAACCTTTCTGCTTTTTTCTTCCTCTCCATTCGCAAAAGTCACTGCCTCGGTGGTTCTTCTCCCGGCCTTTGTTTGGGATGTAATTTGGAGTATGGTTTCTGCCCTTGGACTGCGATCTTGCGCTGGGTCTGGATGGTGATCTTTCTATCTTTATTGTTTCCATTTTCAAGAAACGAGGAGGTTGAGGTAAATGCCGCAAGAAAACGGCTTTTCAGCCCTAAACACCCCTAGACATAGCGACAGTTTAGACGAGCGGAGCGCAGTCACAAGATTAGAAATAAAACACTGAATACAACCGAAACACAGAGACTACCTGTGCCTACTTCATAAAATGGTAATGGAAATACCATGAAATATACACATGAAAACGCAAATATATAAACTACGATTAGAATTCACAAGTAGACAATTCAGAATGTTCACGGAAGATGACATAGAGCACTTATCACACACTGCACATTTTAAAATGTCCAAGATTATTGCAGGAATTTTCACTATTATTTATCAATATTGTAAGTAATTGGTGGAAATTACCATAATTTGGAGGGTGAAAGACTAACTATGTCAATGCTGTTGTTATGAAGATGTTAAGTATTCGCGGTAATATGCTTTTTAACATCTGTAAACTATATCTGGTTCGGTAGCGACGTTCATTCCAAAAATGTGATCTTCTGGTGTGGTAAAGGGGAATGCTTCGTTCTGTATTGGATATTTTGGTTAAAGCAGCATAATTTTTCTTAATGGTCAGACTGAATTACGTTGAAGGGTGCGAGTGTACATATGCTGTACCTTTGGTATGTTGTATTTTGAAAATAAGTGAGCGGTGCGTTCAGTGAATGGGACGTTAGCTAAGTGGAACGTGTTGTCATGCTAGTTGGCTCACTACTTCAGGCATGGTAGTGGCGCGTAACGCACACACACAAGACCGGGTACGGGACGAGCGCAAACTTACAACTGATAGTATTCAACGGACACATCACATACTTGAAGAAAAAAGAATGCACTTTGATCATGCTGCGCATGATTAATGCAGCCTTCTGTGATGATGGCCAAATTGAAAATATGGCAAAGAACTGGAGCTACGCCCCGGAGGACATAGTTAATTGGTGTAATCTGGATATCATCCGCATCACAACTGCATGAATTTTTTTTACTTTCGAACACTGCACATACCTCAGCTGTATTTGTTGGACGAAAGAAAATTGTGTTCTGATATCATGGAAGATTTAGATTTTAGTAGCTGGAACCGGCGTGAGCATCCCTGGAGGCAAAATAATGATTCAAGGCATTTGAGAGGTCAACAGTCAAGCGCTCTCCATTTAAACAATTTTATTCTATCGGTTCAAAATCACGTTTACATTTCATAATTAAATTGGTTTTCACGGAAACGAATTGGCGTAGTATCTGTCTCACATCTCGGCGGACACCTCAACCGCTCCGTAAGCAAAGGGATAAAGGAGGGAGTGAAAGAAAAAGGGAAGAAAGAGGTGCCGTAGTGGAGGGCTCCGGAATAATTTCGAGCACCTAGGGATCTTTAATGTGCGCTGACATCGCACAGCACCAGGCGCCTTTGCGTTTCATCTCCATCGAAACGCGGCCGTCGCGGTCGGTTTCGAACCCGGTTTCGAATCAGGTTTCTCCCACAGTTTGTCGGTGTTGTCTGCACAAAGTAATAAGCGTCTTTTTTTTCGTAGGTCTTCGGTCAGCCGATTACGAAATGTCTTAAATTCTTTTAGGTCTGACGGCTGCCGGGTCTTGCCAAATTTTGCATACAGCTTTTCTCGTTTCTTTACCTTCTTAAGGAGCGCCCTCGAGAGCCAATGCTTTCGGATATTTTTCTGACGCCTACGGACCATATACCAACAAAGCACACATTGTATACGGCGACAAATTGCTTCAAGAAAAGATTGTATGCTGCATCTGGGCACTTTTGTTCAAGAGCATCTCACCAACATATTTGCCTTATTCTTTGCAAGTCTGCAGCGCTGACTCAGTTATGTGTTCAAAAAGAACAACGTCATTCTCTTAGGAGTATTTCAGACGGTTGATGTGTACAAACATCCAAATTGGCAAATGATCACTTATAGGACTGTTCAGTACGCAGCTGGTTGTACATGAAAGGTCATGGTTTGTAAAGAAAATGTCAAGTATGGTCACAGTTGTTGAAGTGATTCGTGTTGCGCTTGCTATGGTATTCGTGAAGCCATTCGAAATGAATGCACCATAAAAATCACGTTTAGCTGGACTATCACTGTTCATGGTTATGTTAATATCCCCACCGATAATCAAATGTCGCCTATTTTCGTTACTGAGTGCCAAAATACTTTCAAAGAACCTAAGAAAAACTTGTAGATTTCCCGTTGGTGTGCATACAACATACATCAACTCTCACGCTTCAGCACATAACCCCTCACAATCTTCTGCCACACACGAAAACTCTGTCAATAGCTCACATAGTATAGATTAGCCTATTAACATAGACACTCCTCTTACATGTGGAGACATTCTATTTAAAAAGAACGTTTTCTTTTGAGGCAGCTCAACAATTGAAAATCGTTAGAATACCAAGTCTCGGTAAGAATGATTATGTTGTAATGAGGACAGAAATCGGGAAAAAGCTCTCAGTATCTGTATTCTTACTGTTAATTCATATGCAAACAACTTAAACCCTGTTCCACACCATTATGTAATGTACGGCTTTCTTGCTTTGTTGCATAACCTAAATGATTTATGAGGAGGGACCCTCACATTCGTCACTGGGAATTGTAGTCGTGTTTTTACAGGCTAAGGGAGTGAATATCCTGTTCGCATGAAATAACAGTACTCGATTCTCCGTTGGCACTTCGTACCAGTACTTTCCCATTCACATGCCACGCATGCATATTTGCAGCCCTATTACTTGATCCGTTCCTTTGCAGCTGCAAGTAACTTCCTAGACCGCGCGGAGATGTTCACGCATATATCGATGCTATCCTTATTGCCTTTCAGCGCTTGCCTTTTAGCAAGCCAAAATTCTCTCATCGGCTGGGAAGAGAAGCGGACGACAATGCCGGGAACCTTTCCAGCCTTATCTGGTAGCCTATATGAAGGGCTACAATGTCTTGTGCGGCAAGGGCCTCGACTTCTATTGTCCTTGCCAGGTCATTGACTTTTGACAACAGGTCCTCGCTCTCTGTTACTGGAGCTCCATGTATTTCAACATTAAGGCGACTGCTGCGCCACTTGAGCGCCTCCACATCTAACTGAAGTTGAGCCAGGTGCCGAGGCGGGCATGCCTGCTCATGCTTGTCTTTCCTTTGCTTGACGTCCTTGATTTCGCTGTCTTGAGGATCCCGTCAAACTCTCTATCTGGTCTAACTTAGCCGACAGCAGTTGCGTGCATTCTTCAATGTTGTCAACGTTTGTTGGCAGTTCAAGAAACAGGGTAATTTTCTCATCTAGGTCGGCAAGCCTAGCAATCACATCAGGATCACACTTTTGACTTGACGTTTCACTCTTTTACAGACCTCGCACTGTCACGACTTTTTGAAGGTTGTTTATCGTTTACTTTTGTGCACCGCCTCAGTGACCCCCGAGCATGTACCGAGGTGGAAAAAAAACCACGCCCACAACATAGCAAAGTCAAGTCATCGTCATTTAGCACGGTTCGACAGGAACACCGGCGAGTCATGATGTAGAGCTAATGTGGTCGCACTGGCGGCAGCAGCAGAGCAAGGATACAAAACGAAATACAGGGGGAGGGGGGGTGAGTGCAACCAACCTGGGAAAAGCAGAAGAAACGCTTTCAGACATCTATTTCAGACACCGCCACTGCTGCCGAAAAGAGACGATACGCCCCCACGGTGCTGCATCGAAGACGGCGATAAAAGCAGTTCACGATGGTTGGAAGTTCTGGTAAAGCGTGGAAATTCAAGTTTAACCACTCACAATTTCTTCCAGAGAACTTTGCGTGAAGAGAACCAAGCCGCGTTGTGGACCGCTTCACAGTTCACTAGGTATGTCTCCCTCTGCTCGTGTTTCTTCAAACTGCTCTCTTCGGTTTGTGTGTTCTGCGTGCGTCATGTAGCTAAGCTGAGTGCGACGCGGTCCGGCGTTCCAGGTAAGCCGAGTGCGACGCGTGCTCGCGTTCTGTGTCGGCGGCGCGCATGCTCGGACCTTCCGTGTGCTTTCCCCTTCCGGGAATAAAACGAGCACGATTAAACGCCACGTCGGTGATCTTTTGCGGAACTGGTCCCGACTGTTACTTTGCTGACAAAACTAACGTTACACTGCGCAAACTGCCGGCGCGCAGGTTTTGGTCTTTTAATCATTCGCTGAATTTTCGGAATCCTCGGTCCACTTTGGTTTCCATGCCAACAATCCGGCTCCATAAATTTGGCGCTGCACTCCATAGAGCAGGCGCGTTGATGCCCTTCACAAGCCGCGCACAACGGAATGCAGTTGTGGGTTCCTTCTGGATATGTCCTCCCGCATATCTGGAACTCCGCGTGTCGATGGAATTGCACAACCAGACCTGGGATGCGGCCTGAGCTCGGTGACCAGAACCGACAAAGCACTTCCTCATCAGAACAGGATTTGGCCACCCTGCTGTAGTACTTGTCCACAACCTTCTGTAATCAACGAGAGGGTAAAAGCTATCGCAATTAGGCTCAATAGGAGGTAGAAGCTGGAGGTGGTGCAGGCCTACACACCTACGTCCAGCCATTTTGACCAGACGTTTGATCAGACGGTTGAAAGTTCCTATGAAGACGTGGAATCGCCAATGAACAAAGTAAAATCAAGTACACTGTACTGGTGGGCGACTTCAATACGAAAGTGGGCAAGAAGGCTGGCGACCACGCGGTAGGCGACTGGGGTAGGTTCTAGAAATAGCAGGGGAGAGCTATTAGTCGAATTCGCACATAGAATTAATTTACGGATCATGAATACCTTCTTCCGCAAACGAGAGAGCAAGAAGTGTACATGGAAGAGCCCCAGTGGTGAGACTAAAAATGAAATCGACTTCACACTATGCACTCAACCTGGCATCGTTCAGGATGTGGCCGTCCTCGGAAAGGTGCGCTGTAGCGAACACAAAATGGTAAGGTGTCGATTTAGCTTAGACTTGAAGAGGGAACGGAAGAAGCTAGTGAAGAGGTAGTCCATTACCGAGTTAGCGGTAAGAGGAAAAATAGAGGAATTCAGGACATCGCTGCAGAACAGATATTCAGCTTTAACGGAGGAAGACGATCGTGATGTTCATACAATGAACGATAATCTGACAGCTGTCATTACGGAGTGCGCGGTAGAAGTAGGCGGTGGGACAGTTCTGCAGGATACCGGCAAGCTGTCTCAGAAGACGAAAGATCTCATTAACAAACGCCAAAGCATGAGGGCGTCTAGTCCTACAGACAGGATAGAACTAGCAGAGCTATCGAAGTTAATAAATAAGCGCAAGGTAGCCGACGAAAGGAAGTTCAATATGAAGAGAATCGAGCATGCTCTAAAGAACGTAGGTAGACTAAAAGCGGCGAAGAGGAAAGTAGGCATCGGTAAAAACCAGATGTATGCGTTAAGAGACAAGGAGGGCAATGCCAAGCCCAGCTTTCAGGGACATGGCCGTTTAGTTCGGCAAACTGCCACCACGGGCCGCTTCACCCTGAACTCCTTCTTTCTCTTTTCTTTTTCCCTTTCCTGCCTCGCATAGCCGCACGCAGGCAGACGGGAGGGCGCACAGCTGCGGGGTTGGGTTGGGCGGTTAACCATTGTTCGGATTTCACACTGTAGGAGGAGGAAGGAGCAAGTAGGGCTTTGTGGGCGACAAAAACTATCAATGCGGCGTGAAGCCTTCGCTGCGCCTGAGGAACGCATGTTCAGTAGCAGGATATTGAGAAAGGCGCCCAGTTAGAAGAGAAAGAGGGGACGGAAAAGGCAAGATGGCTGAAGGGCTTGTTGAGGCCGTTCGATAGGGACGCTGTGTGGAGTGAAAACGCGTGGTTCTTTTTGACAAGTTGTAAGGTAGAGAATAGATACATCCCAGCCGAAGCAGGACGCAATGATACAGTGTGTCATGTCACACCGGCGCCGTATCTTTTCGCTGCATTACAACTAGCCCAAAGTGCCACCTTAGTGAACTCCTGGATTTCGGCTCGTGATTAGAAGCCAAATTAATATGTACAAAAATAAAAAAAATCAAGGACGCCGAATGCAGGGATGTCAGATGCAATCAAGGCGGAAAGCTGGGCTAGTTGGTGTTTCATCATGAATTAAAAGACTAGCGCATATAACAGAGACACAGACAAAGAAGTAGACAGGACGAGCGCTAAACATCAACTGAGTTGTTTACTGAACATATAAAGGAACATATAAGCAATTCGGTGGTGCATGCGCACACTGGGTTAACAATACATAGACAATCTAATCAAGGTGTGGCAAACTGTTCCTTAGGTACATTTTTTTCTTTTTTGGTCAAGGTAAGTGAACTAGTGCTTACACAGTTATCACCTTCTCTGTCAATGTGATAGGCCTCACAAATCTCGCGACCTAACTTTGTGCCTCCCCTACCAAGCACACACGTGGCACCAAACGCCGGCACGCACCCGCACCGCTTACAATGATTGGCCAAATGACCGCCCCCCGCCAATGAATCTACCAGCGTGCTGTGCTCTCGTAGCCGCTCGTTCAGGCACCGTCCAGACTGCCCCACGTAGCATCTACCGCAGGAGAGGGGTATGCGGTATACGATGCCAGTAGTGCAAGGCACAAACTTGCATACGTGTTTTGTGGTGCAGACCGGTTTCCTTTCTTCGTTGACCGCTTTGCACATGCGCACCAGCTTTTCGGGGGCAGTGAACATCACGTCCACACCGCACCTCTCTCCAACTTTCTTCAGCCGGTGCGATAACTGGTGCACGTACGGAATAGCGGTGTTGTGTTTAGCAGAATGTGGTCTCCCAGATAAAGTTCAAAAGGTTTTGAGCTGCGGGCCTAAATTTTGTAATGAGGTTAACGAAACACCTCTCGGACTCATTACCATGGTTAGGAAAGTAGGGCAATGTGCAGACGTGGAAGACAAGGCTAGATGTATTTCCGAAGGTGTTGACTGCTTGTCGAGTAGAAAGCCGTGTTCGCGTGGGGTAACGCTAGCGGTGAGCAATACAATCCATTACCTCAAGAATAATAACCTTTCTTTGCTGACAGCTGATAAAGAGGGTGGATTCGTCGTGTTGCCCAAAACGATGTATCTTAAAAAGGCTAAGCAAGCTATTGACAAGAATTTTATTCCCCTGAAAATATCTGGCAGAAAAGTAAAAGCAGAGGCATTAAAAATGTGTGAACGGCTCAATTTGACAGGACTATATCAGTCTGTAAAAACAGCGAAGACGCTGGGTCTGAACGTATTCTTTTCCGCCAAAACCCACAAAGAAGGCATGCCACTCAGAGCGATTGTATCCGAGAATGAAGCCTGGCAAGGCCTGGTATCAAAATACCTTCAAAAGCACCTTAGCCAGCTAGATGTAGAAGACCCTTTTCGTGTGAGCAACTCAAAGGATGTAATTGAATTTTTGGGTGAGCAAGGTGGTGCTTCAGGAGCTAATTTCGCCTTTTCAGTAGATATTGAGGAGCTCTTTTATTCCATTCCCCAAATAGAGTTACTAGACGCAGTAAAAGAGCGAATTGAAAGCTGGGGGGCTGTTAAGTTCCAAAATAGCAGCGGGGGTTCTGTAAATGACTTTTTAGCGTTAGTTAAGTGTTACCTCTCATCCACCTTTATTTGTTTTAACGACAAGTTGTTCGTGCAAAAAGACGGTATTTGCATAGGCTCATGCATAGCTCCAATACTTAGCGAAATATTTTTAGGTCAATTTGACAAACGCGTTGCAGCGTGCATGAAAAGGGAAAAAGGTGTAGTGAGGTGTTTTAGATATGTGGATGATTTTATTGTGTTTGTGAATGTTGAGAACGAGAGTGACAAACCACAGGTTGTAAAAAGTGTTTTAGATATTTTCGGTGAATGTTCTGTCAAGCTGAGATTCACGCATGAAGTTCCGATCAACGGGTGTCTCCAATTCCTCGAGATTTGTTTGTTCTTTGGCACGGGGCACATCTGCTGGTCGTACCAGCCACGCACAAAAAAGGAAATTTTAGCGTACAATTCGGCTCATTCGAAATTGGTAAAACGGGGCATTGCAAAAAATTGCCTGCGTGGTGCTCTCGAGAAGTCTTGCCAGCATAAAATTGAGATCAGTTTGCAGACGCAAGTGCACCGGTTGCAGAACGCCGGTTTTCCTATGGATACCGTGAGGGCTGTAGCGCAGTGCCTCCTGAAAGAAATCAGGGCAGGTGGCCGCCCTGGCGTGGCAGCGGAAACTAGCTGCAGGAGGCTGAAGCGTACCGCTATTCCGTACGTGCACCAGTTATCGCACCGGCTGAAGAAAGTTGGAGAGAGGTGCGGTGTGGACGTGATGTTCACTGCCCCCGAAAAGCTGGTGCGCATGTGCAAAGCGGTCAACGAAGAAAGGAAACCGGTCTGCACCACAAAACACGTATGCAAGTTTGTGCCTTGCACTACTGGCATCGTATACCGCATACCCCTCTCCTGCGGTAGATGCTACGTGGGGCAGTCTGGACGGTGCCTGAACGAGCGGCTACGAGAGCACAGCACGCTGGTAGATTCATTGGTGGGGGCCGGTCATTTGGCCAATCATTGTAAGCGGTGCGGGTGCGTGCCGGCGTTTGGTGCCACGTGTGTGCTTGGTAGGGGAGGCACAAAGTTAGGTCGCGAGATTTGTGAGGCCTATCACATTGACAGAGAAGGTGATAACTGTGTAAGCACTAGTTCACTTACCTTGACCAAAAAAGAAAAAATGTACCTAAGGAACAGTTTGCCACACCTTGATTAGATTGTCTATGTATTGTTAACCCAGTGTGCGCATGCACCACCGAATTGCTTATATGTTCCTTTATGTTCAGTAAACAACTCAGTTGATGTTTAGCGCTCGTCCTGTCTACTTCTTTGTCTGTGTCTCTGTTATATGCGCTAGTCTTTTAATTCATGTCAGATGCTTGTAGAAGAATTTTTTGGGCGAACGCAATGGAAGCGTCCAAAAGGCCAATCTCAATAATCATTTGGGGAGTTAGTTGCAAGATGCCGTCTTGGTTGTGTAATTACTGTCGCCTATCTTTGTGGCGGATCAGTGAACCAGCTCTTTTATCGGCGTAATGCCATGTACAGTTTTCAGAAACACGTCGAACTCCTCATCAGCACTACTATAGTTCAGCGCTATATTTCGCGAAAAGTAACGGTTATAAATTTTCTTTCTCTTTTTTTCCGAAGACGGTTACTGACTGCAATGCTCTCCCTGAGAGAGTGATATCCGCTGTTGACTTTCTGAAGGCCTTTGATGATGTATTTTAGTTACTGTATAGAGATATTCTTCAGTTTTATTTGTCGTGCATGCTTTTATTACTGACTTATTGCCCTTGTATGTTATATCTTTGTGCCCTTCCTGCTTGCACCCAAGCAAGAGGTCTGCAGTATTGGGTAAATAAGTAAATAAATAAATACAGGACTTTATGTCCAGAACTTAGCGTATCTAACATCAACTGGTGAAACCAGGAATAGCGGCGCACTCCAGGTTTTTTTTTGTGACCGTAGTGAGACACTCCTGTGCAATCTGAGGAGACTGAACGTTCTCTTGGACACCGTCTCTCTCATCGTGTACCCTCAGCGTTCATGAACTGAGCGGCCAACAATGGCTTTGCGGGACAGTAGTAGAAACACACTGTTTAAATTAAGGGGCTCAGATGGAGCAATTGCCGACAGACCACAGTAACGGTAATCCCGCATGTACAATGAAACCACCACCACTGCTCTCCCAACAAGCTGCACATAGCATGAGTAGGATTGTTTCTTGGTTCTGTTACGTAGTTATCAAACAAATCCATGTACCATTGTTTGAGCTTGTTTGTTAAATTATCCTAGCCCGAAGAGTCGCCGCGGTGGCTAAGTGGTAATGGCGCTCGGCTGCTGGCCCGAAAGACGCGGGTTCGATCCCGGCCGCGGCGGTCGAATTTCGATGGAGGCGAAATTCTAGAGGCCCGTGTACTGTGCGATGTCAGTGCACGTTCAAGAACCCCAGGTGGTCGAAATTTTCGGAGTCCTTCACTACGGCGTCCCTCATAGCCTGAGTCGCTTTGTGACGTTAAAAACCCAATAAACCAAACCAGACTAGCCCGAAGCAAAAGAAAAAAACTAACCGTCCTTACCATGTTTTGTGTACTACAGCTCTTGTACATCGTAATCGGGCCGGACAGTTATTCAGAACACTGACTTTCAGTGTTGCGACAATAATAGAAGCGCTGCAACGCCATGCGTCGGGTTCCGACTTTATATCCCTCTATGGTTGCCTGTCTCGGTCTCCCACTGCATGCAGTTTGTACATTTGCAGCATAGTTTCAGAAGGGAATCTGTGGATAAAATTGGGACATGCAGCAACGTAACCTCCCGAAAATGAACACAGCGTTGCTATACATAATACGTGGAGTGTAATAGGCTTCTTACCTGCGCAAATATAACATTTGCATCGCAGTTTCAGGCTGCAAACAATTATTACGTTAGAACCAGAAAAAAAATTCAAGGGGCACTTTGTTGAACTAAAGTGCGGTGAGGCGAAAGCATTTAGCGCGGTGTTGCTGCTTGTGTCACTGATGTGGGGTTAACATGTTAATTGAGTACACAATTGCTTGTGAATCTAAAAGGCTCGAGACACTGCAGGGCATTTGGGAGGCATCCATCTGATTCGACGCCTTTCTGCAAACACTCTCAGCGTCCTAGACAAGCAGAACTACATATGCGTTGGCAGGAAGTAGCGTAGTCGTTAGCACGCTTGGTTGCGGAACGGAAGGATGGTAGAACTACTCTCTGAGTATTTGCATGCTTGCATTCATACTATTATGCTCCTGCAAAAGTGATGAAACCGTTTGCTGTATTAGTTGCCGGCGGCGACACCATAACAATAAAGTAAAGACTTCGAACGGTGATTCCTTGTCAATGCACTGCTATCAGTGAGTGTTTGCGACCCGATTTTAGGATAGTGTCTCGCTTGTGAGAAGAATTCGTTCTTAACTCACTCTTGAAATCTTTTAACAAAAAAATAACTAAACAGATAGCCTCACTAGAGAGAATACATGGGTAAGCATTTACCCTTCATCTCGTTATGAGAAGCTGAATTCGCGTTCTTGCTTGTATCATACTCTATTCAAAATTTTTTGCGTGTATATTGAATTTTTTCTTTGTTTTGTGCCTTGTTATGAACGCTGCCAAGCTGCAGACGTGACGGACGTTCATTAATATCGTGTTGGCTGCAGCAAATAGCGCGTGCTTTTTTTTCCTAATGTATACAGATTTTTCTTTTAAAAGCCGTAAAAGATGCATCGTCGTGGTTCGTGTAGGTGGATTGTGCGCCAAGGCGGACATTATGTCCGTGATAATGTTCATTTAAAAGACTATTAATGAACTATAAATTGAAGGCTGTAAACATCGAAAGTTAACCAAGTCTTCAAAATTCTTTAACAGATACAAAGTCTTTAAAAGGATCCAATTCCCAAAGTCACTCGCGAAATGCGCCGGTAGTAGCACATCTCCACTTTATGCAATGGGGATGAGTTTATCGCCGCAATAACTAAACAGCGATACTTAATCGTCGGGCCGACCAGCTGCCTTCTGTGCGCCGCGAGAGATTTGGGGAGGCAATGCCGCTTCGACCTTCGGGCCTGGCAACATGCTACATTATCAACTGACGAGGACACCTACATAAAGCACTTGGATTTCACCGCCCCCTTGGGCCACGGCACTGCCCACGAAATGCCTCGCCACTCACCGTTCCTGCTGTTCCAGGTGCTGCTGCTCACCGGCTATCACCTGCCTGTTTCATCGACTTGCCGACCGGTTCCGCAATCTTGCGGCGCTAGCTGGTTTCTGGACGGCTGCGGCTGCTCATCCGATCATCTGTGCGCACCCCTGCCGATTTTGGACACTTTCGACCTTCGGGCCTGGTAACATGCTACATTATCAACTGACGAGGACACCTACATAAAGCACTCGGATTTCACCGCCCCCTTGGGCCACGGCACTGCCCACGAAACGCCTCGCCACTCACCGTTCCTGCTGTTCCAGGTGCTGCTGCTCACCGGCTATCACCTGCCTGTTTCATCGACTTGCCGACCGGTTCCGCAATCTTGCGGCGCTAGCTGGTTTCTGGACGGCTGCGGCTGCTCATCCGATCATCTGTGCGCACCCATGCCGATTTTGGACACTTTCGACCTTCGGGCCTGGCAACATGCTACATTATCAACTGACGAGGACACCTACATAAAGCACTCGGATTTCACCGCCCCCTCGGGCCACGGCACTGCCCACGAAACGCCTCGCCACTCACCGTTCCTGCTGTTCCAGGTGCTGCTGCTCACCGGCTATCACCTGCCTGTTTCATCGACTTGCCGACCGGTTCCGCAATCTTGCGGCGCTATCTGGTTTCTGGACGGCTGCGGCTGCTCATCCGATCATCTGTGCGCACCCCTGCCGATTTTGGACACTTTCGACCTTCGGGCCTGGCAACATGCTACATTATCAACTGACGAGGACACCTACATAAAGCACTCGGATTTCACCGCCCCCTTGGGCCACGGCACTGCCCACGAAACGCCTCGCCACTCACCGTTCCTGCTGTTCCAGGTTGGTTACTACGAGTGTTCTTGTTACCGTGATGATGATGTCTGTCTTGTAGCAGTGTCGTGGCCACCCCGTATTCTGAAACGTTTCCGCTCGGCGGCAGTGTACATTTGGCGCATTTTGGTCCTGGGTGGGGACCCAGGCCCTATGACGAAGGGCCAAGAGGAAAAGCTCGAACTGGTATATGTAACTGTTCAAAGGCTTGAGACGAACCACGCGAATATCCTCGAAAGTATTAACAAGATTCTTACAATTCATATTGGCCTGCAAAATGAAATGAAGACTTTAAACGATCGTGTGCATGAACTTGAACTTAAAATCGAGTCTATTCCAGTTCTTCAAAGTGACTTAGTCTTTAGCTACCCGTGTGCAGGAACTGGAACTTAAAAAACAGTCAGTGCCTACCACAGTATCTGCCACGAGTTGTACACACGATGTATGCAACATTCAAGTAAAACTTGATGACTTGGAAAATCGTTCCCGCCGGTCTAACATTCTTTTTTATGGTGTTCAGGACACTGATGAGTCTGAAACTTGGGAAGACTCTGAGCGTCATTTGAACGAATTCTGTTCTAGCAAACTTGGTATCACGTTGTCTTCCTTAGCCCGTGCTCACCGCATAGGCCGTTTTTCTCGGGAAAAAAAGAGACCCATTATTGCAAAGCTGTTCAATGAAAAAGAAGTCGAAACGCTTATGAGTAAGGGCTATAAACTCAAGAATACCGATTTAAGCATTTCGCGAGATTACTCGAAAACGGTTAGTGAGAAACGCAGCCAACTGTGGAATGCTGTTGGTGTTTGAAGACGATTCTGACCAACTGTGGAAGTATGCCAAATCAGTAAAAAAAGGTGACAAGGTCCGTTTGTCTTTTGATAAACTGCTTATCAATGGTGTCTCGTATTTCTGGGATGATCAAACCAGTAGCGCAGTGCGCGTGTCCCTTGCCTGACGCATCCCTTCCAGTTCCCGTAAAGTGGCTGGCAAACCACCCGTGCGGCCAAACGCACAGCGTTGCTCCAATTACGATGTCAGTTTTCTGTACACTAACATAAGGAGTGTTCTTTCTAAAAACGTAGCACTTTCTTCTTTAATTGATTCATGCTGCTCCTCGGTCATCGCGCTTACCGAGACTTGGTTAAATGACATGGTTCCTGATGTCGTTTTCGCCTGTGACTCCGAATTCAACATATTTCGTTTTGACCGCACGGGCCGTAGAGGTGGCGGTGTCCTTCTGGCTGCCAATAAAGTACTCACTGCTGTGCCGATCGAGGTCACGTCGTATCTAGAATCGGTATGGGTCCAGTTGAGTTGTGGTCCCACGGTCGCCATCATTGCCGTCATTTACCGCCCTTCGGACATGAATTCTTCATTCGCAAGTCAGTTTTCTAATTTACTGAGCGATCTTACTTGTCGTTTCCCGAATTCAAGCTTACTTTTACTTGGTGACTAACTTTCCGGCTATAATTGGTCGTCATTAACAGCTCCTGCCAATGATCATGAAGCTCAGGCTTTCCTCCAGTCCTGTCTCGATTTCTCTTTGCAACAACTTATTTTTGAACCTACGCGTCGTTCCGCCACTACAGCCAATATTCTCGATCTTATCTTGACAAGCGATCCTTACCTTTGCTCCAACATTGCGCTCTTAGGCCTTTCCGACCATTCCATAATCACGGGTAACCTGGATTTTGTGCCCCATAAAAAGGCAACTCGCACTAAACAAATAAAGTGTTACAACCGAGCAAACTTCGGTGAAATAAACGCTCAGTTGTCAGTCTTTGCCGATCATTTTCTTCACGATTTTTTGTCACGCTCCGTGGAAACGAACTGGAACCTGTTCAGCGTGAAACTTGCTACTCTCATTGACAGATTCATACCAGTCATCAGTATCCCATGCACTAACACAGCGCCTTGGTTTAATAGGCATCTACGTCACCTTAATAACAAGAAAAAGCGCCTTTACAGACAAGTCGACAAGAACAGACACTCCGAATCTTGGCAACGGTACAAACTATGTGATAAGGAATATCAGTCTGAGTGATATCTGTACGTAGGCACTTCTTCACGGACGATCTACCGGCAATGCTAACAAACAATCCACGGAAGTTCTGGCAGATAATAAACCCCGCTAATCATCCTGACATTACTCTTACCAACGCGGAAGGCAGCAGTGTTCCAGTGGCCGAATGCGCCGAACTTTTCAATAACGCATTCACATCCGTTTTAACCCGTGAGGATCTCCCTCTACCTCCTATTTCTGTCAGCACTTCTAATACGTCAATGTCCGAAATATGTATCAGTGAGACAGGTATCTTATCCTTACTAGGGAAGCTTAAAACAACATCAGCATCAGATCACCTTGGCTTTAATAACAAAATACTCAAAAATTCATCTGATGGTATTCATCGCATCTTGTCCGCTATTTTTTCACAATCTCTATCATCAGGCGTGATTCCGCTGGACTGGCGCCTAGCTAAAGTTGTGCCAATTTTCAAGTCTGGTGATCGTTCCTCACCACAAAATTACCGACCCATTTCATTAACTAGCAATGTTTGCAAACTTCATGAACACGTAATTCACTCGCAGGTATTTAACTATCTTGAAGACCACAACATTATCTTTAAATATCAACATGGGTTCCGTAAAGGCTACTCATGCGAAACGCAACTTGCCGGATTCATTCAAGACATATACATTCATCGATTGATGCTGGCATTCAAGTAGACTCCATATTTCTTGATTTTTCTAAAGCTTTCGACAGAGTACCTCACAACCGGTTATTAATGAAACTAGCACTGCTTAATATTCACCCTCTTGTCATTGCATGCGTTAAAGTTTTTCTCTTCTCCAGGTCTCAATTTACAGCTGTCAATAACCACAATTCGTCTTTCAGTCAAGTACTCTGGCGTCCCACAAGGAAGTGTGCTTGGCCCCTTACTTTTCCTAATATTTATCAACGATTTGCCGGATTCCATTTCTTCCCATATCAGACTTTTTGCTGATGATTGTGTAATTTATCGCAAAATTTATTCTAACACCGATTGCCAATCCCTTCAATCTGACCTGGATTCACTAACAGCATGGTGCTCAACCTGGCTTATGCAACTTAATCATTCTAAAACTAAATTGATGTCTTTTACTAACCGAATGTCTCGAATTCAAACAGCATACTCCTTAAATAATAGCTCACTCGAGCTAGTCACCACGTATAAGTACTTAGGACTTCACCTTCATTCAGACTTAGCATGGAACCACCATATTAACCTTATGCTTGCATCTGCTAATCGGTCATTAGGTCTCTTAAAACATAACCTAAACCATGCTCCTCCTCACCTCCGTGCCCATGCCTATACCACTCTAATTCGGCCTAAAATCGAATATGCCTCGGCTATTTGGGACCCTTACCAATCTTACCTAATAAATAACATTGAATCATTGCAGAACCGCGCCGTTCGTTTTATTTACTCCGATTATTCACGTAACACCAGCATCACAGCCTTAAAGAAACGCGCAGGTCTCCAGGATTTATGTCTCCGCCGCAAAATTGCACGACTATCACTTTTTCATAAACTTTATCATCATCCATCACTTCATAACGACTTTTTTTCTTTGCCTCCTTCGATTTTTGACCGCCGCGATCATCCCTTTAAAGTTAGGCGTTTCACGTGCAGAACATTTAACTATGCGCATTCATTCTTACCACGCACAATATCTGACTGGAACACTCTGCCTTCACATATCGCAACCACCACTGATCCTGATAAATATTTTAATCTAATATCTTCAATAACTACTGCTTAACTCTTCGCATACATTGTTATTTTTTCATGGCTTCCTTTACAGGGTATGTTATTGCAGGGTATGTTATTAAATTCATTGCATTAGTGTTCTGTTTGTATAATTTTAATACTGCAGTAATCTTCGTTCTTTGCCGCGCTGCCATTCTTTTGATTCTTTTTCTTACTTATGTCATGCGAAGTGTCTTATTCTTGCTTTTGTTGTTTTATATTTGTGGTTTTGTTTTATTCTGTTCATTTGCCTGTGCCCCCCCCCCCCCCCTATGTAATACCCTCTCGAGGGCCTTTAGGGGTATTCTGTATAAATAAATAAATAGATAAAAATAAGTTAGTATTATACCCCTGCTACACGGGCGCTTCGAATGCCTTCCAACCTATTGTCATTCGACTCGACTGCCGAACTTACGCTGCTACATGAAGTTTCTCAACGGCATTCGGTTCGGATGACATTCGAGTCGACGGAGCTCGGCGGAGACATTCCAGATTTTGGAATGCCGTCGAAACGCGAACGCAGCCCGAACCGACCAATAGGCGTTGCCGCCGCCATCGCTTCGCCCCGCCCACAGCCGCGCGAGTGCTTTCGGCTCTGTGGCTGCTCATTTTGATACCTGCTGCTCGCTTTTTCCTGCTCTTTGCTTAGCAAATAGCTCGTGTTCTGTCTACGTAAGTGCTTGAAGATAACAGTGCACCAAAGAACATTTACCGCGTGAGCATGAAATTTCTCCAGCAGTGTGCCGATAAGGACGCCTGCGCATATACTATTGTTTACATCGCTGCGTACGAACAGCTAGCGCTCGTTTGGAAGACTTAAAACACATTCCGCGCTTTAGTTCTATTAAATAATCTCATCTTTTTTGTACTGGTTGTACCCGTTGCTTGTTAAGGCAGTGCGACAATCTGTGGGAGGAAGCGCCGATACGATCGCTCGCCTGAGAAACACTTGACAGCTGGGCTACTGACATCGTGTACGATCGGCGCTTGTCGCTAATTGTCCCGACTTCGTCCGACGCGATCAGTAGTTTATTTTAAACTGCTTTATTCAGAAGTATGATTGGGGACCGTTCGCGGTAAATGAAAAGGCATAACTTGTTATCCACAAAATAGCAACGGCGACGACTGCTGCTGGTCGTAAAGCAGTGCTCGGCGGTTTGGGTCACACCGGCGCTTCCCGTTCATCGTATGCGCACCCTGCGATGTGAGCAATAGTTGATTTGAGGTCACTGTTGTCAAAACTACACTCGTCGATCGTTTGCGTTCGCTCAAACTTGTGAATTCGCTCTTCACAACCGCCGAATTCGAAGACGTAACCCTGCGGACTCGCTAGGCCTAGTCGTCGCGGAAGGGAAGGGAGTCGCCGTCGATTAAAATTAATTTGGCAAGCGCTTATAGCTGGTGAGTGTTCGAATGTGCACATGTGAAATATACCCGTTCCTTTCGCTTATTAACAATATGGATAAGGTAGAAGTGCGAATATATTCACACCGTCGCCTCATCAGCGTGTTTTCGCTCAGCCGCCGGCCTGCCGAGGACATGAAGGCTGACAGTCCGCCGGTCGGATTCGTCGGTGTCGTTGGCCTCAAAAACTTGTCCCACAACAGTCATATATGCTGCTGTTGACCGTGATAGTGTCGTCGCACTAGTGTGACCACCGCCGCCGTCGTCATCGTACACTGAAAACGAGCTGAGGAAATTTGAAATGCGTTTGGAAAGTGTCGTGTAGCGCCGCGGAAGTCAGTCGAGTCCGAATGCCATTCCAAGTTGCGAATGTCATTCGACTCAGGTGTCATTCGAACATGCCCGCGTAGCACAGGTATTAGCCTTTCTCGCGAGTGCCAAGGACGATTTCTATTAGCGTTTGTCGTGATGACGCTCTGCCGCCTTCATATTAGCAGTAGCATTTTTTGTTTCATAGAGATAACATGCCAATTTTACTCGTAATAAGGTGCACGTGCGCTTGCAAATCTTATAAACCTAATAAGTACCACAACAAATAAAATCCTGAGACTCAGTTTCAGTTTCCCTACTTTTGGTTTCACCCCCCCCCCCCCCTCTCGCTATCTTCAGATAAATGAAATCGTTTCCTAAAGTATTGACAAAATGTCTCCATTTGTCTTTCATTTAGCGCAAAGGATACCTGAGCCATTGGAAAGGGTACTCCAAATGGCATTGTACCCTGGAGCCTAAGAGGAATCTCAACGAGGCCTGTCTGCGCGAGTTCACATCCCCAAGGAAACCATCGAATCGACGCCTCCAGTCTGCCTCTGAAAATATCGTGTACGAAATTAAAAAAAAAAGCTGTCCAACTGCCGTCTATCAAGCGTTCTCCTGAAGGTGAAACTTGACCAGGACATTTATCGATGGGCTTTTCACGGGAAAGGCCAACCATTAGAAAAAAAATGGCTTTTCTGTGAGGAACAAGACTTCTCCAGGCTCCAACTTCCGTCTGCATGGTCGATACGGGAAACGAAACTTGGGAACACGGTGGCGATTGAGTTTCCAATCAGAATTAAGGGTGGGGTAACACTTCAGAAGTCCTGCAAGAGGTTTCCTTGCGGGTTTCCTCGTGAGACCTTGCAGGTTTTTATCGTGACAAAGATCATTGCTGGCGCATCGTAATACAGTGATAATTGTTTATCGCCATGGAGTTCTACTTTTGTTCTATTTGTTTTGTTTTCGCGTTATATTGGCTTGTTTTGTACAACGTGTCACATGTTTAGCTCACTGAGTGTTACTGTCTCTAATCCACTGCTATGACTTCTTGTTCGTCAAATTTTCTAGTTTTTATTTAGTTTGTTGTTTATAGCTCCACGAAATGGCCACGCCAGATAACCATATAATCTTGTCTGCTACCTTTGACAGTTGCAGTGTCACATTCACGCTGACCAATGAGACAGCTATAAAGACAAGACACGAGAAGGACCTTCTTCGAAAGACATACTTTGAAACTGTGCAATCATTTTTTCCCCCGAATGTAAGGCTTCCCATTATGGGTAAATATTTTGAAGACCGGTTTACGTCACTGTGCGATTTTGCGGATAGGCGCTACAGGAATTTGACAGGCCGTGCGAAAGCGTCCTTCTTAAAAAATAAAAGGTTCATAAAGATTCACTTCGAGTCTCAATCTAGCCCACCTGAAACGAATACCGGAGAATCCATAGAGAACATAATTTTTGCTCTGCAAAAAGAACTCGAAAGAGTAGGAACAGTTTCAGAAAAGGCCATAAATGAGCTCAGAGACACCGTCTCTGCCTATAAGGCTAAGCTTCTTAACCTAGAGCAGGAGAATGAAAAGCTGAAATCCGAAAAAACTACAATGCTACTGAACAAAGGAATAATGGTCGGCGAGGGGTGCAAAAAAACAGACCGAAGGAAGTTTAATGCCGCTGGATATTCCATCGCGCAAGCACTTGACGCTGTACTGGAGAGCTACGGCTTAGATGTATGCCAGCTTCTCGTAACTGACTTAAAAGGCCTGCTGCATAAAGTAACATTCAAGGAAAATGGAGAAATTATTTGTAATTGCGGTGTAAAAAGAGGTTTCTGCAGCAATGGTCAAGTTAACTATAATGCCCTTTCTTCTCCAAACAAACAAAGCTTGCGAGAAGTTGCAGCCCTCTTGGACGTACATTTTGTCAGTAACGTTTTCTGGGAGCACCTCTGCGCGAGCGTCCCTAATCTGCCTACCATAAGGGTAACAAATTCTTACAGAGAGCATCTAGATAGCAGGATAACTGTCTTCAAGACACCAGGTACCTCACCTGGCGCTCAGGTTTCATTTGAGGAAGACTTGGCGTTAGCTGCGTAAGAGCTAGCTAAAGATGTAGGCATAAGTGGGACAGAGATCTCCACCGAGGCACTCCTTGTAAAAATAGAGGGTGATGGCTGCGTTGTGAATAGACGCACGACCTGGACAACATTATCATTCGTCATCATTTGCAAAACGCGGCAGCTACAAAGCCATAATCTTCATCGCCTTCTCGGTGTGGCGGAGATCTCGGAGGGTTATTTTGAAATAAGAGAGGCTTTTCGGGATTTGATAAAAAAAATGAATGTTGTCGCACGAAGGGGTAGCATATCTGTAGGAGACCACGAGATTCCGATTCACATCTGTCTAGGGTCAGATTTGAAATTTTTGCTTGTTGTTCAGGGTCTGCAGTCTGCTGCATTACACTATCATTGTCCATTTTGTCGAGCAAACCCACAGACAAGGTGCTCAGTTGTGGCAAGTAACAGGAGCTTTAATGAGCCTCCTTTGATCCACACTCTTGAGAACATGAAAGCTGATTGCTGCGCAGAGGCGAACGGGATGAAAAACGTGCCATTGTTTAACTTCGACTCTGATTTACTAATTCCTGATGTATTGCATATGAAGTTAAGAATAGTTAACCGCCTAGATGGATTGCTTTCAGGAGCAGAAAACAGAGATTACCTTGAAAAAGTCCGCAACCCACGTTGTATGACCATACACGTTCAGGACATCGTTGACGCCATAAATAACTGTGGGATTAAATTTCACGTCTGGGAAGCCAATGAAGGAAACAAGGGAAAAACATTCACGTCGGTATCGGGGGGCGATTGTGAGCGCCTGCTGAAGGCTTTGCCTGAAAAACTGGCCGGGAAATTGCACCCTCAAACAGGGGAAAAAACTTTGCTCCTTTGGAAGCTTATGCGGAAAATTTTGTACCACCTGGAAAATGATGTTGAAGGTCGCAGCATAGAAAGGGAAACCTCAGAATTCTTTCACACGTTCTTAGAATTCGGAGCCCAAGGTTGCAAAGGCTATGGTGGCGATAGAGTTTCGCCGTACATTCATATTCTCGCGCACCACGCTTCCGCAAAGCACGAAAGGTTCAAGTGCCTTGGTTGGTTTTCAAGCCAAGGGTTAGAGAAAAAAACGACGTGCTAAAGCATCTACACCATGGTAAATCTAGTAAGTGGAATGCAGCCGCTGACGCTCTCAAGCTGGCGAAAAGGCTTGAAGTGAGTGAGAATATCAGACTAAGCCGTGCATATAAAAAGCGGAACCAAGAGTATTGGTTTGAGGGACTTATTCAAGACACACGGGCGAAGAGGCTACGCTGTGCAGAAGAAAAAGTGAGCGAAGGAAACTGTCTGCAAAATGTGGACGACATGGATGCAGGAGAATTGCGCACGGAGCTTCGGGCTATGGGAATGTCGACGAAAGTCAAATCAATAGAAAAACTTCGCAACCTTGTAAGGAAAGGAAGAGAAAAGCAATGATTGTAGCCATAGGAGGAGATAACAGTTATGTGGTGAGATGTGCCTTTTAGTTTTGCGTGTTTCCTCCTATATTTATAGTGCTGTGTTGTACCTCTAGTTTAGAAAGTGCATCACTGCTTGAAGATGAAAAGTACTGTTCCTGATTCCTTATGTAACCTGCCCCTAATGGAGTGTTCAGTGTGTACTAAAAATAGTATATTTGTGTTATGTGACTGTTTACCTGCCATATATGCCCGGAGCAATTTTTTGGTGTAATATAAATGTGATATGTGTGTTTTGTAAGTATTGCCGTTGTCACTTTTAAAATGATCTTTTAGCTTGTCTTTTGCGTAAGAAAATTCTTTTATGTAAACAAACCTTGGATAACCGATTTATAACGCAATCAGTACAGCTAGAAAAAGTACTTGGGGGGGGGGGGGGTGCTTTGAAAATCAACATGCACACACGCCTTTAAGTTCTGCGGGGCAGCAGGAAAAAATTTTGCAGCGAATTTAAGAAAACTGATTGGGCGTATCGGGCGTAGATCATATGATACTGGCATCAAGTGCACAACGCGCACAAACAGGCTCGAGAAAAGTGACGACAGCAGTACTACGCACATTCAATGCCATCATTTATGTTCATTTGTATGTCCTTCTTTGCTGACTCATTTTGTTTGGCAACCGATGAAAGGTTTGCCGTGTTCTTTATTCTTTTCGCAAACTATTGCTTCTTTTGTATGCCATGTTGCTTTGAAGTGTGTTTAGTTATATTCATATTCGTTACGTTTGGAGTGCATCGTTCTGGTTGGACATGTAACATGAACACAATGTAATGACGCTATGTGATTCTGACTGTACACATTTTGTTTCCAAATGTTGTATAAAAAGTGTATAATAAAACATTTTATGTCGGCACTATAGCCCTTGTCCTTGCCTTTTTGCGGGCAAGGGATAACCCCTACCGCACCAGCTTTCAGATAGTGTGACAAGTGCAAGTTTATTGACAGCGACGCCATGAAAATAGACCTATTACATTTGCTCGATTTCCTCCCCAAAGGTGCAAAGGAGAAAAGAAATATAACCTCCAGTGCTTCGACTATTACTGTAAACGTAACAGATCACTTCCCATGAGTGTTATTGTTACGAAGGCTTCCGCTTCATTCATGGTAATTTGCTGACATTGTGCGTTCCGCTACGTGCTATAATGACATCCCCGCCTGCTATAATGAAATCCCCGCCTATTTGATATTCTCATTAACTTTGTAACGTAAAATGCAATTCGTGACTTATTTTATTGGTATACATTCCTTTTTAGCATCTGGTTATTTTTGTTGCGCTCTACCTCTCTGTTACAATTGTATTTGGTTTGATTTACCAAACGCTGCTGCTTCCAAAGTAAGCGATGGTATTGTTCAGTGCAGTATTATTAGTTTTTCACGTGACCACAGAAATCAAAGCTGCTGCAGGCAGAGTAACCTGGGAACTGGGAAAAGCTACAATGAAATAATACAAATTCGTTCCATTACGGGCTATGAGGGAAAGCGCACTGGAGCGCATCGAACTAATTCGACCCCCCGGGGGTAAACAGCCGGAGCGTTGTTGCATTTCGCGTACGCTGAAATGTGGGCATAGCGGCTGGGTCCTGAGTCGGCCTTACATCACCCGGCACCCTGTGCAAGACTTTGCCACCCCCCCCCCACCCGCCTCTCTCTCTCTCTCTCTCTTTGAATGTATTTGTGGGGGTGTTTCTCTTGATTTTTATTGGCCGTCCTAACGGGGGGCACTTCTAGTTTTCATTCTTTTAACAGTCTCAATGTAGTATTTGTACTGGCGTGGGCAGGACACTTAGCTGTTTTTTATTTTTCTTCCCCCTCTAATTTATACCCCTTGACATCCTTTGATCTTGCTATTGGCGGTCAATTTTTTTACACGTTTTCATAGCATTTTGAAGAATATGAATCTTAAAAGCAAGCTGCTTGCGATAACGCAACTCATCTATTATACTGGTGAAATAGAAAAATTCATTGCTTAAAATGATTACAGCCCAGCCTGAAAGGACAGATGCAAACGTTCTTCAAAGGAGGCTCTCAAGACAGTCGCTTCAGACGATTGATATGACATCGCAACTAACCCTGTTAATCCGTGGTTAGCCCTCTTGCACCTGGCGGCCCCTTGCGATGTCACTCTGGGAGGTGCGGGAGAATTAACTGCGATATCATGACAATCGGCCGTCGAAGTAGCGTAGCAGCGACTGGCAGCGTAGCGGCTGGCTGAGTCGCAAATTGCGACAGCCACCATATTTACCATTTATATATACCGTTATGAACTGCTTCCTTGATGACGTCCATGTAAAAGCGCTTTTTCGTAGCACAGAAGTGAACACAATTAAGTTCACCAATTTATTTGCAAAAATAGAAAAAAGTTGGCGGTATCTTGCGGTATCGTTAAAAACGAAGTTTCGTACCTCAAAAGCGAAGCCTCATTTTTTCAGTTGTGTTACACAGAATGGATCCCGGCAATACATCATGCATGCATATTACAGAAGTCAGAATGAAAGAACAGCAAAAAAAAGTCGCCAATAGCTGCAGCAATAAAAGTATGAATAGTGATCATGCGTGAAATTTTTCATTCATACATTCATACTAATATATTTTATATTCAAACGAGCACATTTATTGAAATTAGTTGACCAAAACAAAAGGTTCTGAACCCAGGTTAGAACTTTAAGTGCAAGCTCGAGTCACCATATTCGGACAACGCTAGAGTCACTAATTTGAAAGCATTACAGGTGAACTTCACTTCACTTCACTCCACTTTAATACCTTAAAAACCCTCGTTAGAGGGTATTACATAAGGGGTGGGGCACACAGAAATGAAAAACAGAAAGACTAAACAGATAAGTTGAAAGTTATACAAATATAAGATTATCACTAAGCAAGTACACGCGTGATTTCTTCGATGAACAATGATTGGCATGTGATAGCAGCAAGTTCACGGGGAAGGCCGTTCCAGTCGTTCGCGGTCCGGGGGAAGAATGATGAAGAAAATGTAGTGGTGCGGGCGTGAGGTCGTGACACTTGCTGCTGATGGCCGGTGCGGAGGGAGATGCGTGGTGGTGGTGCGCAGATGTAGGGTTCCTGTCGTAGCCCAGAGTAAAAAAAACTTGTGAAACAAACATAAACTAGCAATGTAGCGGCGATGAGCAAGGGTAGGTAGGCTGGACTGTGATTTGAGGGATGATATGCTGATATCAAAAGAATACGATGAATGAATGAATCTAGTTGCTCGGTTTTGAACTGCTTCAATTGAATTACAGAGATATGCTTGCTTTGGAGACCAGATGGGAGATGCGTATTCTAGTTTTGATCGGACTAATGATTTGTATGCGAGGAGCTTGACATGCTGAGGTGCAGAGCGTAGGTGACGCTTTAAGAATCCTAGTGTTCTGTTGGCGGATGATATGATGTTTGAAATATGCGTATTCCATGTAAGATCATGACAAATATGAACACCAAGGTATTTGTATGATTGGACAAGATCGAGAGGAACGTTAGATATGCTGTATTGGAACAGAAGAGGGTAACGGCGACGATGGAACGACATATATTTGCATTTACTTGTGTTAAGTGTCATTAGCCATTCACTGCACCAGTCTTGTACATGAGTTAAATTATTTTGAAGGGATTGTTGGTCAAAGGTGTTAGTGACTGTTCTGTAAATAACACAATCATCAGCAAACATCCGAATATGGCAATCTAATTTCTCAGGTAGGTCGTTAATATAAATTAGAAACAAGAGTGGCCCAAGGACGGATCCTTGGGGCACGCCTGAGGAGACTGGTAGGAGGTCAGACATTTGGTTATTGACAACGACTGATTGGAAGCGGTGAGTTAAGAATTCTTTTATCCATGCTAGTATGTCGGGATGCAAGTTTAGGCGAGAGAGTTTCAGAAATAAGTGGTTATGAGGTACCTTGTCAAATGCTTTAGCGAAGTCGAGAAAAATTGCGTCAGTTTGGAGGTTAGCATCAAGATTGGCATGCAAGTCATGAACGTAAAGTGCTAGTTGACTTTCACATGAGTATCCTTTGCGAAATCCGTGCTGCGATGGGTGAAAAAAGTTATTTGAATCCAGAAAATGCATTGTTAAAGAATAAATGACGTGTTCCATGAGTTTACATGGTATGCTGGTGAGTGATATGGGTCGGTAATTAAGTGGTGAATCTTTGTTACCCGACTTGTGGACCGGAACGACCTTCCCCACTTTCCAGTCATGGGGTATGACTCCTGTAGAAAGAGACTGTGAGAACAGCAGGCATAAAAATTTGGCAGAAGTATGGTTAACGTTTTTTAGTACCTTGGTGTTGATTTCGTCAAAGCCGGCAGATGATGACAGTTTTAGTTTATCTATGAGACATGATATGCCGGCCTCAGAGAAAGTAACGGCTGGCATTAAACTTCTTTGGTCATTTGCTGTCATGAGGGGGGGGGGGGGGGGGCGGTTCCTGTTCATGAGTGAATACAGATGCGAAGGCAGAATTAAATATGTTAGCACACTCGACATCAGAAACAGCACGCCCGGAATCATCAGTTAAGGTAATAGTGCGTATAGATTGCGGATTTAAAAGCTGCCAGAATTTAGTCGGGTTATCTTTAAGTATGTTGGGAAGGTCAGTATGATAAAATGAGCGTTTAGCGTTTTTTACTGCGACCAGGTATGTCTTTTCGGCAGCGTAATATTTTTCCCATGCGTAGTCATTTCCAGTCTGTTTAGCACTGCGGAACAAGCGTTTCTTTTTGTTTTCTAGTCTTCCTAGAGCCTTGGTAAACCATGGTTTCTGTTTGGTTGCGCGGAAGCTGCATTTGGGAACATATTTATTAGTAAGTTCGTTGATTTTATGAATAAACATCGACCAATTTTCGTGGATGGTTTGTTCCGGGAAAGAGTGCTGAAAAGATGGGAAATAAGCTTCCAACGCCCTGTTTATAGCCTCATAGTTACCTTTGTTATAAAGGGTGATTGTTTTTTTGGAAGTTTCTTTTATTGTTGGAGTGAAGGTAAAAGACGCATGGATGACTTTGTGATCACTAATTTCCCGGAGATAAGTAATGGAGTTGAGGCATTCGGGGTGGCTAGATAGTATAAGGTCAAGAATGTTTGCGGTGTCTCCGGCGATACGTGTAGGCTGGGTTACTAATTGAGTAAGATTAAAATTTAAGCACACATCCACAAACTCCTGTGATTCATGCTGTCTAAAAATAGGCTGATGAGGGTTATTCCAATCTATGTCAGGATAGTTAAAATCTCCAAAAAGGAGCACGTGTGCATTAGGGTGTTTTGTTGTAAGTTGGTTCAGAATGTTGTGCAGCTTTCGAGGGAATTCGGGGTTATTGTGGGGGGGCCTATAGCAAACACCAATTAGTATAGACACTGGCGTGGCGCGACAAAGCAGCCATAATATTTCGAGGTCAGATTGGATGTTATTGTGGGAACACTGTAGTTGATTGCTGGTAGCGATAAGGACGCCTCCTCCTCGGGGGACTTTGCGATCGGCACGGAAAAGGTTAAAATTAGGTAAGTTGCACAGAACTTCAGTGTCGCCCACATTATCGGTCAGCCAAGTCTCTGTCAGCACAAGCAGGTTAGAGCCTGTTGAAGATACAAGGCTGGATACACTATCGCACTTTGAAAGCAGACTGCGTATATTAGTATAGATAACCGAAAAAGAAATATTCTGTCGAGGGGAGGTATGGCGTGGATTAGATAAGTGACGATTGTGCGGTGAGCGCTATGCTATTTCTTTCACCATTTCGGTGGCAGCATCAAAAGTGTAGCGTTTTTTGCCGAGAAATAGGGTCTTGTACCGCAAAGAAAACGGTCCGGTTTCTGCTCTTGCAAATGCGACAAGATGTTTGCGGGCTTTTTGAACAGAGCGGGTAAAATCTTCTCCAATGCATCAGTTCGTGTCCTTCAGCATAGGACCTTTGGAAAGGATAGTTTCTTTGGTTTTGAAGGAGACGAATTTTGCTATAATTGGCCGTTGGCGCTCCTCGTTATGGCGTCCCAAGCGATGGGCACGCTCTATCTGACTGGGCTCTAAGGTTAACTTTAACTTATTCTGACAGTGCTTAATTATTATTTCTTCAGATTCGATGAATGATTCGCGGGGATTGGAGTCTGGAAGGCCATAGAATATCAGGTTGTTGCGGCGTGATCTGTTTTCTGTGTCGTCTATTCGGGCCTCAAGGTTAGTAACAAGAGCTGCCGTCCCGGCAGCAATGGAATTGACGGATTCTAGATCAGATTTTAGGGTAGCAATGTCCTGAAAGAGGCTTTCCCGGTCTGCTAGGCGTTTGCTCAGGTCGGAAATGGTTTGGTCGACAGAACGCATCTGACCTTTAAGGTCCTGTACATCCGCGATTATTTGGCCTTGACCGGCTGACAACTTCTTGAGTTCAGCAAGAACACTATCAAGTTTGTCCGGACCAGGGTTCATCTCAACATCTCCGGACAAAAGAAGAAGATATTTTACACCAGAAAAGCATTCACCAGCAATAGAAATGCAACACTGCAGGCTCGGAAGCTGTACCAGGCAACGGTCACTACATTTTTTAGAAAAGAGGCAGTATGATGGACTAACCTGCGTAGCGAAAACCAGTGGATGAGGAGGCTGCGACATGGCACAGCTACCGAGCCCACAGAGCGCGGGCGGAAGGCGGTGCTCTTTATATGTTGACAGGGTCAATGTTGTCGCTGGCGGTTGCGCTTGCCATCCGATGTCGAGGGTCCAGGAAGGGGGCGCTCTTTTCACCGATGCATCTGCGCTGCTCAAACTGAATGGTCCGTTGTACCCGACGCAGACCGGCCGCTCAGGGTCCGGTAGAACAAGCCACGAAGTGTCGAAGATGGCTGGGAAGATGTAGGCAAAGGCAGGCGCGAGCACCTGCGTAGCGAAAACCAGTGGATGAGGAGGCTGCGACATGGCACAGCTACCGAGCCCACAGAGCGCGGGCGGAAGGCGGTGCTCTTTATATGTTGACAGGGTCAATGTTGTCGCTGGCGGTTGCGCTTGCCATCCGATGTCGAGGGTCCAGGAAGGGGGCGCTCTTTTCACCGATGCATCTGCGCTGCTCAAACTGAATGGTCCGTTGTACCCGACGCAGACCGGCCGCTCTGGGTCCGGTAGAACAAGCCACGAAGTGTCGAAGATGGCTGGGAAGATGTAGGCAAAGGCAGGCGCGAGCACCTGCGTAGCGAAAACCAGTGGATGAGGAGGCTGCGACATGGCACAGCATGAGCCCACAGCGTGACAATAACAACCTGAACGTCTATCTAGACGCTATTTGCTTCTAGACTCCAAATTCTGTGTTCTGCCCGACAACAGCTGAACAGCTTCAGAATGTTTCTGAGTAAAGCTATATCAAATTTTCTTAAATAAGTGTTAAAATAATAAACTAAACATTTATATCCGCGAATACTTTTTGATGTCGGCCGTTTGAATGCCGCTACGCTCTTTAAAAGTAGCAAGAAAAGCTAAAATTCAGGCGAGCTAGCTCTCATACCCTAATATATCATGATCACACGCCCCAATAAACTTTTTAGATAATAGCAAAGGGCTCACAATTTGCAAAGTTGCTCCACGACAAGCATATATGAACAGCCGCGAATACTTTATGTAGCTGCGTTAATGCATGGTCATCGTAACAACCTTCTTTATATAAAGCTCCGGTCGAGACACTGGGTTCGAGCTCTGACATGTGTTCTTGTCTGCAAGGCAAAAGTCACCCGATAAAAAGGTAAGCGTCGAAATCGACGCAACTTCAGCAGTCCGAACCATTTCTGCAGCGTAGCTCGCTACCGGGCGCCATCTTTCATATTTTAGGCAATATCAGGTTTCAATTAAAAGGCCTCAGGAAGCTTCTTGATCAAAGCTATGCCAGATTGTTGCACACCATTTTAAACACCATATATTTGGGTACCTAAAACCGGGAAGCATTTTCGATATCTATCCGTGTTACGGTGCTATACAGTTTCAAAGTCTGGAAAAATGCCAAAACTTTGGCCCCCTCCTGTAGGCAGCATCGTATTTATTTAGCAAATTTAGCAAATACTGCCGGCCTGTGTTACAGGCCTTAGGCAGGAGTGGGGTACAAACATATTGATAAAAATAACAAGTACATTGCAAAAGAAGCAGATAGCGAACAGAGCAAAAACCAGTACATACAACATAAAATCGATTACAAAGACATAGAACATATAATGACATCGATCCTGGCAGCAAACGAAGGCATCGGACTTGGCCCAAAACAAGGATACATAAGAGCCCTATACATCCTTCAGAGCTTGTAAAAATAAATCCACCGATTCGCAATTGACAACATTAGCAGGTAAACCATTCCACTTAATGATAGTATGGGGAAAGAACGAATACTTAAATACATTAGTTTTGCATGAAAACGCGGCAACTTTCTTAGTATGGTAAGAGCGTGTAGGGTGTCGAGATGTGTGCTCAACTAAAATTCCTTCCTCTATTGTTAGTTTATTGTGATAATACAAGTAGAATAACTTTAATTTTTCTCGATGACGACGCATGGCCAGGTGTTCAAGTCCTGCGGTTTGCAGTAGGGCTGTTGGGGAAATATTCCAACTGTAACAATTAAAGATAAATCTAGCAGCTTTGCGTTGGACATTTTCTATTTTAAGTTTGTTACTTTCGGTCCAGGGATCCCACACTGCCGCAGCATATTCCAACATTGGCCGAACAAATGTTTTGTAAGCTAAAAGCTTTATTTCTTGTGTCGAATGTGCAAGCGTTCTTCTCAAGTAGTGCAGTTGTCTTAGAGCTTTTTTTTCTATATACGATATGTGCTCGTTCCATCGAAGGTCTGAGGCTATCTGAATTCCTAAGTATTTAAAAGCGTTGACAACTATGAGGGGCTCATTGGCTAAGCGGTATGTAAAACTAAAAGGATTCTTTTTACGTGTCACAGTCATAGCTACTGTCTTGTTGGAATTCAAAGTCATTTGCCACGTGGAGCACCATTTTTCTACTGCAGACAGTGAATCGCTTAAAAGGAGTTGATCTTCAGGGCTAGAAATTTCTTGATAAAATATGCAATCGTCTGCGAAAAGCCGTATTTTAACATGTACGTTGTGAACTATGTCATTAATAAATACTAGAAAGAAAAGGGGACCCAAGACTGAGCCCTGCGGAATACCGGATTCTACTGGGACAGCATCAGAGAGGACACCATCAACAACCACACTTTGACGTCTATGCGAAAGATAGGCTTCGATCCATGAGAGTAGGCACTCGTGTTTCAGTATAGGTTTTAACTTCTGCAGTAATTTTTGATGAGACACACGATCGAATGCTTTCTCGAAATCGAGAAAAACAATATCAACTTGATTATGCCTATCTAGTGCTGCCGCTAAATCGTGGACTGTTGCAATAAGCTGCGTTACTGTGGAGAGACCGCGACGGAACCCGTGCTGGCGATTATCAAGGACGTGGTTCTCCTCGAGAAAGTTAGTCAAGTGTTTACAGATGATGTGTTCAAGCAATTTTACTGAAGTGCACAAAAGAGAAATTGGCCGGTAGGAAGAAGGTGCTGATTTGTGTTGGTCTTTGGGAATCGGGGTGATTTTTGCGTGTTTCCAATCACTTGGCAATTCAGAGCAGTTGTGATTTCCTAAATATTAAAGTTAAATATTTGGCGGACCATTCAGCGTACCGTACCAGAAAGGCATTAGGTATTTCGTCAATCCCTGGTGACTTCTTTGTGTCCAAGTTAAGCAGAAGAGCTAGCACACCTTCCTCAGTTATGCAAATGTCACTGACTGGTGCCAGATCATCAAAGGAAGAAAAATGTGGCTTGCAGCCGTCATCGTGAGTGAATATCGAGCTGAAGTACTGGTTGAGCGCCTGCGCTGTTTCTAACTTGTCGTGCATACCCGCACAATCTGCAGAAAGGCCAAGAATCAATTTCTTGCGTGGCGCGAGATGTTGCCAGAACTTGCTTGGAGAAGAAACAAGGAAATTTTTCATACGTACAGTGTGGAATTGGTGTTTGGCTGTATTGATAGCGTTCCGCAACGACAGGCGTAGCATGGAAATCTTATCTGCAGTGGCCGATGAAGGATGCTTTGAGTGTTGTTGTCTCGCTTTCTTAAGCTTACGTCCCAGACGCGCAATATCTTTTGTCATACAAGGATTGCTAGTGCGCAAAATTTTCCGTTTTCTTGGCACAAAATCACTTATACATCGGTGAACTAAGTTTTTGAAGAAGCACCACATGTGCTCAACAGAGGTACTCTGTGTTTCGTACAAACAGGAAAAGGAAGAAAAGGAAGTGTCTAGTGCATCTAAGATATCGACATCACTTGCACGTGAGAAGATCGGGATAGTTGTCTCTCTCTTCTGAAGCTTTGATATAGGGCGCAACTGCAAAGATAAACTTAACATTTTATGGTCTGATATTCCCTCTAAGACAGACACACGTGGTGTTCGGCGTAGCAGGTTGTCAGAAACAAGAAACAGGTCCAGAACTGATATTCAAACGCGCTGGGAAGCTCGTGTATTAATAGCACAGGACTGAAACTTCGGCACATTCCTCAGCTAAGTGTATATTACACAAATCCCCGAAGCATTTTTTGTAGGTGCTTTTGTTCACGTTTTACGATTTTCTTTTGTACCCCTTCCCATTCAGTTACGCTCCCTGTCGCCGCCACTGCCGGTAGATGGCGCAAGTAGTAGATGTCCCAGAAAGCTGGGCATGCATTAGCCACATGGATAAGATAGTTAAAGTAGCCGAAGAGTTCTACACAAATCTACACAGTAGCGAATGTAATCAGAGCGTTAATGAGAGAGACAGTAGCACTCAACATTGCGTCATCCCGCCAGTAATGAAAGAGGAGGTAAAGGAAGCCTTAGGAGCAATGCAAGGGGAAAAATAGCTGGTGAGGATCAGGTAACAGCAGATCTGTTGAAGGATGGAGGGGAGATCGTGCTAGAAAAACTAGCCACCTTGTATACGCAATTCTTTATGACCTCGACCGTACCAGAAGCTTGGAAAAACGCAAACATTATCTTAATTCTTAAGAAAAGAGGCGCCAAGGACTCGAAAAATTACAGACCGATAAGCTTGCTGTCCGCAGCCTACGAGATATTTACTAAGGTAATCGCTAATAGACTGAGGGCAACCTTGGACTTTAATCGACCAAATGATAAGGCAGGCTTTCGTAAAGGATATTACACAATAGATCTTCTCACACTATCAATCAGGTGATAGATAAATGCGCAGAATATAACCAAACCCTATATAAAGCCTTCATTGATTACGAGAAAGCATTCGACTCTGTGCAATCCTCAACAGTCATACAGGCATTGCGGAATCAGGGTGTAGACGAGCCTTATATATGTGAAAATACTGAAAAATATCTATAGCAACTGTACAGATATCATAGTCCTCCATAAAGTCAGCAATAAAATTCCAATAAGGAAGGGCGTCAGGCAAGGAGATACAATCTCGCCAATGCTACTCACCGCCTGTTTACAGGAGGTATTCCGAGGCCTGATTTGGGAACAGTTGGGGATAAGAGCTAATGAGGAATACCTAAATAATCTGCGATTCGCTGATTACATTGCCTTGGTGAGTCACTAAGGAGATGAATTGCAAAACGTGATCAATGATTTAGACAGACAGAGCAGAACGGTGGGTGTCAAAATTAACATGCACAAAACCAAACTTACTTCCAGATACCGTCTACATGTTTAGAGAGCACCTCTCAACGCAGAATGCCCTCCATCACATCAAAGAAGAGGTGCTGATGACTTCCGACAAAGGCCAAACCAAGGCATTCTTAGCGCTAGATATAAAAGGAGCTCTGAACAACGTGACGCACTAAAACATCCTAGGGGAGCTGAGCGAAACCAACTGCGGGGAACGAAGATATCGCTACATCAAAGACTTCCTCTCCGACAGAAAGGCAATCATAAACGCTAGAGAGCCGAAATTCACACTCATCAGCCTGATGACCGAGATATGTGAGGCAGTTTTATGCGTCATATGTTTTCCTTTAAAAAAAATGTTTCCTGGATCCATGGCATGGCTCTGCCAAAAAATTCTCCTCCTTGTTCTTCTCGCCTTTGTCCTCATGTTTGTGCGCAATTCTTTCAGTGTGGATGTTAACCAACCAGCTGAACTTGCTGCGCTCTTAACTTTCGAGCTTGACCAGCGTGGTCACGGGAAAAAAAGTTCGCTACCTGACAATTCCGTGTACACGCTGGTTTTTTTGCACTGCGCGGCAATTGCACAGCCCAAAAGGAGCCGCAAAAATGTGTGGTCCAAAATGTAGACGCAAAATACATGGCAGCTTGCGCTAATTAAGCCTTTACCATGTTTGCCACTGGTGATCGCTGCTGCCACGCGCCGCGATGAAATGCCTCGACATGCTGATGAAGTTGAGTGGAATGAAGCTAGTGCGGAACTTGAGCGAAATCTCTAAACGCTGTCACACAACCAGAAGGATAGTGTGATAGTTCTCTGCGCTCGAGGCCAACACTCCGAAAAAACACACCAAATACAAAAATAGCGCGCGGTATCTAGCGGCCGATTGGGGGGACTCTTACCAGTGTGCTCCAAAGCGACTACCCGGGCACCATCAGTATCTTCTGCATGTGGGCACAGTATGTAGGGTCGTCACACTTCTTACCTACGCCAAAGAAGACATTTCAATTAATCGATTGCTTTTCTTAGCAGTCAAGCCGACTACTTCAAGTTCTACCAAGGGGAGCATTTTAGGCCATCTTTTATTCGATAATTTCATAAATGTTATCGCGAACACAGATCCCACTGCTAAATATACAGGGTGTTGCACCTAAAAGTAAGTGTTTTTCAGTCAGAAGAGTGCTTTTTTTCGGAATACGTTGTGAGCGCTATAGTGCATCAGAATACAATAAAGACGTTCTAACTGCCAGGCTGGTTAAGTAACATTAAATACTTAGACTTTCAACTGCTACTCTAAGGCGCCTTTTTATAGAGAGGCTGGTAGAACACCGCAAATAATATATTTTCAAAAATGCCATTCTCGGCGCCGCAGCAGCGCAAGCAATTTTAGAGCCGCATACGTGAGAAGCAGCGCGACCTGACAGATCCACGCCTACGAGCGCACGTCACATTGCGGTGCGGGTGTCATGCGCTCCATTGCAGCAACTGAGTGGCGACCGGGCAGAACACGTGACAGTCTCGCCAGTGTGTGACGCGCTCGGAGGCGTGGCTAGTGCCCTTTCTGGTCGCGCTGTTTCGATGCCCGGCACCATATGGCGGCGAGACAAAAACCTCAATCAGAGAATCGGGCAGCACAAAAATGACGTTCGACCAATGAGCACAGAACATCGAAGAAGCCAGAGTGTTGGCCGTGGCATATTACAAATGCGACTCCAATATGTCAGTGGCAACGTGACGACTAGGAGGTCGCTGCCTGCTGCTCGCCCATTTCTCAGTCGTCCCGGAAAAAATGACCGAATTTGGTCCCCACATGTTGGCCTGCTAACAAGTATTGGTTCGTGTCAGCATGTCACCGACGTCATAGTGGCGGCCATCTTTGGGTCCTCAAAAGCGCAGCCAGAGCCTAGGCGTTTTGTTAATCCCCTTCACGCGTACAAGCTAGCCACAGTACACAAAAATGGCCAGGTGGTGGAAGTTTCCAGAGTCCTTCACTACGGCCGACTGAACTGTCACTGTGCCAGCGGGTGCGTGGATTGCAGTCAAAAAACCCGCAGGGCGGCCTCTTAGCGAAAAGAAAACACGATCGCGTATGCAGTGCAGTTTTGAAGCGCCACCATGTGACTCTACTTTGGCGTCATCGGCTGGAGCGTAGCTTTTCGAGACCTTCCGGCATCGTCGATATTGCCGTCTCGAAATATCGTCCCCGTCGCCCCTTGCTTCGAAGGCCACCACGAACAAAATAAGAATTCCAATGCTCGACTTTTCTTTACCGCCGCACGAATACTCCAGCGCATCCTGGTTTCTGGAGGACTGGATGGCTAACTCCTGTTCATGCAAGCAACGCCACAGACAGCAAAGATGGCCTGATCACGGGAAAACAATGTTGCTCTGTCAGTGCTTGGAATCCTATTCGGGCATCTAGTTCTCCTAGAATCGTTCCCATGAGAACGATACGACGCTTCAGTTGGCTTTCCTCCGACCGCTAAGAGAATTGGCGCTGACGTCGCGATTTGCTGGACAGTGGTGGCTACGGAAGTTTCCTACACATGGCGCGGCTACGGTGCGATGCATACGGGCAGTCCGGTCCACAGGTTCAGAAACACTCCCTATGCTGGCTGCTCCGGCGGCTCGAAGCCGGAATACATTGTATACAGCCTGCGCCGTCCATTCGTAGCCGTCACAGCAAGTCTGTTCAGCAGCCGCGCAAGTAAAAAGTGCACATCAAGCAATTCGCAACTTTCCAGGGGGCGCCACTGGGCATCTAATACGGCAGCCCGAACGGTGATCCGGCGGACGCGCCAGATGTGTGCTACACTGCTTGAAAAGCATTCGAGCGAGCATGCTGCCTTGGGCGAAGAAGCTGTCAATGCAGGGCCTGTTGTGCGCTCTGTGTGCAGAGATATCGCAAAGCTTCTAGATGGGCTAGAGATGCATAACATTTTTTTGTTAAATGAAATAATAGCGCAGAAAAAGATACTCGAGAAAAGGCCGAGAAAGAGAAGGACACGCTTTTTCATCTGTCTTTATTTGGAGCCACGCCAGCAAATATATACGTAAACCATGAATACCAAGACATGCGCAGTACTGCTTAACAAACAATGACAAGCCACGAAAACAAAAGAATAAAAAAACTGTTTAAGAAATATGATCTCCGCATTCAAGACCTTGACAGACGTATCACTAACGCAACTATTTTCATTCCATCTTAGTGTGAAAAGCTTGTCAGCACTTCACGTGCCGATTTACCACGACCTCTGCCCAGGATCCTTATCTCATTCAGCCGCGCATGCCTCACACGCTCCGCAGTTCGCACAATGTTCTACCAAATTTGTGCCTCCACCCCTTACCGCACGCAAATGCACCCCTGCACGGTTATTTACGAAGCGCCCAGTCTGGCCTATGTAGGCCTTCCCGCAGGTCAACGGAATTTCGGAAATGACTCCAGTGCAGCAGTTGGCCAACCTGTTAATTTTCCCAGCACCCGAAATGCGTGAGCAAGTTTCTTCGGCGTGGAAAACACAACCGGGACACCATGTCGGTTCACCACTTTCTGCGCTGCTATTTCATTCCAGAAAAAATGGCCTGGCTTAGCTTATGGTTAAGCCTAGGATGCGAAGCATACGTCGCTTGGCAAGCCGTACTTCTCGTTCTTCTCCCGTTTCCGTGGCTCTTTGTAACTTGCGCTTTGCGGTCTGGCGAGCCGCCCTCTCCCTGGCCGACATCTCGCTGCTCAACTGACTCAACGAGTGCGTCGCCTTTTATACAATTGCGTGACGTCAGTATCTCCTAGCGGTAGGAGCGGGAGTTAGGCCGCCGGCGGAGGCTGCGCGTCCGCAAGCGAGCGCACGAGTTGAGCCCCAGCTTTCACAGCTATTGTGACGTCATATCACGTGGTGCGCCGATGTAGGTCAAGTGGTAGCTACGCTGCTGCGCGCGGCGCAGCAAGGAAGAGCTCTGTTGTGCGGCTAGTATGCTTCGCATAAAATCCACGGCATCGTCTGTCACCGTAAGCGCAGGCACCACAGCTGCGATAGAAACCACGCGGCAGGTGCGTCCCGCCAAGAAAGGCAGCCCGGCACGTGCGCCAAGAGCACACACGAGGACCGCGTTTAACTCGTATTCTATTCGTGGCACTGGCATTTCCAAATGTCGCAGTGGGCATTCGCCCACATGCAGTCTTTGTCTAAGGTATACACTCCAAAGGGTCTGCTTCTGAGCCCTGCAGCGCGGCTTCTCTCAGGGACCGTAATCTCACGAAGGCGAGAGGAAGTTAAGTCCTCGACTCTCCCAAGCTTAGGATTGTCCAATGGGCTTAAGAGCCCCGTTATTCGGCTCGGAAGCAGACCCTTGACAAGGAATGCGCGTGTATGCCGAGCTCGCTGCCCCAGTTCGCACCTCGCATACACCACCGCATCTGGCGGCCTTTCGGCCGTGGATTCTTTTTCCCGCCCGCAGAATGTTTTCGAATCTTTTTACAATGTCTAAGACCCCATAGCCACGCAGAACAAATTCAAAGCTCGTGCTGTAGGTATTAATGTATTCAAGGTATTAAGGTATGAACGTGTAACCGGCGCAGCCATGCCGTTGCTTTGCACGGAAGTTCTGCTTGTGCAGGCTATCAGAGGCTTTGCCGACGCATCACTTCTCGTCGACAACGAAGAAATCGCTCTGCTACCAGCATCATCCATTCCCGACAGCGGTGAACTTCAGTTCAACGTTTTCGTCAACGGAAAAAGTGCTACAGCTGAGTTGGACAAGTGTCCACTGCCATCCTACGAACATTGGGAGCCGCATCGACACGTACGCAGCCTACAAAAAGGCGGAACCGTCCGTGTCAACTTGGGGCGTGTAACCGGCGCAGCCATGCCGTTGCGTTACAGGGAATTTCTACTGAGTATCTGGGCTACACGAGAACCGATACACACGCCCTGTTTTTGCACGAAAATTGTCCCCCGCCATTCCACAAAGGTTGAACACAGGTAAAAGGAAAGCAGTTCTGAAAAGGCTTCTACTGTGATACCGCTGCGACCAGTAAATGCTACTTCATTGTTCTTTAGTGTGATGCATTCCTTCACGGTGGTCAAGAGCTTGTCATGAGGTAGTTCATAATACAAATCTTCAACATCAATTGCAAACCTACCGAGCACAAAAAGCTCGCAATGAAATGGAAGGGCTCATGGTTAAGGGAAAGAATTAAGGGAGATGTTGAGGGCAACCCGA